>NC_135674.1:11863568-12182151 GCF_964188315.1 Podarcis muralis
CCGAGAATTGTTTTCTACATTTGAGAAGCAGCACTTCACTGTGAAACTGGCCAACGGCCAGGAAATGGAAGCAACCGGGATCGGAACTGTGTATCTGGAAAGCCTGGACTTGATTATAAACAATGTTTATTTTGTTCCTGATTTAAAGTACAATCTGTTGAGTGTATCTCAAATCACTAAGAAGAAACTGGTGTTGTCCTATGATGAGGAAAGCTGCAAAATCTACAAAAATGGAGAGCTGTATCTTTCTGCAAGAGAGAAAGACGGACTGTATCTGTTAACATTTGATGAAAATGATTATAAAATGTGTACAGCATGTGAATCTAAAATGCTTTCTCTTGCTGGTATCTCGAAAGAAGACTCGAGAGGAAAGACAATAAAGATTAGTTTTTCAGTGAGTGTATCCATAGGCTCCGGACAGGGCAATGCCCCCTGGAGTCCTTTATCGGACTACCCTTTGCTGTGGGGAGAGGCGATGGCGCTTCCTCCCCCCCCCCCACATACACTTAACCCTCCCTTACCAATGCCTAACCGCCAATGCCGAGGAGTTGTGACGAGTTGTTACGAGGTAGGTGAAAAACCAATTGGCCTTTTTGGAGCCAATTACCAATTGGAAAAAATTCCTACCAGGCCCCTTGCGGCAACCAACCAAAGTTCATAGCAATGTCAAGGAGCCTACCTAAAGGGAGGGAGGGTGGGGAACTAAATTAGCTGGCTGGCGCGGCGAAAAGAGGGGGAGCCTCGGCCGCGCCGGCCCTAAATAGGGCTGGCCACACACCCCAGCCTGCCAATTGGCTGACTGGGTGGATGACGCAGCCGAGGATTCCCCTGATCTTGCGGGGGCAGGGAGCAGCCCCCGCGCACGTGGGGTGGGTGTGAAGCCCACAACCCCACCTCCTCCCAAGCTCGGAAGTGGCTTTGCGTGGCGAGTTCCCGCCTCCCCTCAGGAAGAAATAAAGACACAGGACACCAAGTATTAAGGTTAATGGGCGAAATAGGTCACAACTTTATTGATTACAGGAATGAGCGGTATTGGCTTAGGCATTGGTCCTATCGACTAACCGGATTCAGCCCGATTGCATGAAGACCGGCAAGGGTTAACCACCAGTAGAGGGAGTCCTGCTGAGGCACGTCAACTAGGAGCTCTCCCGTGGTCACCGCTCGGGGGCGTGCCTTAGGCCGACACCTCCATAGGCTTCGGACAGGGCAATGCCCCCTGGAGTCCTTTATCGGACTACCCTTTGCTGTGGGGGGAGGCTTCCTCCCCCCCACATACACTTACCCTCCCTTACCAATGCTTAACCGCCACTCGAGCAATAGCTCGCCGCCAATACCCTCATACCTGCAACCAATCCCTAATCCCCCCCAAGATGTCACTCAACCAAATATCATTTCCAGCATCAGAAAGATGCACGCCATCATACCGGTAGAGGGCCTCCTTATTGAAACGTATGCTGGGGTGGTCAATGACCCCCCCCCCAAGCCGCCACTCTACGTGCCACGGCCCGATCCAAGGTTTTTCTTGATCTATTTATTGCGATCGGGCACCGACTGTCTCTCCAAACCCGCCTCTCCAGCATTGAGGACCACAAAATGGTGGTGCTGGGGTAAGAGGCCTTCAATTGATCAAAGTCCCCAAAAATATGCCACATCAACTCAACCGCCTTTCGATAAGCTAGGTCGTTTTCACCCAGCTGAATAACTAAGGCGTCCGGGGGGCCCTCAGCTGTGGTTCTGGCTTCCACCGCCGGCATCAGTTCAGCACAGCGCATCCCCCTCCGTGAGATCCAGGAAACCTTGGTGTTTGAAGGTAAGTTAAGCTGCGGCCCTACACCAGTATTGATTGCCCGGGTCCTGGCCCAATGCACGATGCTGTGCCCAAGTATCCAAATGCACGCTTTCAATTTTCCTGGAAGAGAATTGAGATAAAAAACTAAGGTCGGGAAGGGAGATATACACGAGTAGGCTATCATAAGTTTTTCCTGACATAGCGTTTGTAAGAGTTCAACTTGCAGCGGCCCATGTCTTTTATCCTCTCGGCCGATAGGCCAAGATGTACTGCCGTAGTGGCTGCCCCTATACAAAATGAATGAGCCGCGAACTCCGCGGGGGGCAAGCCACATGCAGCAATTGCCAAGCGCATAACGCGGGTAAACTGGTGCCAAGCCAAGAGGAATCCATCTGTGTGGATTAAGAGTGGGCCTGCGATGTTAGATCTCAAGAATAAGAAGCGTCTAGTGTCTAGTGGGGACGCGGGTGGCGCTGTGGGTAAAAGCCTCAGCGCCTAGGGCTTGCCGATCGAAAGGTCGGCGGTTCGAATCCCCGCGGCGGGGTGCGCTCCCGCTGCTCGGTCCCAGCGCCTGCCAACCTAGCAGTTCGAAAGCACCCCCGGGTGCAAGTAGATAAATAGGGACCGCTTACCAGCGGGAAGGTAAACGGCGTTCCGTGTGCTGCATTGGCTCACCAGATGCAGCTTTGTCACGCTGGCCACGTGACCCGGAAGTGTCTCTGGACAGTGCTGGCCCCCGGCCTCTTGAGTGAGATGGGTGCACAACCCCAGAGTCTGTCAAGACTGGCCCGTACGGGCAGGGGTACCTTTACCTTTACCTTTTAGTGTCTTTTACTGGGCACGGACCTGATTTTTTCGTTGCCAAGAGTCGAATTAGGGCCCCCCTACCGTGTTGGTCAGTTTTGGAGCTGCGAATCCGCAAGGACAAATCTTCCTGTGATAGCGAAATATCGCGAAATATCGCTCAGGAGTATTCCCCGGGAATTAGCATCTGGGCCACTCTCGCAGACCACTTCGCCAATGTGAAGTGCTCCGAAGAAGGCGATGGAATACGCCGCTGAGAACAAGCAGGCCTCGTTAACAATGTGGTAACAGAAAATATAAAAATAACCAAAGGTACGAGACAAGGGTGTCCGCTCTCACCACTGTTGTTTATCACGGTCCTGGAAGTCTTTTTAAGAGCAATAAGAGGCAATGAACAGATAAAAGGGATAACAGTAGGAAGCAAACAATATAAAGTTAAGGCCTTTGCTGATGACTTGGTATTAACTTTGGAAAATTCGACAAATACGGTAACAGAAGTTTTGAATGAAATAGAGCAGTTTGGCCAATTGGCGGGATTTATTTTGAATAAGAAAAAGACAAAAATTATTAGTACAAATATGGATCGAGAAACTATCGACAAAGTGCAGCAACAACTAGAAATAGAAGTGGTAAAGAAAGTTAAATATTTAGGAGTTTGGTTAACCCCCAGAAGTATTGATTTGTATCAGAACAACTACATACCAACCTGGAGTAAAATAAAAAAAGACTTAGAGGTGTGGGAAAGAATGAAATTCTCATTTTGGGGAAGAATTGCAATAATAAAAATGAATGTGCTACCGAAGATGCTATTTCTATTTCAAACTGTTCCAGTAATCAGGGGGGCAGCTATCTTTAAGAGAGAAATTTCAAGGTTTAGAGGACTTCCGGGTTGGTGCCTCCGGTAATGGCAGAATTCCTCTGATCGGGAAGAATTTGCCCCGTGGGAATTTGGGTCTGGCCGCCACAGCGAAGGCGGAGACCCGTAAAAAATCACAGGCGGGAGAAGCCTGTGAGCGTGGGATTCAACGGGCACCTTTGCGCCTCCCCTACTTGCGGGGAAACCCGGTTTCGGGGGTCCGGAGCGACGTGGGATGAGCGGCGCGGTGCTTCGAATCGTCTGCTTCTTCCACGGAGCAAAGCCGCATAGGTGTTGCCGGAGAGCACTGACTTTTTCCTGTGGACAATTTGACTTCAGAGTAATTACCCGTGAGTAGAGCTGAAGTGGGAGAGTTGGATTTTTAAACGTTTAATTTGGCATCGAAACGGGGAGGTTCAATACAGGAAGTCCGCCTCCCCCTTTTGTAAATAGACTGAAGCAATGAGGTTGCAAGCTGAAGTCTTGGAAAGCCTTTTGTAAAAGACTAAATTTCCATCGGCAAAGAACATTAACAGGAGACAGGAGAAGAGGGGGGGAAGTGGTGGACTGAATATGCCTGTAGGAGAGAGCAAAGAGAGCTAAAATACCGCCGCTCTGACCCTGGAAACGGGCTGCTAGCAGGATTGATGTCTTTTGGAATGTTCATTGACAGCGTTTAGAACGTTCATTGACAGTTAGCTAAACAAGAGAATACATTGTTTCTACTGTCTCCGGCTGTTTTTTTTAAAAAGGAGTAAAAGTAACTGAAAACTGAAACTAACTTTGGATTATTGGAACTGTGTTTAAAAGAGGACATTACTGACTAATACAAATAGAAACTGTTTCCCCCTAGTGGAAGCTTTTGAAACTGGTTGCTTTACAAGAGCTGGGCTAGGGAAACTTCCAGCTGCAAGATAAAAAACTGTGAGACTCTGGGATTGACCTTGAATCTTTTAAGTGTTATGGCAAATGGAAAGGAAAAAACAGAACAGTCAACTACTGAAAAAACATTAAGGTCTTGGAGGACTTGGCAGCAACCCAGGAGAGGCTCAACATCAGGCCTCCCTGCTGCTTCGGCTGCTGCTTCTGTACCAGTACACTCAAAACCAAGAGGAATGTCGACAGAAGAGGCCTTAGTGGTTGCATTAGTGAAGATAAACGATTCGCTGGAACAGCTTCACAAGAAAACAGACGTGATAAATGTGAAAGTGGATGCTGCAAATATTAAAATCGACTTAATTGCAGAAAGTATAAATAATCTGGGACAAAAGGTGAATACCAATACAGAAACCATCCAGAAATTGATACAGGAATCTACTTTGATACGGCAAACTGCGGATGAAGCCAGGGAGAAAGCCGTTGCTGCTGAATGTAAAGCAACACAACTGGAGAGAGAGAGAGTCCCAGCCCTACAGAGGCAACTTGATGAACATAAGTTGACGCTTGTTATGATTGAACTTAAAGAAAAACAGACGAATTTGAGGATCAGAGCCCTACCTGAATTGGAAAAGGAAAGCTTGACAGAGTTTCAGGAGGAGACAGGACTAACATTGGTTGAGAAAGAGAGGTATTTGGGGGTTAGCGTGACTGCCAAAAATGTGAATCTATTTAAGGATAATTGTGAAGGACGTTGGATTGAAGTGAAGGGGGATTTGGAAATATGGACAAATTTGAAGTTGTCATTGAAGTTGTCATTGTTGGACCGAGTTGCTGTGGTGGGGATGAGGGTTGCTGTGTTGCCGGGGATGTTGCTTTTGTTTCAAACATTGCAAGTTTCGGATGGGATGGAATGTTTCAGGAGGTGGCAAAGGGATGTTTCCAGATTTGTTTGGCAGGGCAAGAAGCCTCGAGTAAAATTTAAGATATTGACTGATGCCAAAGAAGGAGGTGGATTTGCCCTGCCAGACCTTAAACTTTGTTGTGAACCAGCTGCTTTTTGCTGGCTGAGAGAATGGTTGCTTCTTGAAAACACTGAAGTGTTGGATAATGGCAGATGAAGCTGATGGACTATATGCAATTGGCGGAAATGACTGGCAAAATCCGAGACCAGGGAGAAGAGTCGGTGGAAGACGACTGGAAAAAGTTTAAAGACTATTTACAGAAATATTGTAAAATTAATGAATGTTAGAAGAATGTTGGAATGAAGTTATATGGCTTTAGTAGAAATGTTATAAGGAATTAAGTATAAATAGATTAATAGAATATTAAAGGAAAAAATAAGGCTAGAATGTGTTAAGATAATTATAGGATAGAAAACAGAGGAAGATGGAAAGGAATTGCTGAAACAATTAATAGAAGTGGAATACAAAAAGGGAGGTGTATAGGAATATTCGTCTCTACACATTTGCCACATGACTGTGGCATGCTGGGAAGCTTTGCTGCTAAGCTTTGCTTCTGTACATGATGCTGCACAAACCGTTCTTAAGACATTCCCTCATCATCCCAGAATGTTCCAGTTCAGTTTGAGTTCATAAAAACATTACACTTTGACCTGTTCTTAATGCACAGTTGACCACATCTATTGGAAGGTAATTGTTTAAGTCTTAATATATTAATCACTAGTTATACTTTAATTAGGAGGTTTTCATGCCTGTCTAGTTCTGTGCTCCCTTTCCCAGCCTTTAATCTATTAGTGATTAATGCCTATATGTAATCTTTGCTTTGTACTTGTGTTAACCAATCAGCAACCAGCACATACGTGGCAATGCATGTAATATTCAATAAAAGAGACTCCTCGAGACTTGCTCGAGAGGTGCCTCCCACATGACACTCGCTACTTGTCTGTCGCTTATTTCAACCCAACAGAGGTGTGAGGAGGTCGTTGAAATAAGTGAATGAAAGATAAGATATTGAAAATGTTTGAGGTGTTCTAAACTGTTTTTGTTTGTTTTTGTTCTGTTTTGTTAGTTTAATGTGTTAGTGTTATGTAGTGTTTTTGTATTGTATTGTTCTAAGATTTCACAGTATTTTGGCCATTTCGACTCCATATTAAGTTTTTTAGTCTCTTTAGCTTCCATTGGTGATAACCACCTGGGAGTTTTGCTTTCCAATAGGTCTTTGTATCTTATCCACACATTGTATAATGCTTTCCTAACAATATGGTTTTTAAAGCCTTTATGCGATTTTACCTTGTCATACCATATATATGCATGCCAACCAAATCTATTGTCATACCCTTCCAGATCCAAAATGTCTGTATTCTCAAGAAGCAGCCATTGTTTCAACCAGCAGAAAGCTGCCGATTCATAGTAGAGTCTTAAGTCCGGCAGGGCAAACCCCCCTCTATCTTTTGCGTCAGTTAAAATCTTAAATTTTATTCTGGGCTTTTTGCCCTGCCAGACAAATTTGGATATGTCTTTCTGCCACTTCTTGAAACAGTCCATCTTATCCATGATCTGGAGTGTCTGAAATAAAAACAGCATTCTAGGCAATACATTCATCTTAATGACAGCAATTCGGCCTAACAAGGAAAGGAGCCAGACATTACAAACTAAGGGCATTTGCAGATGACCTAGTATTGACTTTGCAACAGCCAGATACTAGTACCAAAAGAGTATTAGAACTAATCGAGATATTTGGTCAAGTAGCAGGATTTAAACTGAACAAACAGAAAACAAAAGTGTTGGAGAAAAATCTAACAATGGCTGAAAAAGAGAAGTTTCAGAGTGAAACAGGTTTAGAGATCACAAAAAAAGTGAAGTACCTGGGGGTAAATCTGACATCTAAGAATGTAAACTTATTTAAGGACAACTATGACAAATGTTGGACAGAAGTAAAGAAAGATCTAGAAATATGGTCAAGATTGAGACCTACAGGCTGAGGTTTCCTTGGGAACCTTTGATGGAACGTTTCTATTAAAACCTCGTCATTGACATCCTCTGCAGTTACCCAGGTGTTTTCTGACTCTGGTTCCCCTTCCCACGCTACCAAATACTCCACCTGATTACCCTTCCACCTGGAGTCGATGATTTCCGCCACATGGCTGCTGCGTTCCCTTTCTTCTATGACTGGTCCACGTGTGGACACCCCTTCACGTCCCCCCCTGTACGGTGACAGTAATGACCTGTGGAATACTGGGTGCAGTTTCATGTGGTTCGGTAACCTGAGTTTGAAAGCCACTGCATTGACCTGTTGAATGACCTCAAATGGTCCCAATCTTTTGGGTCTCAATTTCTTACAACCCCCTTTGAACGGCAACCCTTGGGTTGACAGCCACACTTGATCCCCCACCCTTATGGTTTCACCTTCCCTTCTGTTCTTGTCTGCCTGCTTCTTATATTCTTCTTTGGCTCTTTCTAAGTTGAGTTGGAGCTGATGATGGATCGCTTCCATTTCTTCTACAAAATGTTCGGCCGCCGGGACGCTCCATCTCTCCCCTCCTCCCCCTGGAAATGCCCTGGGATGACACCCAAAATTAGCCAAAAAGGGGCTCATCCCTGTGGACACATTCTCCGCATTATTGTAGGCAAATTCTGCCAGCGCCAACTTTTCTACCCAATCATTCTCTCTGTCATTGACATAACACCTCAGGTATTGTTGGAGGATACCGTTTGCTCTTTCCGCCTGCCCGTTGGTTTCAGGGTGTCGGGCAGTCGAAAAATTAACCTCTACGTGCAGTAAGCTCATGAGCTTCCTCCAGAACCTGGACGTAAATTGTTTCCCTCTGTCTGACACCACCCTCAAGGGGGCGCCATGCAACCTAAAAATGTGTTCTACAAACAATTTCGCTGTCTCTTCTGCCGTGACTGCATGTGAGCATGCTACAAAGTGGCACATCTTTGTTAATAGGTCTACTACGACCATGATGGCTGTTTTCCCCTTGGACTTTGGCAGATCAGTCATAAAATCTATCGATACTGCCTCCCATGGTCGTTCTGGTGTGGGTAGTGGTTCTAATAACCCCGCCTGCGCCCGCCTCTCCCCTTTGGCTCGCTGGCATTGGTCACACCCTCTTACATACTCCCGTACATCTTCCCGCACCTTGGGCCACCAGAATTCCCTGGTAACCAACCACATGGTTTTGTGTTGCCCGAAATGCCCCGCTGTGGGGCTGTCGTGCAACTGCTTGAGTACTCTCCCTCTCAATTCTCCTTCGGGTATATACAGTGCCCCTTTGTAATACAATGCCCCGTTTCTTTCCTCAAAACCTCCGGGGTTCTCTCCCTCCCTCCTAAGACCTCTGAGCTTATCCTGGGCGTATTCATCATTCTCCGTTCCCTCTGCCAGTTCTCTTTGCCCCACCAATGCCGCCCCACACACCCAGCGGTCCTCTGGGATGATATGTCTCTCTTCGGGCGCTCCCTCCCCCTCCAAATATTCAGGTTTACGTGAGAGAGCGTCTGCCCTGACGTTTTCTGGGCCTGGCACGTAACAAATTTCAAAGTGGAATTTGGAGAACTCCTGGGCCCATCTCACTTGTCGTTGGTTGAGTACTCGTGCCGTTCTCCAATACTCTAGATTCTTGTGGTCAGTGCACACTTGCACCTTATGTTGTGCACCAATTAGTAAGTGCCTCCATCTCCGGAACGCTTCGTGAATGGCGAGTAGTTCTCGGTCATACACTGTGTAGTTCCTCTCGGATTTATTCAGCTTTCGCGAGCAGAAGGCACACGGTCTCCACTCCGACTTCCTCTTCCCCGGCTGCAGAAGCACCGCCCCTACCGCCCGGTCCGATGCATCCGTTTCTACTCTCATCGGTTTTTGTAAATCCACATGCAGGAGCTGTTCTTCAGAAGCGAACGCTTTTTTCAGTTCTTCAAATGCTCGCTCCGCCTCTGCCGTCCAAACGAATTTCTTCTTGCTGCTGAGACAGTCAGTAATGGGAGCCGTCAAGTGGGCAAAGTTCTTGATGAACTTCCGATAGAAGTTTCCAAACCCTAGGAATCTTTGCACATCCTTCTTCGTTTTTGGTGTCTTCCATTCCAGCACCGCCTGGACCTTGCCTGGATCCATGGCCAATCCCTTGTCTGACAAGCGGTACCCCAGGAATTCCACCTCCTTGGTATGAAACTGACACTTCTCCAGTTTCACCCACAGCTGGTTTGCTTGCAGCTTGCCCAACACTTCCCGGACGTCCCTTACATGCTGCTCCTCATTCTCTGAATATACCAACACGTCATCTAAGAAGGCCACGCAATTCTTGTAGAGCAAAGGTCCCAGGACGTGGTTCATAAACGATTGAAAACACGCTGAGCCTGCTTGCAGACCGAAGGGCATAACGAGATATTCAAAAGCCCCTAAAGGGGTGAACATGGTGGTTTTCCATTCATCCCCCTTCCTTATCCGTATCAGGTTATACGCCCCCCTCAGGTCCAGTTTGGTAAAAATCTTTCCCTTCCTCACCCTGGTCAAAATGCCATCAATTCTGGGCATAGGGAAAGCCACTGGTTCCGACACTGCATTTAGGGCCCGGTAATCCACTACAAGCCTCGGTTTATCCGTGTGTTTTTTTTGTCCACAAAAAACACTGGGCTGCCCCCCACCGCTCTGGACTCTCTGATGAAACCTCACTTCAGGTTTTTGTCAATGAACTCCCTTAACTCCTGCATTTCCCTGTCGGACATGGCATACAGCTTGCCCACTGGCAGCTGGGCCCCAGGGAGTAGATTGATTTGACAGTCAAAGGGTCTATGCGGGGGCAGTTTGTCTGCTTCCCTTTCGCTGAAGACGTTGCCCAGGTCGGCGTATTGTCGGGGCACCTTCCCTTTGTCCGTTACTTCCGTCCCTGCTAGAGTGGCTCTGGCCCCTTCCGGAGCCTTCCCCTCTTTGCAGTGTTCTAGGCAATGTGCTGACCCAAAGGAAACCACTCTCTGATGCCAGCCCACTAGCGGATCATGTAGCGCTAGCCAGCTCATCCCCAAAATAATGGGAGCTCCTCCCAAGGTAGCCACATTAAACGCTATCAGTTCGGTGTGTCTTGCCACCCTCATTCTAATTGGGACAGTCTGTTGGCTAACTTCTCCCCCCAACAGCTCCCTCCCATCGATCGTGGTCACCTGCAAAGGGTTACTTAAAGGGATTGTCTGTATCTGGTGTTCAGCTGCAAACTCCTTACTCATAAAATTACAGGAGCTGCCTGAGTCCAATAGCGCCTTTATCTTTAGTGGGTGTCCGTTTGGCAGCTCTAGCAATGCCTCTATCACCAGCGCTGGTCTTGGAGGTTCCGGCGTGGGCACTTTCACTGCTCTTTGGCCTGGCTGCTGTGGCCCGATGGTGGCAGCCAGGCGTTGGCTTTTACTTGCTCCTTGACTTCTTCCTCCTTCCCCCCAACAGCTCCCGCCATCCCTTGCCATTCCTTTCTTTGCGGGCAGACTCTGGCAAAGTGACCTGGCTGTTGGCAGAGATAACATTTCTTGGCGCTCTTCCCCTCCTTCTTCCGCCCTTCACTGGGATTCGAAACTGCGCGCGCGCGCGCTGTTCCAATTTCCATCGGCTCTCCTGGCGGGAAAGGCGGCTCTGGAATCTCTGGAATGCGGAAATCCCTCCAACGTTCCCCTTTCCCTTCCCGCTTCTCCAAAGCTCTCGCCTCCTGGCGTGCTCCTATGGTCAGCGCGGATTTGGTCAGCTGGTCCATAGACTCCGCCCTGGGCGCCCGGGAAAGTTCGTCTTTCACCGCCGAAGAGAGCCCTTCTTCGAAAAGCATTTGTATAGGTTGCGCTGATAGATCCCATCCCAATTTATGGATCAACATGGTGAACTCAGTCCAGTACTCACGGACAGATCGGCTCCCCTGTTTACAAGCCATTAACTGTCTGCGCACCACTCCCTGCTCAATCTCGCTGGAAAACATCAGATCCATGGCGCGAAAAAACTTCCTCGAGTCCTTTAGGACATCATTATTCGCTGCCATCAGGGGCCTAACCCAGTCTTTCGCCCCCCCTTTGAGATGGCCAATCACAAACCCCACTCTCGATTCCTCATCAGGAAAGTCATCAAACTGCAGATTGAGGGCATATTGCATCTCTGTCCTAAAGGCTTGATAGTTCCTGGGATCCCCCCCCAAACTTCTGCACCAATCCTGGCACCTTTCTTGCGAGCAGGGTGGTTTTTCCCTTTTCCGCATCCTGAGCCCTCCTCTCCTCGAGCCTCGCTGTCTGCAGCGCTAGCTGGACTTCCAACACCCTGTACCTTTCTTCCAGGCTTGGACCCGCTCCAGCTCCTCCTGCTTCTCCGGTTCCGGCTGGGTTGCTCATGATGCCTCTCCTTGCACAAGCTGCTTTCAAGGACTGTCGGATTGCTGTGATGGGATTATGAGCTGCTTGTGCGTAAAATCCTAGTCCCTCAGAGTTTGGCCAAGTCAGCAAACCTCTGTCTATAACGGAGCCCCTTAAGCATGGCTCCGTCAGTCGCTGGCAGAATCCGACAGTGGTCGCCTACGGAATCTCTTCCAACATAAAAGCTCCTTAACGGAAACGCGTCTTCTGGACTCTCGGCGCGACAGTTTCCGGCGTGGAGTGGGTGTTCCTATAGGAGGTCCTGAAACCTCCCCACTGTTTTCGCTGGAAGTGTCTCTGAGCCATCCCTCCGACTCACTTTCCCTCAGAGCTCCTTCTCTCCCCCTGCTGGTTCCCTCTTCGGCTGCTAAGTCTCTCCTAACCTCTGTGAGCCCTTCCACGTCCTGTCCTTCGGATGGCAGTTCCCTGACAGCTGCATTATTTTCAAATCAATGAAATGTTTAAAAAAGATCTGACATTAAGAGGCTTTGATGATAAAGAGTCGAAATTTCAGAAAGAAATAATAAATAATGATTTTTAAGTTGTGGCCAAAATGTATAAGATATTAGAATGGCATACAAAGGATGAAGAGGTAAAATCGGTTATGATTGACTGGGCCAAAGATTTTGGATATAATATACAGATGGAGGATTGGGAGAAATTATGGAAAGAAGGTTTAAGATTCACTGCATGCACAACAATAAAAGAAAATGTGATGAAAATGATGTATCGATGGTATGTAACACCAGTGAAGTTAGCAAGGATGTACAAAGGATGTAACAAATGTTGGAAATGTAAAGAAAAAGAGGGTACATTCTATCATATGTGGTGGGAATGTAAGAAAGTAAGAAGCTTTTGGGAAATGATATATGATGAATTGAAGAAAACGTTTAAATACACTTTTGTTAAGAAACCAGAAGCGTTCTTACTTGGTATTACAGGGAGCGAGATAAATAAGAGAGAAAGGAAGTTATTTTTATATGCAGTGACTGCAGCAAGAATATTGATGGCTCAGAAATGGAAGCAAGAGGAGCTACCTACACTAGACGAATGGAGAATGAAGATGACGGACTACGCAGAACTTGATAGATTGACGGGAAGGATCCGAAATCAACGAGATCAGAGATTTATAGAAGATTGGGAAAAGTTTACAGAGTATATGCATAAATTAAGTGATAATCAAATAACGCTTGTAAGTTTTAACGAAGCTCCGTAAGGAGAAATGTCAGAATGTGAGCAAAATAAGACTTAATTTATAAAAATAATGGAAGTAAGGTTTTAGAAATGTGTAAGAAATTAAGAAGGGAAGGAGTATCAGTCAAGTTGAGGGAAGTCAAAAAGAGAACGGATATAAAAAAAAAGATGTATGAATTGTATAAATTTTGTATTGGAAAAATTGAATAAAAATAATATTTTTTTAAAAAAGAGAACAAGCAGGCCTCATACTTCAACCAACATATTGTTCTTAATTTTTTTTGTATTTGGCAAAGGATGCCAAAAGTTATTGGCTTCCGCTTATCGCTGCTGGGAGGCTGTAACCTACGCCAGCCCTCCAAGGCCTTACGCACTACAAAGTCCGCACAGGGATCAGAGGAATATAAAGCAGAAGAAAGATATTGCGGCCTATTGAATATTAAGGGTCTTGGCCGCCCTGCCCAAACCTTTCAGGTGCACCAAATAACGAAGGACCTCGGACTTGGACGGGGGGGGGGGGGGACACCAGCCCTGTTGACATTAAGGTTATTATGAAAACGTAAGAAATCCGACCACGCTTTCTTGTAGGATCTTAAGGTGGATGGAGCCACTGAGGCTAATACTCCCTGCAATACTTCATGTTCCCAAGGCTCCAAAGGTGCTCCGGGAATGGCTGCGGCACTTGTTGAGCATCCGGTGCTAACAAGCGGAAGCGATCCATCTGAAAACGAGATAGGGCATCCGCGATGTCATTGTTAACACCAGGTACGAATTTGGCAGAAAAATGGATGTTAAGCTCTAAGCCTGTTCTAAAACGAAGTGCCCAGTCCAAGAATGTACTGAATGACTTGAAGGCTGCACACGCCACTGAGCAGCCCATAGGCATTGCTTTGTCAATGAAATAAACCCCTTCGAACTTAGACCCTAACCACCGGAAATCCTCGGGGTGCACCAGCAAAAGGCGGAAAGCCGACTCTATATCACATTTTGCGAGTAAAGCACCCTTTCCAAATTTGCGAATCAGCTTGACCGCTTGATCAAAGGAAGCATATCTCACAGAGCAAAGCTCCTAAGGTATCGCATCATTGACAGACCCTCCCTTTCGGTAGGAAAGGTTGTGAATCATGCAAAATTCGCCAGGAGTCTTTTTGGGGACGATACCTAAAGGGGAGATGTGTAAACCTTCTATGGGAGGAACTGAGAATGAAATTTTGGAAGGGAAAAGGGCACCAGAATCGTGGAAAGAAGCTTATATTATTCTTATACCGAAAACGGAAACTGAAAAGACTCAACTTAAGAACTACCGTCCCATATCCTTATTAAATGTGGATTACAAAATTTTTGCTGATATTTTGGCTAAGAGATTGAAAAAAGTATTGATTGAGGAGACTCATAAGGACCAAGTGGGCTTCCTACCGGGAAGACATCTATCAGATAATTTGAGGAACATAATTGACATTTTGGAAAAGCTAGAAGTGAATATAAACACTAAAGCAGTTCTGATATTTGTGGATGCGGAGAAAGCCTTTGACAATATCTCTTGGAGTTTTATGAAAAAGAACCTACAGGGTATGGGGGTAGGCCAAGGCTTTGAGAATGGTATAGGTGCAATATATTCTGAACAAATGGCTAAATTAATTGTCAATAACGTGGTTACGAAACAATTTAAGATAGAAAAAGGAACACGACAAGGGTGCCCAATTTCCCCATTACTTTTTATATCGGTCCTGCTGAACATGGTTAAAGGCATACAGGTCGGAACTAAACAGTATAAACTGAGAGCATTTGCAGATGATCTAGTTTTGACGTTACAGGAGCCAGAATCTAGCACTAAAAGAGTTTTAGAACTAATTCAAGAATTTGGTCAGGTGGCAGGATTTAAGTTGAACAAGTCAAAAACTAAGGTTTTAGAGAAAAACTTAACATTGACCGAAAGAGAGAGGTTTCAGAATGAAACAGGCTTAACTGTTGTTAAGAAAGTGAAATACCTGGGTGTCAGGGGCTCAGGAGCAGAGGCACAGGAAAGGGAGGAAATAGAGAGCGAGGGGGAGGAATCCGAAGGAAATGTTAGCGATGACAGCGGCCCGAGGTCTCTGAGTCTTTCCAGCGAATCGGAAGATTCACAGAAAGGGGCTCCCATGGTCAGAGCAAGGGGGGTGCCTAGGGGGACACCCCAGGAAGAAGGGGCCAGAGGGGACTCAGAGAGCAGCAGTTGGAAATCAGGACCAGCTTCCCCACCAGAGCGCAGTAGGGGGGAGGAGTCCCAGGTATCGGGAGCAGGCGGCTCACCGCCAGCGGGAGGAGATGAGTCAGGATTGGCCACGCCTCCATCGGAGAGCGAGGAAACGGTCAAGAGGAAGGTGGGAGGCTGGGCGCGCGCGCCAAGTTCAAATGTACAGGAGGGCGGCGCAGTTGGTAGCCCGGATAGGGAGCCAGGTCCTAAAGCCCGCAGAAAGGAGGGACAGGAGTCAGGGGGGTCAGCGTCAGCGTCAGAAGAGTCCAGGAAGGAGGAGACCCCGGGGGGCAGAAGGACCCAGAGGAGAAAGGAGAGACGGAAGAGGTGGAGTAAGGTTAGAGTCTTAAACTGGTGTACAGGGGGTGGAGACTCAGACGGAGCTTCGCCGGTCTAGCCTCTAAGACGTAGAGCTGGGCGCTGCGGCTTGAAAATGGAAACTGTACTTCAATAAAGACTTTTGTACATTACTACCGGCTAGCGTTGGTCCTCTGTGAGCTGGGACCTGGGGATTAACATGACAGCTAAAAATGGGAATTTGTTTAAAGATAACTATGAAAAATGTTGGATGGAGGTGAAAAAAGACTTTCCTTGTTGGGTCGAATTGCAGTTATAAAGATGAATGTATTGCCTAGAATGTTGTTTTTGTTTCAGACATTGCAAATTGTGGACAAGATGGACTGTTTCAAGAAATGGCAGAAAGATATTTCTAAATTTGTCTGGCAGGGCAAGAAGCCCAGAATAAAATTCAAGATTTTAACTGATGCAAAGGAAAGGGGTGGATTTGCCCTGCCAGACTTTAAACTTTATTATGAATCAGTAGTGTTCTGCTGGCTGAAAGATTGGCTGCTGCTTGAGAACACAGACATTTTGGATTTAGAAGGTTTTAACAATGTTTTTGGGTGGCATGCATATTTGTGGTACAACAAGGTTAAAGCACATAAAGCATTTAAAAACCATATTGTTAGGAAGGCTTTGTTTAATGTTTGGATCAGATATAAGGATTTATTGGAAAACAAAACCCCAAGGTGGTTGTCATCAATGGAAGCGAAAGCTCAGAAAAAGCTCAATATGGAGGCCAAATGGCCGAAATATTGGAAAATTTTGGAGCAAGAAGGAGATAGACTGAAACTGCAGAGTTTTGAGAAACTAAAAAACAAAGTGCAAGACTGGCTTCATTATTTTCAGATAATGGAGGCTTACAATTTGGATAAGAAAGTTGGCTTCCAGGTGGAAAAATCCAAATTGGAAACAGAACTGTTAGAACCCAAAACTAAGGTTTTGTCAAAAATGTATAACTTGCTGTTGAAATGGAACACTCAGGATGAGACGGTTAAATCTGCTATGATTAAATGGGCACAAGATGTTGGACATAACATTATGTTTGCTGACTGGGAACAGTTGTGGACCACTGGGATGAAATTTACGGCATGCAATGCCTTAAGAGAAAATATTATGAAAATGATATACAGGTGGTACATGACCCCAGTCAAGCTTGCAAAAATTTATCATTTGCCCGATAATAAATGTTGGAAATGTAAAGAAAATGAAGGTACATTTTTTCACCTTTGGTGGACGTGCCCTAAGATTAAGGCTTTGTGGGAAATGATTTATAACGAATTGAAAAAGGTATTTAAATATACCTTCTTGAAGAAACCAGAGGCTTTTCTCTTGGGCATGGTCGGCCAGTTGGTGTTAAAAAAGGATAGAACTTTATGTATGCTACAACAGCAGCAAGAATACTTATTGCAAAGTATTGGAAGATGCAAGATTTACCCACTTTGGAAGAATGGCAGATGAAGTTGATTGACTGTATGGGATTGGCAGAAATGACTGGCAGAATCCGTGACCAGTTGGCAGAAGAAGATTGGAAAAAATTCAAGGACTATTTACAGAAATATTGTAAAATTAAGGAATGTTGAATGATGTTGGATTGAAATTAAGTGGTTTCTAGCTGTAATGGTATAAAGGAATATGAAAAAATGGTTTTTTATAAGTAAAAATTTAAGGTTATAATAACCTAAGATGTTGGAGAGAAAATAAGGTGTGTTTTTTTAAGCTGTAATGCTTTAAGATAAGGATTTGCTGAACAAATAATTCGAACTGGAGATACAAGAAGGGGAGGTATGAGGAGGTCAGGGAAATATGTCATTGAAAAATAAGTTGTGAAATTTATGTGTTTTTAATATTTTTTTATTTTTTCTTTTTTCTTTTTGTTTGTATAAAAAATGAAAACTTTAATAAATATCTTTTTTTTTAAAAAAAGAGAATGGGCCGGCTACCCTTCCTGCCTTAATTTCTTTCAGAATTTTGTTACGCGCCACATCGGGCATTTCCTTTACCGACTTTTGATTTGGGGGGTCACCTGAATTGAGTGGAAAAGAAACCGGGATCCTAAAACCTTGGCTTAACCCCTCCCACAGATACAACGCAGCTGTTTTGTTTGGATATGAATCAAGAAGTGATTTTAAAGGGCTCAGCTTGATAGGGGAGAAGGCCATGCCGAGCGCCAAATTACTGACGATTTCCCTGTGGTCCGAATGTGGGTTCCTGGCCTCCCCTTCCACCCTGGTGGGAGAACCCCCTGCCGCCCCGAAAGGGCTGCTTCCCCTTGAAGCAGGCAGTGGCAGGATGGCTGCCGAGGCATTTTTCACACTCATGGATATACTTACAGGATGGCCTAGTACGAACCCCCTTGTTGAATTCCCAACACAGCCGCCGTCACTTCGAGTCAGCCCTGTCGCGTATTCCACGCGGCGCTTTCAGCGAAACACTAAGAGTTTCAGGTTTTTCCAGTGCAGTCTTTTTTAATGTGAGCTATATACAGGCATTTACAAAAGAAACAGTCCATACAGAGTACTTACAAACGAATACTCTCCACCACAGCACCACCACACTACAGCACAACCACCACACCCACTGTTAAACAGGCTTTCCTTTTAAAACAGGTGATAGCCAATCACACTAATCACACTCCTGCTGAGTCACTCTGACCCAGCAGAGTATTGCATCATCCTGTTGAAGCCTGCAGACTTATCCAGTATCCTGCGAATCCCAACACTCCTCCTTAAGTCAAAGGCTTGAGACCTAATAATTCTCTTAAGTCTCGAAATTTAGGAGCATCCAAACATTTTGTATACAAATCTGCCACATTACATTTTGTGTTACAGTGCTGTACCTTTAACACATTTCTTTCCAAAGCATTTTTCACATTTCCGTATCTTATAGCAATATGTTTACGTATCTTATATTACAATATGTTTATTTCTATTTGTTTAATTCAACAAGTTCCTATCCCAAGTTTTTAACCTTATCGTATTTAACCCATTATTTAATTTAGCTCATTTTAAATACCCTCTTTCATATTCCACGGTCTTTAAACATAAACATCTTTTTTCTAAGGTCGACCCCAGTTCCTTTCCATGAATTCCCCTTTTTTATATTCACTTCAAAACAACACATGAAAAGAAAAGAAAAATTCAAAATATAATTGTACATCCTTTGGATTCCCATTCTCCCTCCCCTCTTTCCCGGTTTCAATCCCCAAAATCCATCAGTCTATCTAGTGTCAGCCTGGCGATCTCACATCCGAGGCTCTTAATTCTCTCTCTGCTCCTCTTTGCTGGTTTTTTTTATAGTCTTTTATGTCCGGCACCAAATCTCGTAGAAGCTCTGTCTCAAAGATATCCATTTTTCTTGCATCCAGGCCTCTATAATTAGAAATAGAACTCCAATCTTGTTTCTTAATCCTTTTGAGCCTGAATGTCCCAAATGCTCCCACTTCCATCTTGCTCAAATTTGTACTCCATAGGTCTTCTATTCCCCCCATCGGGAGATCTCTCCAGACTTCCTTTTCCAATTCAAACCAAATTTCCATGATCCAATTCCTGTTTTCCTTTATGTCCTTCCTGACAGGCCCTTGGCCTTCCTTGGTCTTCTGCGATGGTGAAACTCCTCCTTCATTCTCTTCCCACTCATCATTGATCTCCTGTTCCCTTCCATCACATTCCTCTAGTTTCTTTTCCTGTTCAGTTCTAAGTATTTCCAATTTCACTACAGAAGCTTTTTGTTCAGGAACCAAAACTTGCGTCAAGTCCCTTCTTTTTTCAATAGATACATCTATTGTTTCCTTCAGTGTAGATACTTCTGTAGACAAAACAGTGCTCTGTTCTTGAAGTTTTCCCAGGAGATAAAAAGTCCTGTTCAACTCCATCAGTATTTTTCCACTTACAGCCATTCTTGTAATGTCCCGAAACCCCCTCTAGAGGGGTTATGGTTACTTAGTTTCCTTCCAAATCCAAGCCAAAAGTCAAATTAACTTGTTATTCCTTGTTTTCAACACATTATATCCAAATTGTAAGAAATCTCGCCAGCAAAGTCACCAGAACAAAGTTCTCTTTTTGTACTTCACTTTGACAGCTACTTTGACAGCTGTCAAAATCTCTATATCTCTTCCCCAGGCTCTCTCGCGGGTTACTCCCGGTTCCGGGGGGGGGGGGTTGCACTTTAAATCTCAGTCCGCTCTTATCCTCCAGCACAATTACTTGTAATTTTAACTCGTGGAATTAATAACTTTAACTTTTTTCCAATGAGGAAAAGGCTCTTCTCTCGACCTTAATTGTTAAATCCTTGCTTTAAATTGTCTACAGTGGGGGGGAGACGGACTTCCTCTTTGCACCTCCCCCGCTCGTGCCGAATTTCAAAAAAGACAAAAAATTTCCCTTTTAAGTCCAATTTCCGTATTACTCACGGGATGTTGTTTTTAATCCAAATGTTCAGAAGAAGAAGTCAGCGCTCTCCGTCAAATGGCATGCGGCTTCGCCCAGCAGGGGAAGCAGAGGACTCTCAGCACCGCGCCGCTCCCCGTCCCCCGTTCCGTAGCCTTTAAAAAGGCTCCTTCACGGGTCGGGAAGGGCGCTAACGGTGCCCACCGAGTCACCAGGTCCACGGGCTTTCGCGCCCGTGGTTTTTAAGGGTCCCCGCGTCGTCGGCGTGGCAGAACTCGATCCCTGCTGAGCAGATTCCCTCCGGAGCTCGGAGGGAATCCGCCATTCGGCGATGGCGCTAACCCGGAAGTCGGTATTCCAAGCTCTTTTGTTAGGCAAGCAAACCATTCTATTTGTGATACACATTCGCTTATGGCTGAGTACTCTGCTTCACAAGTACTTGTGGCAACAAATGTTTGTTTCTGGGATTTCCACTGAACCAGGGCATTTCCAATATATATGGCATAGCCAGTGGTAGACTTTCCATTTTCTCTGTCCCCCCAGCTGGCATCAGCGTATGCATACACTTGCTGATCATATCCTGTATCCAGCTCCAGTTTGTAATCTTTTGTGCCTTTCAGATACCTTAGGATTCTTTTAAGTGCTACCCAATCTCTCTGAGCCGGGTCTGCACTTCTTTGGCTTAACATGTGCACTGCCAATGTTATGTCGGGTCTTGTCCAACAACTTAAATATAACAGAGAACCCAACAGAGAATGAAACGCTGTTGCATTCTCACATTTTTGCCCTTCTGGTTCATTTTTGTACTGGGTAGTTATGGGAGTGTCAACCTCATTTGCCCTCTCCATTCCATATGTCTTCAGTAACTTTTCGATTTTTTCCTTCTGACTCAGAGAGTAGACGCCCTCTTCATTTCTCTGAACCTCTACTCCTAAGTAATTCTGAATCTCTCCCAAATACTTCAGTTTGTATTTGTTACCTAGGCTGTTTATAAACCAAGACACTTGCTTTTGTGCAGTTGTTATTAGACAGATATCATCAACGTACAAAAGTAAATAACAAACACTTCCTTGCACCATTGCTGAATATAAACAGGAATCAGCCAGGCTTTGTTTGAATCCCATCTTTTTCAAAGTTGTGTCTATGCATTCATGCCATAGACGTGCACTTTGGTGTAAATCGTATAGTGCCCTTTGCAGTTTTAACACCATGCTGTCTTTTCCCAGCTCATAACCTGGTATTTGCTTGTTTCTGGCGCCGTTTCCTCAGCTGACGAGAACCCCTGGAACGTACTGCCTGAAAGTGTGGGTGTGAAAAGCCAGTCGTCGAAATAATCTGCCGGCATAGGTCTGTGTGGGAAGAGTGCATGGAACTCGTCTTTGAGGTAGTGCTCCTCCACGGCATAGTACGGTACCCACCTGTTGGCGCTGGCCGGGGTACCTTCCCTGGCGAGGAGATATTCAACTCCCTCTTCCCCCCATCTCGAGTCTAAAATCTCCGTGACCTCGTTGAGTGGCGCCACCCTCGGTGACCCCTCCCCTGTTGGCGATTTGCTGAGTGGGTCTGGTGCATTCCCTGGCGCCTGAAACCTGTGGGGTTCCTTGTAGGGTGTGAGCACTGACCTATGAAAGACCGGGTGCATTCTGGAGCCCTCCGGGTGCATTCTGGAGCCCTCCGGGAGTGTTGATTTGTGCCTTGACTTGGTAAGGCCCTAGCTGCTTGTGTCTGAGCTTCTTCTTAGCTAACGTTCTGGCCGGCACTGCCTGGGCTGCTAACCAGACCCAGTCCCCCACCTGGATGTCTTCCCCGACTCTCCTGTGCCTGTCTGCCTGCATTTTGTAGGCGTGTTTTGCTAGTTCCAAGTGCCTTCGGAGTTGCTCGTGGACCTCCTGTAACTCTGCTGCCAAGTGCTCTGCTCCCCGTGGCTCCCCCTCCCCCAGTGTCTCTAACCCCGGGAAGGTTCTGGGATGCCGCCCATTGTTGGCGAAGAACGGTGTCACCCCTGTAGACCCGTGCTTCGTGTTGTTGTAGGCAAACTCGGCCAGCAGTAGGTAGTCCACCCAGGTCAAGGGCTGTTGATTTGCGTAGCATCGCAGGTACTGCTGCATGATGGCGTTGACCCTCTCCGCTTGTCCGTTGGTCTGCGGGTGTCGTGCCGACGCTAAGTTGATCTTGACGTTCAGGATGCCCAGCAGCTTGTGCCAGAAGCTCGAGATGAATTGGCGACCCCGGTCGGACAGGATGGACCGCGGTAAGCCGTGAACTTTGAACACATGGTCTATGAACAGCTTGGCGGTCTGTTCCGCTGTGGCCACCTTCGCGCAAGGAATGAAGTGCGCCATCTTGGTGAACAGGTCTACGACCACGAGCACCGCTGTTTTGCCTCGCGAGCTGGGCAGATCTGTGACAAAGTCCAGGGCCACTTTCTCCCACGGTTCGAGCGGCGTCTGTAGCGGTTCCAGCAGTCCCGCCGGCTTCTTGTGTACTGGTTTGGCCCTTTGGCATGTGTCACACCTAGAGACGTAATCCACGACTTCTCCCTTCATCTTGGGCCACCAAAAGTCTCTGGCTACTAATTCCGCCGTCTTGTCCTTGCCGAAGTGCCCAGCGCTGGGCGCGTCGTGTAACTGCTGCAGGACTTTCGCGCGGAGGTCGTCTCCCGGCACGTAGAGAGCCCCTTTGCGGATGAGCAGTCCGTCGCGTATCTGGAACTCGTCGTCCTTCGCTGTGCCTCTTCGCACCTCCTCCATCTTGGATTGTGCGAACGAATCCGTCTGCAGCGCGCGACGCACCGCGTCCAGGTCCACGGTGGCTGAAGCGCACGCCCACGCTTTCGGTGCGAAAATGTGTTTGGCCGCCACCGGTGCCGCTTCCTCGAGATACTGCGGCTTCCTGGATAGTGCATCCACCATGACGTTGTTGTCTCCCGGAATGTATTCTATCCGGAAGTCGAAATCCGCAAAGAACTCCGCCCAGCGGATGTGTCTCCGGTTCAGGAACCGCGCCGTGCGCCAGTACTCCAGGTTCTTATGGTCCGTGCGGACCTGCACTGTGTGTCTGGCTCCGATGAGGAAGTGACGCCACGCCTTGAAGGCTGCATGAATGGCCAGCAACTCCCTGTCCCAGATGGTGTAGTTCTGTTCCGACTTGCTGAGTTTCCTGGAGTAGAATGCGCATGGCCTCCAGTCCCCTTGCGGATCTTGCTGCAACAGGACCGCCCCCACAGCTCTGTCCGAGGCGTCCGTTTCAACCCTCATTGGTTTGCTGGGGTTTACGTGTAGCAGCTGTTCTTCGGACGCGAAGAGACGCTTGAGTCTCCGAAAGGACTGCTCCGCCTGGTCCGTCCAGATGAACTTCTTCTTGGAGCTGAGGGTGTCCGTGATGGCCGCCGTCTCCATCGCGAACCCCTTGATGAACTTGCGATCAAAGTTGGCGAAGCCGACGAACGTCTGGACCTCCTTCCGATTGCGCGGGCTCTTCCAGCCCAACACCGAGCGGACCTTGGTGCTGTCCATGGCGAGTCCCTTGTCGGACAGCTTGTAGCCCAGGAAATCCACCTCCGTCATGTCGAACTGGCACTTCTCCAGTTTGGCGTAAAGTCTGTGCTCCCGTAGTCTCTGCAGGACCTCCTTGACGTCTCCCTCGTGAGCCTCCTGCGATTCCGAGAAGATCAGGATGTCGTCTAGGAAGCAGACGCACTTCTCGTAGAGGAGTCCCGCTAACACGTGGTGCATGAAGGCTTGGAAACAATGGGAGCCATTTTGCAGACCAAACGGCATAACTCGATATTCATAGGTGCCTAAAGGCGTAAACATGGCCGTCTTCCACTCATCGCCCTCCCGCATGCGTATAAGGTTGTACGCCCCTCGTAGATCCAACTTGGTGAAGATTCGTCCCTTCCTCACCGTCGCGAGTAGGTCATCGATCTTGGGCATGGGGAATGCTGTGGGCTTTGTCCTGGAATTGATGATTCTGTAATCAACTACCAGCCTCCGTTGGGGCGTGTCTTTCTTCTTCACGAAAAACACGGGACTGCCCCCCACTGCTTTGGATTCTTGGATGAATCCCCGCTTCAAGTTGTGATCTATGAACTCCCTGAGTTCTTGCAGTTCGTTTTCAGACATGGAATACAGTTTTCCAGTTGGCAGCGTCGCCCCCGGCAGGAGGTCAATCTTGCAGTCGTAGGGCTTGTGGGGAGGCAGCTTGTCTGCTTCCTTCTCGCAGAAGACCTCCAAAAATGCCTTGTACTTGTTGGGTACCGCTTGCACCATGCCTAGGTGTAGCTGTGGTTCATCCTCTTGCCCCTCCTCTTCCTGGCTGGTCCGGATGCAGTGTTCTGCGCAGTAGGAGGAGCAGAAGGTCAATTGCCGCTGGTACCATGCTAATGCCGGGCTGTGCCTATCCAGCCAACTCATGCCCAACACTATGGGCGTGTCCGACAGGTGGGTGACGTTGAAGCTGATGACTTCGCGGTGATTTCCAATTTGCATTACCATAGGCGGTGTTTGCTGTACCACCTGTCCTCCCAGTAGCTCTCTGCCATCGACCGTGACGACGTTTAGGGGCATCGTGGCTGGTAGGAGCGCTATGCGATGTTGCCTGATGAAGTCCAGTCCTATAAAGTCTGCATTACTACCAGAGTCAATGGTAATAGGGACTTCCAGGGTGAGTCCATTGGGCAGCTGGAGCGATGCGGTGAGTTGCACCACTGGTTTGGGTGGGAGGGGGTCTGTGGGCTGTAAAATCTCTGGGGACTGCTTCACTGACTCGCCTGGCTGGGCCCCAGTGCCTCTGCCTCCAACCAGGCTTCGTCGTTTCCCTGTAGCTGTTCCCCCTGCTGAACTGCTCCCCTTACTGTTGCTGAGGCTGCAGTGTGCCTCTGGATCCTCTGGGGACACTCTTTGGCCATGTGCTGTGCACTGTCGCAGATGTAACACTTCCTGCTCCCTCTAGGAGCCTTCGCCTTGACTGCTCCTGGTGTTTGGGCTCTGGTCGCTGTCTGAGCCCTGGCACCACCTATCTCCATCGGCTCTTCTCCCCCCCCCCCCCAGTGGAGGCGTGGATTGCGCGCGCCCTGTCTCTCTGGGTAGGAAGGGAGTTGTTCTGGCTGGTGTGCGTGCCATACGTCCCTCATCCCTGCTCCAAGGGCGTTCTTCCAGGCGCACTCCTATCGCCAGCGCTCTCTGGACGACTTCTGTGGTGCTGTTAGGTCTCTCTCCCCTCGCCATCTCATCTTTCACGGCCCCATTTAGTCCCTCCCAGAACAGATCCCTTACGGCAGCGGAGTCCTTCTCCCAGCCCAGCACATTTACTAACGCAAAAAAGCGAGAGTGATATTGTCTCACAGTGGCTTTGCCCTGCTTCAGCCCATGCATTTCCCTCCTGGCCACATCCACATCTACCGTTGATTTAAAACAATCGTCCATAGCCTTGATAAATGCTTTTGAATCATGGAGGGCGGGATCATTTTCGCGCCATAAATTGCGCAGCCACGATTTAGCTTCCCCATGCAGATGAGTTATTATGAAGCCTACTTTCTCCTCCTCATCTCTAAAGTCTTTCCGAAGCAAATTGAGCGCAAAAACTATGTCTGCTCTGAAGTTAGGATACTGCTGCAGGTTCCCGTCGAAGTGGGCTACGATGCTGCCCCCCCTCTTCCCGAGGCCAACTCCCTCCGGCTTGGGTCCTGGCAGCCCCTCTTTGCCCAAACGTTCCCACCTGGTTTGCAGATCCCGGCAGAGCGCTACTGCTTCTTCCTCTCTCTTTCTGGATGCTGCTACTTCTGCGTAAAGCGTCGTGACTGCTTCTTGCAGTTCTTTCACCTTCTCCTCTGTAGTCATCTTTGCCTATCTTCGTGAGCTCGCAAAACACCAAGTTTTGCCCCTCGCTGCGCCAACTCACGCTGCGAGGGTTCAATTCTATAATTGGAGACGGAGCTTACTGTCAGAGCTGCCCGAGGTCCCAGCTCACAAAGGACCAACGCCAGTTCGTTGTTATATACAAAAGTCTTTATTGAAGTTCAGTTTCGCTTTCACAGCCGCGGCGCGCAGCTCTACGTCTCAAACTCTAGACCGCCGAAGCTCCGTCTGAATCTCCTCCCCCCAGACACCAGTTTAAGACTCTAGCCTTGCTCCACCTCTTCCTTTGCTCTTTCCTCCTCTGGTTCCGCCTGTCCGCTGGGGTCTTGCCCTTCCTAGACTCTTCTGACGCTGAGTCCCCTGAGTCTTCCCCCTGCCTCCGGCGGGCTTTAGGACCTGGTTCCCAATCCGGGTTTTCTGCTGTCCCGCGCGCCTGTACATTCGAACTTGGCGCGCGCACCCAGCCGGCAACCTTCCTCCTGACCGTTACACTGCTCCTGTCACTGCTTCCCCCTTCGGTGAGGCTAGCTGGACCTGACCTCCCCTCCGTTCCCCCACTCTCCGATAGAGGCGTGGTCAGCCCTGACTCATCTTCTCTCCCCGCTGGAGGAGACGCTGGCCCTGACACATGGGACTCTTCCCCCCCACTACGCTCTGGTGGGGAAGCTGGTCCTGATCTCCCGCTGCTGCTTTGGGAGTCCCCGCTGGCCCCTTGTTTCTGGTGTGTCCCCCCTGGGACCCCCCTTGCCCTGACCATTGGCGCTCCCTTCTGGGAATCTTCTGATTCGCTGGAGAAGCTCATGGAATCTCTCGGGTCACTGTCATACTCCCCTACGCTGCCCTCAGATTCTTCTCCTTCACTCTCCATTTCCTCTCTCCCCTGTGCCTCTGCTCCTGAGCCCCTGACAGACTATGACTCAAAAGATTTTTATCATCTTCAAACCTATAGGCTTTCGTACCACTTTCATACCCAAGAAACAGCAACTGTTGTGCCCTTTTCCCACCTTTTCTTCAGTTTTTTACAGGTATGTCAACCCATGCCTTTGTCCCAAAGATTCTCAAATGTTGCAAACTGGGACTTTTGTTATAGAGAATTTTATAGGGTATGTCATCTAGTACCCTTGACCACAAGCGATTCCCAATATAATTTGCGGTCTTAATACTCTCAGCCCAGTACTTAATTGGAAGATTTGCATCTGCTAACAATGCTTTCATTTGTGTCTGCAAGACACCTCCCCTATGCTCTGCTACCCCGTTCTCCTGAGGCGTCGCCACATTGGTAAGCCTATGTTTAATCCCTTGGGAACGCAACCAGTTTCTTAGGGAGCTTGCCATAAACTCTCCTCCCCTGTCTGTCTGAATAGAGCACACCTTTTCGCCAAGTTGCCTTTCTACCCTTCTTACCCAGAACTTCAAAGTTTGGGCAACGTCAGACTTTTGCTTCAATGGATAGACCCAGCCAAATCTAGAATAGTCATCCACTAGGATCATACAGTACTTGTTGTGGGAGACACTTGGTGGAAAAGGACCAGTTACATCAGCATGAATCAACTCCAGTGGTTTTTTGGTTTCTCTCTGGCTTGCTCTTGCTACTGGGCAAGCCCTGCTTTTAACCTCCTTGCAGATATTGCAGTCTAAGTAATTATCACAACTTTTAATGTTTTTCATCCCCCCACACAACTCCAATGTTTTGTTCAGCACCTTATAGCTTGCATGAGCCAGACGCCTGTGCAGGAGATGAATACACATATCATGTGTTGGGACATTTTGCACATTCGCAACCTTAGACTCACACTGCAGTACATACATATTAGTTCTAAGGTTAGCATTTGTCAACACTGCCCCATTTTGCTTTATCTGGCACTGATCTCCCACAAAGTTTACTTCAAAGCCTGCTTTTGCCAAGTCAGGAATGCTCAGGAGATTGTTTTGCAAACTAGGCACACACAACACATTCCTGAATGTGTGTCCCAGCTGTGGGAACACAACCTCCCCCTCACAAACCACATTAGCTTTCTGGCCCATAGCAAGACTTACATGTTTTTTGTTTGAAGCCCTAGCATCAGTTAGCAGTCCTTTTCTTTTACAAAAGGTTTGAGAAGCTCCACTGTCCAGAACCCACAGCTCTTCATTTTCTTGACCATCTGCAGACACCCAAGCGGTAGACTCCCTCTGCTGCCTCTTGTGCTTCTGCTGTTTTTGTTGTTTTCTTGGGCAGTCCCGCAGCAGATATCCACTGGACTTGCAGCAAAAACACCTTTTTACTTTGTTGACCACTGGCTGGTCTGCAGCAGCTCCTCCTGGCTGTTTCTCCGGCTCCCGACACCTCTGCTCTTCCCGGCTGTTGTTCTCTCTGGGATGCTCCAACAGCTGGGCTGAGGTCATCTTTCGCTCTGCACGCCTATCCTCCTCTGCATACAACCGTCCGGTAACGTATTCCAGAGTCAGCTTATCAGTCTCTACAGACTCAAGGGAGTTGACCAGCATATCATAGCTGTCATCAAGGGAACTCAGGACTATAAAGACTTTGTCCTCTTCCCCCACAGGCCTCCCTCTTAAGGCTAGCTCCTGGAAACAGCCTGTTAGGAATTTTAGGTGGTTTACCAGGGAGTCCCCCGGTTTCTTCCAACACCGGTACAGTCTCCTGGTCAGTGTTATCAGTGAGCCAGCTGTCTCTCGCACATGGACAGCCTTGAGCGCATTCCACGCCTCACTTGCCGTCACCTTATCAGCTACGTAGACTAGCTGGCTGTCGTCCACTCCAAGGATGATCGTAGCCAAAGCTTTCTCATCCTTTTCAAGCTGGGCCTCTGCTAGTGCCAGCTTTTCATTGTCGTCCTCCTCAGGGGGCTGCGGTGGAGTTTCCACCACCTTCCACAGGCCCTCACGCTTGAGGAAGTGTTGCATGCGGACCGACCAGATGCTGTAGTTCGTGGCCGTCAGCTTCTCCAGCAACACGCCAGTTCTGGACTGCTCCATCCCTGCAGCTCACCTCCAGCACCCACGGCTAGATAACTGCCACCTGTACTCTTGCGCAGCAGAAGTGTGCTGGGCCCATAACCCTGTCACGTATTCCACGCGGCGCTTTCAGCGAAATACTAAGAGTTCCAGGTTTTTCCAGTGCAGTCTTTTTTAATGTGAGCTATATACAGGCATTTACAAAAGAAACAATCCATACAGAGTACTTACAAACGAATACTCTCCACCACAGCACCACCACACTACAGCACAACCACCACACCCACTGTTAAACAGGCTTTCCTTTTAAAACAGGTGATAGCCAATCACACTAATCACACTCCTGCTGAGTCACTCTGACCCAGCAGAGTATTGCATCATCCTGTTGAAGCCTGCAGACTTATCCAGTATCCTGCGAATCCCAACAAGCCCTACCAAATTTGGAAGATTCTTGGGGCTTCTTCTCAACGTAAGGACCTACGTGCTCCATCCAATAGTTTTGGTCCCTCAGGTCCCAATGCGTGGAGGGGAGCAGGGAAGCATTCCTACAGAAGTCTTCATCATATGTTAGTGCAGCGGACTCTCCAGCCAATTTGCACGCCCTTCTAACGTGGGCCATATAAGCTATTAAATGCATAGCGTGCTTGGCATAAGCCGCACTGACCACCCCCATGAAAACTTGGAACCCGTCCAACCAATTTTCAAAAGTATGATCGGCTCGGGGTGTCATAGACCTCCGCTTGCCATAGGTACGCTTCTTTTCCCCTTTACCGGTCATCTTAGCTGGAGGTAACAAAGTGAAAATGTTGATGAAATCACCATTGAGGATCTTTGTTCTCTTTCTTTGAGATAAATGATTACCAAGGATAAAATTGTTAGACAGATTTGTGGAGGACTTAACATCCTCGACTAACGCGCCATCTTTCCATTCTAAGGTTCCGTTAAAGGATTTGTGGTACGAATTAGCCCTTCTCTCATGTACCCACAAAGGAAGCCCTGAGCTGTCCTCTCCCAGATCCCAGTATTCTTCCATAGGGGCATCACTATCTGAATCTGATGAAGAGGTACCTGAGTCGTCTTCCGAGTCCGACCGCCTACTTCTCTTGCTCTTCTTCGACGTATGCTTCCTTTTCTCCTTTCTCTTTCCCCCTTGGCCCTCACCTGTACCTGGAGCTGTAATGCTGACCGGGTGTGTGTCATGCTGGTCCTGGGCTTCCTCCTCAGAAGAGGAACCCGAAGCTTCTTCAGCTGCAGCAGGCTGGGGCGATGGGTCCTGAAAGATACTAGGAACA
Source organism: Podarcis muralis (assembly GCF_964188315.1). Classification (NCBI taxonomy): domain Eukaryota; kingdom Metazoa; phylum Chordata; class Lepidosauria; order Squamata; family Lacertidae; genus Podarcis; species Podarcis muralis. The sequence goes on from NC_135674.1 coordinate 11,893,493, forward strand.
TCTGCTTCCTGCTGAGGGTTAGAACTATTAGAATTACTAGCCTTTGACCTGCCACCCTTGGAGCCTGCTTTTGATTTGCCGTTATGAGAAGACTGCGACCATGTAAGGGGGCGGTTGTCCGCGTTGCCCACTGACCCAAGAGCAGCCCTGGTAGCGGTTGAAGTACTGGGGCAGCCCTGGTTGCAAGGAGGGGTGTCGGGAATGCAATCCTGGGAATCAGATGGTGTCCCCTGACCTGCAGGCCTGCATTGCCTATAAAAAGTCTCAAAAGTGGAAAAGAATTCGGCAAACGCCTGAGGGTTGCATGGCATAACTAGAGCCTGCGACCCACTTTGCGCCCCAGGTGGAACCACGGCCCCAGAGGATAGCTGCTGATTTCCCTTGGAGGCCATGACCAGACCAACCCTAGCTTGAAAAGATTAAGGGCCTATCCACCTAGTTCAGTAGAGTCTACACTGGTTGGGCCGTTTACAATGGTTGAGCTTATCAAAGGGATTGTATTAGCTCAAAGAGGACCACACGGTCTGATCACCTAGCTCAGTAGTGTCAGCACTGCCTGGATAACCAGGGTATTTAACACTGATATGACCGCAAAGACCAATCACCTAGCACAGCAACGTCTACACAGACTGAGCTTAGACTATTCAATAAGACGGGGTTGCTATAGCCAGCACGGTGTCCAACAGGCAATCAGCAATTACACCCTAAGAAAAATGCAGCCCGGCCAAGTAGAATATTTACTCAATTACGCGATCCAATCAAGTAAGCTATTCACCATGAGCAATGCTAATGACTAAAGAATGACACAGTAGCCAACAGTTATTGCAAAATAAAGAAAACAGCACCCAAACGCGCTAGACACACACAACTTATAGCCCCCTAATTAAATACCAAAACTGCACCTATGGCCTGAGACCCAATGGATGCCAACGTCAGCATCAAAGAAAGGAACTAAATATAAAGCAATTGATTATTCCCCTACCTGGACCTTGTACTAATGCACTTTAAACACCAAATTCACTGTAATATTGAGAAGTAGCAATCCCCCAAAAGCCCAATCAACTATACCGCTACCCAATACTAATGCACTTTAAATGCCAAATTCGCTGTAATATTGAGAAGTAGCCGTAAGCCAGGACTCGCTAATAAATCCCCGCTGCGTTTAAAATTCCCCGCTTGTCAGCTCGCAGGAAGCCTTTCCGCCGCTGAAATTTGGCCACGCACGATAAAGCTGAACCCCAGAGACCCGAGCGCCCCACGCTAAAGAACTAAAGCCCAATGCTACCGACGCTGTGCCTCCAAACCGCTGAAATCTCTTAAAAACTTTAGCAAAGCAGCCAGATACACTTTGAGTAAGCCGCTAAACCCACTTCCCACAAGAGGCTGCCTCTCCTAAGATGGCCACTGCTCCCAGCCACGTGGTCGAGTTAAAAATGGCAGACGCAGCTGGCCGGTTACCCAGGCAACGCCGGCCGCCTCTACCCACTCACAGCGCCCTTCAAAGTGATTTAAAGCCCACGAGGCGGCTGCACTAGCCGATCAGTAGAATCTCGTGTTCCGAAACGCTAAAGCGCCAAAGACCCAGGCAGCTCTGATCCGCGTCCCTTTCCTCGTAATAGACCACCCAAGCCGCAAACTGTGGGCACCCGCCACCCCGAGGTTTCCCTTTTAAGGCCCGCAAACCTGATAAGCTGAGCGGGTGAGTTCTTCAAAGTGAACAGGTCACCAGGAAGGGAGCCTCATGGCACGGGCAGCAAAACCTAACTCTGACAACGTCTTACTCCAGAGCTGGAAATAAGCCTGGCGAAATAAGCCTGGTGCCGCTGGGGGGGAAAGCGCTGCTCCAATCCAGTTTCCTTGAGGTGAGCGGCTGGAAACAGTGGATGTCTGCAGTAATCCGTTCACGGGCTTAGGGGATAGGCGATAGGAAGGAGGAAAAGTGGTTTACGGAGCGGCGGCTATCGGCAAGAGAGGGTTGTCGGTTCGACGAAGGCAAAAGGAGGGCGATCTGGAGACCCGAATGAGAATAAATCAGCTGGCTGGCGCGGCAAAAAGAGGGGGAGCCTCGGCCGTGCCGGCCCTAAATAGGGCAGGCCAACCCCCCCAGCCCGCCAATTGGCTGGCTGGGTGGATGACGTGGCCGAGGATTCCCCTGATCTCGTGGGGGCAGGGAGCAGCCCCTGCGCACGTGGGGTGGGCGTGAAGCCCGCAACCCCACCTCCTCCCAAGCTCGGAAGTGGCTTTGTTACAAAATTTGGATGCCAGGTATCTGCAAACTCTGTCAAGCTGTGGCAAGATTCTAGGGAGGTTCTAGGCACCCTCCCTCCTTCAAGAACCTTGATTATTTCATCATGTTGTTTTTTTTTAATCATATTTATTGAAATTTCCAAAATACAGAAAGTAAAAGTAAAACAAAAATAAAGTACATTTGAAACCTTACTGTCATTACCCACTTTCTGGGACTCCCCCCTCCCCCATCCCTACCATATTCCCCTTTCATAACGTTGGTTCTACAAGCTCTCACTCCCAATTTAAAACTTAATTTGTTTAACCCAATATTCAAATTTGAATTTATACAGTCATCATCATTACCTTAAATAAAAATCAAAGATTCTCCCCCCAAAGTCCACCCCATTTCCCTTCCACGAATTCCCTTTTTTTTGATAAAGACGCCCCAACAAAGTATAAAAAACTATATAAAGATATAAAAGATAAAAAGTATATAAAAAAAAATTCCAGAAAATAGTTACCCAGCCTTTGGATTCTAAATCTCCCCCCCCCCCTTCCCCGGTTTAGATTCCCCATGTCCATCAGTCTGTCTGTTGTCTGCCTGGAAGTCTTAGATCCATAATCAGATTTTCCCCCAGTTCCTTGCCAGTTTTTTTTTTAAAGTTATTTTTATGGTATTTAACTTCAAATCTCCAATCCAAAAACGGCCCCTAAGGGCCTTTAGTTTCCTTGGTCTTTAAGGCTCCCCCCATTGTTCTTTCCATGTTGTAGTCCAGTTTCTTGTCTTGTTCCGCTGCTAAAACGTTCTAATTCAGAAATTTAGTAGCTCTACAGGGGTTGTTGTTATTCAGGAACAAAAACTTGCGTTCAGTCCCTTCCTTTCTTCAATAGAAAATTCTATTGTCTCCTTTAATGTAAGCACCCCTGTAGACAAAATACTATTTCAGTTTTGCAGCTTTCCCAGGAGATAACAAGTCCTGTACAATTCCAAGAGTATTTTTCCACTTACGACCATCTTTGTAATGTCCCGAAACCCCTCTAGGGGGATTGTAGTAACTTTGTTTCCTCTGATCCAAAAGACCGATTGTTGTTCCATATTTTCAACATTTTGTATCCAAATCGTAGCAAATTGTAACGAAATTAACTAGCAAAGTCCTCATAGCAGAGTCCTCTTTAAATTTTCCGACTTTGACAGCTACTTTGACAGCTGTCAAAGTCTCCGTCTCTTTTCACCAGGCTCTCTCACAAATCGCCCCGGTTCCCAGGGGGGGGGGGGGGTTGCGTTTTCCTTCTCCCTCCACTCTTCTCCTCCAGCACAGTTCTTGTAGTTTTCCATCGTGGAATTCTTAATTTTTGTCAGAAATACGCTTCTTTTTAGATCTTGGTTACCCAGTCCTTGTTTTAAAATGTTTACAGTAGGGAGGGGGACTGACTTCCTTTTTGGATCCCCCCCCGCTCGTGCCAAATCCGAAAAAAGATTCCTTTTTTTTCCCTTTTAAACCCGGTTTCCCAATTACTCACGGGTTGTTGTTAAAAGTCCGAATTTTCAATGGAAGAAGTCAGCGCTCTCCGCCGGATGGCATACGGCTTCGCTCGGCAGGGAAAGCAGAGGACTCAAAGCACCACGCCACTCCCCGGCACCCGATCCGTAGCCTTTAAAAAGGCTCCTTCACGAGTCGGGAGGGCGCTAACGGTGCCAGCCGAGTCACCCATGTCCACGGGCTCCGTGCCCGTGGTTTTTAAGGGTCCCCGCGTCGCCGGCGCGGTAGGACCCAGCCCCTGCCGAGCAGGCTCCCTCCTTGACTATTTCATCGTGTTGTAACTACTTTAATTCAATCAACAAAACTGGACTGGAAAGTGTTCTGTTGTGTGAACAGGTCTCATGGCTAGGTTCTTCCCAAGACTTTACAGAATCTATCCAGATCTGGTGATAACATAGGGCTGGGGTGGCAAATCTTCAGCCCAAGGGCCTAATTAGAACTAGCAGGGCCTGTGAGGCCATTTCCCCCAACCATGCCCATCCATCTAACACCTAATGTCAGATGCAATATCAGGTGTGGGACAGGTAAAGATGTGACTGTGTACTATCAGTCCCAATAATCTTATTGGTGCCAAGAGCATACTTTCAAATGAGTTCCTCTCAGTGCCATTCAGCTGATGGGCATTTATTTCAGTTGCTAGAAAATGCAAGATGGAAGAGTGCAGTTGTGTTCATGACTTGCTTGCAGGATTCCCATAGGCATCTGACTGTGTACTGGGAGAATAGGATGCTAGATTGATGCTGAGAGTGCACCTCCTTAGAAGATCTTCTCAGAGCCAATAATCTGATAGGCACCAGCCAAGCAGACCCTTGAAGTCCTCATCTGATGTCATAATGACATCAAGTGATCTACAGGCTGGGGATTGGCCAACCTGACAAAGTTGGCCTGTAGAGCATGGTGGCCAGATCAAGTTTCTGAATCCTGAACCCGGCCATGAATGGGAAATTTGTGACCCTCTGGCTGTTATTGGACTACAACTCCCATAATTCTTGACCATGCTAGCTGAGGTTGCTGGGATTTGGAGTCCAGACACATTTGGAAGAGGATTCCATCTCCACCACCCCACATCATGGGATTCAACACTAGAAGCCAACCAAATATTCCCCTGAAAGTGGGTAATTTGCAATGGAGCTCTGCTGTTGTTGCACTTTGCACTAGTTTGATTTCTGAGTCTTTTTTTAAACACCAGCTAAATCAAAGCACTTTTTAAAAAGTTAATTAACTCAACCCAGCAGTACCCTCCAAGGTAGGTCAGTATCATTAGCCATACAGTGTAGATTGGGAAAGCTGAGGAGCACTGAATGTTAAAAGCAAACCTATGATGCCTTCAGCAGCAGTTGCCTCTGATAGGCATGAAAAGAAGCTCATGTTCCAACTCCAGTAAGCGTAGCATGAGTTCTGTAACTGAATTCACTGGAGCCGGTGGCAGTGGTGAAGGAAAATTTAACTAATCTGCCGTTCAGCTGTGTCCTAGGAAGACACAAAACCCATTTGATGGATTCCAGTTTTCAGCTCCAATACAAGCTTCTAGTGCAAGCTTCCCAAGCCTGGTGCCCCTTCCCAGGGCCAAACAGACAAGTCTGGAGGGCCGCATTTGGCCCACCAACCCAAGGTTCCCCACCCCTGGATTTTATGAATAGGATATTGTCTGAAGAAAATGACCATGTTTCAAGACTTGTAGAGAGGTCAAAATTCTGGAATGACTTGCTTGTCTAATTAAGTTATCTCTTTTTGCCCCTCTTTCTCCCCATGAGATTTCTCCCCCCCCCCCTTCCTTTGTCAGGTTCAATTTGTAGCATTTGTAATTCACGGAGCATATTGATTTTTGAAAACACTTGGTCTCTCTCCAGTCTGCCTTAGATAAGACCTTGCATTAATTATGCACCAATATTGATGTTTTAGGGAGGGATTGTCAGGGAAGGTCTAATGTCAGTGTATTCAGATATTGGTGCTTCCTTTAAAAAAAAGATGGCCTTTGAGAACGTGCTTGTGGAAAATGCGCCACATGTTCCATCCAGGCTGCTTTTAGCCCTGTGCACTACAGGATTCTCTTCCCCCACCTCCCAAAGGAGGCAAACTGTTGTCCCAAATATGGATGGATGAATCAGTCAGTCTATAGGTTCATGCCCAGTTCATGTGTGTTCTGTTGTAAGTCTGTTCCATTCTGTTTTTGCATTATTATTATTATTATTAGTTATACAATGTGTTTTATAGTTGTTTTTAGTTTGTATCTTTGTATCTTGTCACACTGCTTTGATAGCTTTTGGATGTAAAGGAGGTGATAAGTCTGAAAAAGAAATCCCTATTTAAATTCATATTTAAATACATGTTTTGCTGAATGGATGCATTTCCAAACACATTTTAGTGTGAACTAATTTTTTTAAAAAAAATTTGTTTGCCTTTTGAGCGGAGAGCTGCTGAAATATGAAGGATAGTTGTGTCCTTATCCTTGTATAAATTGCAAGGGGCATGAATGATTGCTGAGTTCCCTTGAAAATGTAGGGGGAAAAGAACATCACTCCATCCCACATCACTCTCACTGGGACCTGGGGAGGAGAAAAACTGGAAGAGCCCAAGAAACGACATAGAGAATAGGAAGAGCCATTTTCCACCCATCCCTTACATTGGGCTGGAGGGGTTGTTGGATTAGGTGGGAATGTCCCCGCCCAGCTCAGCCAGCTTCTCACCAGACGGCAAACATATAGGTTTGTCCTGCAAGTAATTTCCAAAAATACCCAAACACCCAAATGGGTTAAAAGAAAACGCAATCAACAATTGGCCAAACTTTAATTGCCAGCCAAGCAAGGAGAACTTCGGTGGCGGAAGGTGAAGCAAGTATGGATATAAAGGATTTGATTATTGCCATGCAGAAAGACTTAGGGGACAGAATAAACTCAGTAGGCGGAAATATAAAATCACTGGAAGAGAAAGTAGTAACTATGGGCAATAAAATTGAAAAAAATTCAGCTCTTATAATGGACCTTACACATCAAATGAACCAACTGACAACGAAGAATAAAGAAATTGATAAGACAGTGCAAGAAATGAAGGCAAAGACATTGAAGCAAGAGGAAATAACCAAAAAGATGGGGGCTGAGCAAAAAGAACTGAAAAAAACCAAGACAAAAACAAGGGGGAAATAGAGGACCTAAGGAAGATGCAGGAGGAGATTTGGGACGAATTGGCTGTTCTTGAGTTGAGAAAAAAGGAAATGATTCTCCGCCTGAGAGGAATACCAGAGAGCCAGGATGAGGACATTTCGACAAAATTGTTAAAAGCCCTGGTGGACTGGTTGGGGGTTCTGGAGGAGGACTTATCACTTGATATTGATAAAATCTTCAGGATAAAACTGCATAAACCTAAAACCAAAAAAGGACCAGGAGACTGCCTGGTTTTCTTGAACTCAAGACTTCTTAAAGAAAAAATATCACTGAAATGTAGACGTAATGCCTTATGTATAGATGACAAAGTCATAGAAATAATGAAAGAGGTCCCAACTCGCCTCCTGAAGAAAAGGGAAAACTACAAACCCCTGACAACTGCACTAAAGAAAAACAAAATTTTATTTAGATGGGAATTCCCCTGAAGGGTTAACTTTTACCTATAAAGGAAGACGCAAGACCTTCAGATCGGCAGAAGAAGCAGACTCTTTTCGTAAAAAAAACTGGAAGGACTTGGGGGGGGGGGGAGAAACCACAAGAAGCCGAAGAAGCAAGATTGTAACAGAACTGGAAAATAGGACTTTATTTCTAAATTTTAATTTTGATCATTAAGACTTTATGGCACTAAAGTGCATTTCTTGGAACGTAAATGGGTTAAACAGTAAACTTAAAAGGTATAAAATAAATCATGTATTAAAGAGGAAAAAATGGGATATCATATGCCTACAAGAGACCCATATCTCTAAAAGTCATACAAGGGTCTTACAGAATAGAAACCTGGGGCTAGAGTTTATTGCATCAGGAACAGAGAGAAAGAGGGGTGTTGTGATTTATGCTAAAGCAAGCCTAGACCCCCAATTACTCTTTGTGGATGAAGAAGGTAGAACTGTAGGAGTGCGGATTACTATAGAAGGGAAAAAAAATAATCATAGTGGGCATTTATGCTCCGAATAATAATAAATCAGAGTTTTTCAAGGAGCTGGAAAAGAAGTTATGGAATTATATTGGGGAGAATATTGTTCTTATGGGAGATTGGAATGGAGTGGTCTCGGTCGAATGGGATAGAACTTTTAGAGGGAAACTTACCAATGAAGGTAAATTACCGCTCTCCTTTTTCCAGATGGTGGACAATTTTGACCTCTATGACTCATGGAGAATTAAACACCCTAATGGGAAAGATATTACACACTTCTCGGAAGCTAAAAAATCAGGGGGGAGGTTAGATGCTATTTGGATCTCTAAAGGGCTGACCCTCTTCTTAGAAAAAGCAGAAATTCTGGGAAGGACTGTATCAGACCATAATCCAGTAACAATACATATGGAAATTAAAAAGCAAACAAAGGGAAGGTGGAGGATGAACGATGAGATATGGAGAGACGACCAATGGGTGACGCAAGCAAAAATCAAGTTAGCGGAATTTTTTGAGATAAATGGGAAACAAAATACAGATATAAATGTAGTTTGGGATGCAAGTAAAGCATACATGAGGGGTCTTGGAATACAACAAATGGCTAGGCTGAAGAAGATAAAAGACAATAATATCCAAGAGCTAACTAAACAGATAAGAATTAATGAAAAAGAGTTGATCAAAAATCCAAAAAGTAATGAAATATTACAAAAAATAAAGATATTGCAATCCCATATCTCTAGTATATTAAATAAGGAAGTAGAAAATAAAATTAAATGGGCAAAACAAAGGTATTTTGAGTCCGCCAATAAGCCCGGTAAATTGTTAGCATGGATGATAAAGGAAAAGCAAACAAAAAAGTTATAAATAAAATTTTGGACCAAGGGGAGGAAATAACGGACCCAGTAAAAATAAAAATAAAATTCTTAAACTTTTATAAAGATTTGTATAAACAAGAACAATTAGAGGTTAATAAAATGGAAGAGTATTTACAACAAAATAAATTACTAAGAATTGAAAAAGAAGAAGTTGAGGCCCTAAACTCCAATATAGAAATAGATGAAATAGCACATGTAATAAAAAAAATGAAGAGTGGCAAATCGCCAGGTCTTGACGGAATCACACTAATGTACTATAAGAACCTGGAAGAAGTAATCCTCCCTATATTACAAAGAATAATGAATAATATACTGGGAGGGAAAGATATACCACAATCATGGAAAGAAGCACTGATCACTCTAATCCCGAAACAGGGAGTGGAGTTGACAGACATGAAAATTATAGACCAATCTCCCTGTTGAATACAGACTATAAAATCTATGCTGGGGTGATGGCTAATAGATTAAAAAAGACTCTAAACAAAATAATCAGCAGAGACCAGGCAGGTTTCTTACCGGATAGACATATAAAAGACAATACAAGAATAATAATTGACCTGTTGGAATATGTGGAAATGAAACCAAGTAAAAAGATGGCCATGTTATTGGTTGATGCAGAAAAAGCTTTTGATAGAGTATCATGGAATTTCCTATTGGAAACTTTCAAAGGTCTGGACATAGGGGAGAAAATAATTAATGGGATTAGGGCGATATATGATAACCAGAAAGCAAAATTGCTAATAAATAACGAGATCACCAAAGAGTTCAGCATTGAAAGGGGGACAAGACAGGGGTGCCCTCTCTCCCCACTTTTTTTTATTGCCACCTTGGAACCACTTTTAATAGCAATAAGAAAGGATAAAAATATAAGAGGAGTTAACCTAGGAACTCGATACTACAAAATTAAAGCCTTTGCCGATGATGTAATCGTAACCACTGAAAACCCAGTGGAAAGTATCCAAAAAACGCTTGCACAACTGGAAGAATTTGGGAAGGTCTCTGGGTTCAAACCGAATAAAGGAAAATCCAAATTATTAACGAAAAATTTACGTAAGTTGGAACAAGAGGAACTGCAAAATACAACAGGTTTAAAGGTAGCCAATAAGGTAAATTATTTGGGGGTTTGGATCACCAATAAGAATATAAACTTATATAAGGACAATTATGAGAAGAAGTGGAAGGAAATAAAAAAAGAATTAGGGACTTGGGGAAAACTGAATTTGTCCCTGTGGGGGAGAATATCCACATTTAAAATGATGGTATTGCCAAAGATGATTTTTATGTTCCAAACAATACCTATAATTAGAGGCGTAAAGTGTTTTAAGGAATGGCAGAAAGACCTTGCCAAGTTTATTCGGCAAGGGAAAAAACCACGCATAAAATTTAAGCTACTAACAGAGTTGAAGGAAAAAGGAGGCTTTGCAGTCCCTGACCTTAAACTGTACTTTGAGGCAGCGTGCTGGACATGGATTAAGGACTGGATATTAATTAAAAACACGGAAGTCCTAGATCTGGAGGGATGGGATATTGTGTATGGGTGGCATGGCTACATAGGCTATGACAAGGTTAAATCCCACAAAGGATTTTTAAATCATATTGTGAGAAGGGCATTATATGAAGTATGGGAGAGGAGTAAAAAATCAGTAGTAACCAAAACACCATGGTGGCTGTCACCATTGGAATCTATGTCGGTTCACAGGATAAATATGAACAGCGATTGGCTAACATATAAGGATTTAGTAGAGGAAACAAGTTGTGATCCGAAAATTAAGGACCTAAGCGCATTGAAACAGAAGGGAATAACCTGGCTGGAGTACTATCAATTAAAAGCCGCCCTTGAAAAGGATAAAAGAACCAAAGGATTTGACAAAAAAATATCCTATCTGGAGAAGGATATTTTATATAATAATCAAAAGATACTTTCTAAAATGTACAAACTACTTTTGAATTGGCAAAGAAAGGAGGAAGATATCAAAGAAATTACAGTAAAATGGGAGAGGGTCCTGGGACATACGATCAAACCCAATATTTGGAATGAATTATGGACTAAAAATATAAAATTCACGGCTTGTTTCCTTATAAGGGAAAATCTTATGAAAATGTACTATAGGTGGCACCTGACCCCTGTAAAACTTGCAAAAATAAATAAATCAAACAATAACAAGTGCTGGCGATGTAAGGAACAGATAGGAACATACTACCATATGTGGTGGTCCTGTCTAGAGATACAAAGATTTTGGAACATGATTTATGAAGAGATAAAGAGACTGATAAAAACTACATTTAGCAAGAAACTGGAAGAATTTTTACTAGGAATGGTTTCAGATAATATTCCCAAAAACAAAACTAGGCTATTTATGTATGCAACGTCAGCAGCAAGGGTTATAGTGGCAAAACACTGGAAAGATAAAAATACACCCACTAAAGAGGAATGGGTAGTCAAATTGTGCGAGTACTTGGAGCTCGCAAAGCTGACAGATGCAATAAGAGATAAACCTAAAAAATTGGTGAAAGAAGAATGGGAATGTTTAAATAATTATTTAGGGGACAAGGGCTCAGCAAGAAAGATCTGGCTATGTTTAGAATGATGCCGCACATAGAAATGTTCCCTGATACCTAGATGAGGGATTCCTTTGGAATGCAGATAGAGATAATTGATAAGAATAATGATCTGTTGTGAGCTTGACGGAAGTGTACAATAGATGAGCCTTCCTGCTTTGGTTCATCTTCCTTTTTCTTTCTTTTTCTATTTTTCTATTTTCTTTTCTTTTATCTTTTCCATAGTTGCTTATGTTCTGTGTCATGTACTTTGATATTTTTTGTAGTTTTTTAAGGTTTTTTTCATTACCATTAAGGAATTTTCCTTTGTAATTTTGGTTGTCTATATTTATATGTACCTGTTTAAAGCAAAATAAAAGTTAAAAAAAGAAAGAAAAGGATGTAATAAAAAGAAAGAAAGAAAGAAAGAAAGAAAGAAAGAAAGAAAGAAAGAAAGAAAGAAAGAAAGAAAGAAAGAAAGAAAGAAAGAAAGAAATGGGAGGGCCCCCCCGCCAGGGGCACCTTGGAAGATGGCCGACAATACCATCTCTCCAGCTCACACGAGGTAATTTAGGGGCTGATGATGGGAGTAAATTAGCCTCCCAAATTCTTCCCGGTGGAAGGGAAGATGCAGCCTCGTCCACGGTTGCCCATAAATCACCCCTGAGTTCGAAAGAAAGACGGGGTGAGGGCACTGGACGGAAAGCCTTCGAGTGAGTTCGGATCTTCCGGATGCTGTTTCTGAGAGTGATTCTAGTTGCATTACTTAAGATAAAAAATTGGATATAAAAGTTATTGCACATGCTTCAAGCGAAGAAAAGGGTATGTTAGCTGCTAATTAAGCCTGCCACTGAGAAGTTAAGAGTGATGGAATGGACTGGACAGAAGATAACATCAAAGAGTAACATCTATGCTGGTATGTTGAAATGGAACGGAAAGGGGGGGGGACTTTTTCTTCTTTTTATTACGATATTACCTAACCACCACCACCCAGAAGAACTGTCATACGACTTATAACAAGTGAGATTGGAAAATAAACTGTGTGGAAATAAAAATATCAACTAAAGCCTTTGTTTTTTGAAAGATCTGGAAAGAAAACAAAAGGCTCTCTTGTGACGCAGTTTTTAATCGGGATCCGCCATTATGAGATAGACTTTGTTGCGAGATTAATAGGCACAGGGGGAGGCGAGCCACTACTCTATTATCATGTTTGTATTTTAAGTTCGACTTGGCAAATTCTTCCCTGGAAAGCCTAATTTATGGTGCAACTTGTCTGGGAAAATTAATATGCAAACGCCTAGATTTTATTTCATCGGAACTGAGAATGATGGCGTCTGCCGCTCGAGAAGGACTTTTGGATCAGCGTGTGAGAATTTATTGCAAACAAAAGACTTAGCAGCTTTTTTTAAAAAAAGGAGAGCCTTACAAAGTTCACATAGAAGCATAATATTGCTTACTTTAACTCGCCTGTGGAAACAACTCAGAGGCTATTAAGAAAAAGGATAACAACAAGAAGTTTGAAAGATAGGATTGGTGAACACTAAAAGCAGCAGAAATATGAGATGACTGGACCCTTACTGAACTCGAAGCATGGGAACCCCCAACAAAAATATATAATTTGGCAAAATATTTGGATTTTATGATATGTATTGGTATAATCTGGAATAATTAATGTGATATGATTGCATCGTTAAATGGAAAACTTAATAAAAAATTATATATATAAAAAAGGAAAGTGTTGAAATGGGCATGGAGGTGGCAGGGTTGACCCAGCCTAGGATCCGCTAGGTCCAAGGCCAATATCACTGATGCTGCACAATTAGCCCAATTCCCTACCACCCCCCTGCTGTGGCCACCATGAGCGTCAAGACTGTGGGATGCAGTGGTGACCAAACCAGGGGGCATGAAGCCTAAGCTGCTGACACTGATTAATACTGACAGAATATAACAGTAATCATAAATGCAGCTTGATCACATTTTACCCAGATTTCTTGCTTGTGTATAAAGAGACTGTCCCTGTAATTTCCTCCCATTGTTTAGAGTGGACATGGCTCCCAATGCAAATTTCCCATAACAAGCTATGATTGCTAGTTCTGTATCATTTTTGGAGTCAGTGTGTCAAGGAACTGCCATCAGAGACCAGAGGAGAGGGAGGTCGCCCCAATGATGCAGGGGAGGGGACCAGCAAGGAGAGAGAGAGAGAGCTTCCGCTGGGGAAGGCAATCAAGGGGACACCAGGAAGAAAGGAGAGGCTGAGAGCACTTCGGAGGGAGGGCTCCGAGACTCTTCAAGTGAGATCAGCGGGGAGAGCACCGGACCCCCACTTGGCACGCCCACTCTGTGCAGAAGGCTTCCGCGCATAGAATATAGGCGGAGACTGGGCGTCAAGGAATTTTTATGTTGGAAGAAGTTTAGAAAACGCCCACTGACGGATTCTGCCAGCGACTGAAGCAGCCGTGCCTAAGGGCTGCTCAGCCAGGGAAAGGCGCAACCACCCCAAGCAGCTAGGAGCAGTTGGTGGTTTACACACAAGCAACCCCAATTCCCATTACAGCAATCCGTCAGACATTTACGTTGCTTGTGTGCAGGAGGAGAGGGGCACCGTCATGAGTCAAACCGGAGGAGCAGGCGCTGCGGAGGGAGCCAGAGGGGGACCTACTCTGGAGGAGAGAAACAGAGATTTGGAACAGCAGCTGGCTATTCTGGCGGCGCGGCTGGATGAAAGGCGGACTCAAGATGCCCAGGGGAAGCCCACCCCCATCGCAAGGAAGGTACCGGGACTAGTGCAGAAGTTTGGGGGCAACCCAAGGGATTATAACGCATTTAAGACAGAGATGCAGTATGCGCTGGACCTGCAGTATGATGACTTTGTGGATGACGGGGCTCGAGTGGCTTTTGTGATAGGGCACCTTCAGGACGGGGCCAGGGAATGGGTTCGACCCTTAATGGCGTCCGATAATGCCGCGTTAAAGGATCTGAGGAAATTTTTTAGCGCCATGGACCATATGTTTTCGAGCGAAGTGGAGCTGAGCGTGACGCGCAAGGAACTGATGGGTTGCAAGCAAGGGAACCAATCAGTGAGGGAGTACTGGTCACGTTTTGTCATGTTGATCCACAAACTTGGGTGGGAACTGAGTTCGGAACTGGTGCAGATGTTATTTGAGGAGGGGTTATCCCCTTGGGTTAAAGACGAACTTTCCCGTTCGCCCCGCCCGGAGTCGATGGACCAGCTGACCAAGAGGGCGCTTGCGGTGGGAGTAAGGCAAGAGACGCGGGCGATGGAAAGGCGGGAAGGGAGAGGCGAGCGTTGGCATGACAACCGCATTCCTGAGATGCCAGGGCAATCTCAACCGCCAGAGGAGCCAATGGAGATTGGAGGTGCGCGCGCGCGCAGGGTTTCAAACTCTGGCGAGGTCCGCAAGAAGGGGGGGAAAACAGCCAAGAAATGCTTTCTCTGCCAACAGCCGGGACATTTTGCCAGGGTCTGCCCTCAGAGGAAGGCGTGGCAAGGAATGGTGGGGGCAGTTGGTGGGGAACAGGAGGAGGACAAGGAACAGGGAAACGCCAGTGCTTGGCTGCCCAAGAGCGGGCACAGCAGCCAGGCAAGCACCCAGTAAAAGTGCCCAAGCCAGACCCTCCCCAGGCAGCCATCGCCATAGAGGTGGTGCTAGAACTCCCCAATGGGCACCCACTCAAGGTGAAGGCATTGTTGGATTCAGGGAGCTCTTGCAACTTTTTTAGCAGGGAATTTGCCCTAGAACATCAGCTCCACGTATTGCCACTAGAGCACCCTTTGCAAGTAACGACCATTGATGGGAGGGAACTTCTAGGGGGGGAAGTGACCCACCAGACACCTCCCATGAAAATGAAAGTCTCCAGACACACAGAGACAATTGCCTTTCACGTAGCCACACAAGCAGGACCACCAATCATATTGGGTATGAGCTGGCTGGCACTGCACGATCCAGTGGTGGGATGGCACCAGCGAACAGTCTCCTTTGGGTCAGCTTACTGCATGGAGCACTGCCACGGGGGAGAGACCCAGAGGATGGCAGTGGCCAGAGTGGCAGGGATGGCGGTAGGAGAGAAGGGGAGAGTACCACCTCAGTATGCAGACCTGGAAGAAGTCTTCAGTGAGAAGGAGGCGGACAGGCTACCCCCCCACAGGCCTTTTGACTGTCAGATCAACCTACTCCCAGGGGCCCAGCTGCCAGTGGGTAAGCTGTATGCCATGTCGGACAGGGAGATGCAAGAGTTGCAGAAGTTTATTGATAAGAACCTGAAGAGGGGTTTCATACAAGAATCAAGGGCGGTGGGGGGCAGTCCAGTGTTCTTTGTGGACAAGAGAGACTCTAAAGACCCCAGATTGGTCGTAGACTTCAGGGCGTTGAACCTTGTGTCAGAACCAGTGACCTTCCCCATGCCGAGAATCGATGACATTTTGGCCAGAGTAAGGAAAGGGAAGGTTTTTACCAAGTTGGACCTTCGAGGGGCGTACAATTTGATAAGGATGAGGGAGGGGGATGAATGGAAAACCACCATGTTCACCCCTCTGGGGGCCTTTGAGTACCTAGTTATGCCCTTTGGACTCCAATCAGGTTCCAGCACGTTTCAAAGTTTTATGCACCATGTGCTGGGGTCCCTGCTCTACAAGAATTGCGTAGCTTTCTTGGACGACGTGCTAATCTACTCAGAGAACGAGGAGCAGCATGTAAAGGACGTCAGGGAAGTGCTGAAGAGACTGCAAGAGCACCAGCTGTGGGTCAAGTTGGCGAAATGCCAATTCCACACCCGAGAGGTAGAGTTCCTGGGTTACAGGTTGTCTGACAAGGGCTTAGCCATGGACCCAGGCAAGGTGCAGGCAGTGCTGGAATGGAAGACGCCCAAGAACCGGAAGGACGTGCAGAGGTTCTTGGGGTTTGGAAATTTCTACAGGAAATTCATCAAGAACTTTGCCCACCTGACAGCGCCCATTACCGATTGCCTCAGCAGCAAGAAGAAGTTTGAATGGACAGCAGAGGCTCAGCAGTCCTTTGAGGAGCTAAAGAGGGCGTTCGCTTCGGAAGAGCAACTCTTACACATGGATCTGCAGAAGCCGATGAGGCTGGAGACAGACGCGTCAGACCGAGCGGTGGGGGCCGTATTACTTCAGCCGGGAAATCGTGGAGAGTGGAAGCCGTGCACCTTTTTCTCGAGGAAGCAGAACAAGTCCGAACAAAACTACACGGTGTATGACCGGGAACTGCTGGCTATTCATGAGGCTTTTCGCCGCTGGAGACATTTTCTAATAGGTGCACAGCACAAGATCCAGGTGTGCACGGACCATAAGAATCTTGAGTATTGGAGGACTGCGCGAGTCCTGAATCAAAGACAGGTGCGATGGGCACAGGAGTTTTCCAAGTTTTTTCTGAGATTAGGTACGTGCCGGGGAAGGAAAACGTCAGAGCAGACGCTCTTTCCCGCAAACCAGAGTACTTGGAAGGAGAGGGAGTGCCGGAAGCACGTCATGTCATACCTGAGGATCAATGGGTGTGGGGGGAGTGTTGGTAGGGAGACAAGAGCTGGCCGGGCGGACGAGGGATGACCAGTACGCCCAAACTAAAATCAGGGAGATCCGAGATGCAGAAGAAAATCAGGGGGGTTTTGAGGTCAAGGAGGGGGTTTTGTACTATAAGGGAGCGTTGTACATACCAGAAGGGGACTTGCGGGGAAAAATACTTAAACAGCTTCACGACAACCCCACAGCGGGACATTTTGGCCAGCACAAGACCATGTTGCTTGTCACCAGGCAGTTCTGGTGGCCGAGGGTAAGGGAAGATGTGTGGGAATACGTATGGGGGTGCGAGCGCTGCCAGCGCGCTAAAGGGGGGAGGGCAGCACCCGCGGGGTTACTGGAACCCTTACCCACACCAGAAAGACCATGGGAAGTGGTATCAATTGATTTTATGACCGATTTACCCAAGTCCAGGGGGAAAACAGCCGTCATGGTGGTAGTTGACTTGATGACCAAAATGTGCCATTTTATTGCGTGCTCGCATGCAGTAACAGCAGAAGAAACAGCGAGGCTGTTTGTTAATCATGTCTTCAGGTTGCATGGCGCCCCCTTGAGGATTTTGTCCGACAGAGGCCGGCAATTTACTTCCAGATTCCGGAGGAGGCTCATGAGCCTGTTAGACGTGGAGGTGAGCTTCTCGACGGCCAGACATCCAGAGACCAACGGACAAGCAGAAAGAACTAATAGCATACTTCAACAGTACCTACGCTGCTACGTCAATGAAAGGGAGAACGATTGGGTGGACAAACTAGCGCTAGCTGAATTTGCATATAATAACGCTGAACATGTGTCCACGGGAATGAGTCCCTTCATGGCCAATTACGGGTGTCACCCCAGGGCTTTCCCGGGGGAGGGGGAGGGAAGGTGGAGTGTGCCAGCGGCCGAACAATTTGTGGAAGAGATGGAAGCGTTACACCAACAACTCAGGGTTAACCTGGAAAGGGCGAAGGAAGCGTACAAGAGGCAGGCAGATAAGCACCGCAGAGAAGGGGAAACTATAAGAGTGGGGGATCAGGTGTGGTTGTCTACTCAAGGGTTACCGTTCAAAGGGGGTTGTAAGAAATTACGGCCAAGACGATTGGGACCTTTCGAGGTAACACAACAAGTGAATCCGGTGGCTTTTAAACTCAAACTGCCCAGCAACATGAAACTGCACCCGGTGTTTCACAGATCCTTACTCTCACCTTACAGGGAAGGGAGGGAATTTCTGGGGCAAGAAGGAGAAACACCCAGGCATCCACGGGTGGAGGAAAGGGAACTCAGTAGCCATCCAGCTGAAATTCTTGATTCCAGGTGGAGAGGGAGAAAGGTGGAATATCTGGTGGCTTGGGAGAGGGAGCCCGAATCGGAGAACACGGGGGTTCCAGCGGAAGAGATCGGGGATGAGTATCTGGAGGAGGAGTTCCATCGCAGGTTCCCAAGGAAGCCCAAGCCGCTAGGGAGGTTCTGGGAGGAGCAATTTGGCAACACGGAGGATGAGGAAGAGTTTGTGGGATTTCCTGCCTCCGAAGAGGAGGAAGGGGGAAGATCCGAAGGGGAGGAATCTGACTGGGAAGAGTGGGCAGCGGAAAGAGACAACAGCAGGTGGAGAGCAGTGTTGGAATCATCTGAGGAGGAGGATTGCTCCTTCAGGGGGTTCCCCACTTCACCGTCCCAGGAACGGACGGGAGGGGAGGGGGGCCCTGGGAGGGAGGTGGATGTCAGGGAACTGCCATCAGAGACCAGAGGAGAGGGAGGTCGCCCCAATGATGCAGGGGAGGGGACCAGCAAGGAGAGAGAGAGAGCTTCCGCTGGGGAAAGGCAATCAAGGGGACACCAGGAAGAAAGGAGAGGCTGAGAGCACTTCGGAGGGAGGGCTCCGAGACTCTTCAAGTGAGATCAGCGGGGAGAGCACCGGACCCCCGCTTGGCACGCCCACTCTGCGCAGAAGGCTTCCGTGCAGAGAATCTAGGCGGAGACTGGGCGTCAAGGAATTTTTATGTTGGAGGAAGTTTAGAAAACGCCCACTGACGGATTCTGCTAGCGACTGAAGCAGCCGTGCCTAAGGGCTGCTCAGCCAGGGAAAGGCGCAACCACCCCAAGCAGCTTGGAGCAGTTGGTGGTTTACACACAAGCAACCCCAATTCCCATTACACAGTGCATCTAGCTTTGCCAGTGTTTTGGCTTGGTAATGTATAGCAAAGAGATCCCTTGCAGCAGGGGTAGGCAAACTATGCCCGGGAGTCGGATGCAGCCCCCCCCCCCGGCTTGCAAATCTGGCCTGTGGACCCTGCCGCACACTTGATCAGTCCCCTGTGGACAGCTCGCCACATGAGGACTGACTTTCATAATGCTGGCGCGGCTTCTAGGCAAGCGGTGATGCTGGCGCGGCTTTGGATTGGCTGCAGGAAGCTCATGCAGCCAATCCGAAGCCGTGAAGTTTGGATTTGCGCACAGGGGAGGTGACGGCGCAGAGCAGAGCAGAGGCGGCGCTGCTGCCCCCAGCACCTGAGCGGGGCTTTCCCCATGGTGACAGTGCGCGCTTGGCAAGGGCCCCTGGCTTTCCCTCTGCCTCCTCCTCTGCCATTGCTGCTCCTGCTGCTTCGGCTTCTCCTCCTCCCCAACGCCACTTTCCAGGCAGGCTGGATATGAGGAAGAAAGAGGCGGTGGTACTGTTTCAGGTAACCAGGCTTGGGCCTCAGGAGGGAGGCTGCTCTCCGTCTCCCCACGGCGAAGTGGAGCGTGCAAAGCGGAGGGGATGATCGTTGCAAGAAGATCTGTGTGCTGCTTGCATGGAGCCGGCGATTATGCACTCACACAGAGACCTTGCCACAATATTGTGACTGTTGCATGGTGTGCATGTTAGTTTCTGTTTCCTCACTGTGCAGCTGCTTGCAGTCACAGGACTCTGCTTACATTCCACAGAGTCCAGATACTGTTGGATTCTCATGGGAAAGGGAGACGGGATGTGACGTTACTGGTTTCCTGTTTCCTTTGTTCTTTGTTTCCATTGTTCAGTTGCTCTCTGCTTCTCACAGAGAGGAGATGTATTTTTCTTTGATTTCTGTATAGCTTGGTAATAAAGTATAGCAATGTAGCCCATACCTATCTCATCCTTTCATTGTGGACTTTGTTGTTTTAATGCTCTGCTGGGAGGGCTCGGAGGAAGATTAGCCTTATCAGCTCGGAGGACCGGAGCTGAAATCCCAATAGTGCACTTACCCAGGAGTTGTTGTGCTCTGGTGGGATGTGATTTCAACTTAACTTTTACGCAGTGGGCAGGCCCGCTGGAATGAATGGACTCGGGTTAGGCATGGCCACTCATGTCAATGGGTCTACTCTTGAGTAAAAATTAGGGGAGCAACATCCGTGTAAATATGCATTTTAAAAAAACTATAGTCCGCCCCCCGACAGTGTTTGAGGGACAGTGAACTGGCCCCATTTAAAAAGTTTGAGGACCCCTGCCTTACAGTGTGTGAAATCACAGAATGGTGACATGAGGCTCACAGGTCTGCTTTTATCCCCCTTCTGTGGAACTGTCAGGGAACTGCCATCGGAAGGACAGGAGGTGGAAGGGCTCACAGAGGTTAGGAGAGATCTAGCAGCTGAAGAGGGAACCAGCAGGGGGAGAGAAGGAGCTCCGAGGGAAAGTGAGTCGGAGGGATGGCTCAGAGACACTTCCAGCGAAAACAGTGGGGAGGTTTCAGGACCTCCTATAGGGACACCCACTCCTCGCCGGAAACTGTCGCGCCGGGAGTCCAGAAGACGTGTTTCCGTCAAGGAGCTTTTATGTTGGAAGAGATTCCGTAAGCGCCCACTGTCGGATTCTGCTAGCGACTGACGGAGCCATGCTTGAGGGGCTCCGTCGTAGGCAGAGGCTTGCGGACTTGACCAAACTCTGAGGGACTAGGATTTTACGCACAAGCAGCTCATCATCCCATCACAGCAATCCGACAGTCCCTGAAAGCAGCTTGTGCAAGGAGAGGCATCATGAGCAACCCAGCCGGAACCGGAGAAGCAGGAGGAGCTGGAGCTGGTCCAAGCCTGGAAGAAAGATACCGGGTGTTGGAAGTCCAGCTAGCGCTGCAGACGGCGAGGCTCGAGGAGAGGAGGGCTCAGGATGCGGAAAGGGGAAAAACCACCCCGCTCGCAAGAAAGGTGCCGGGATTGGTGCAGAAGTTTGGGGGGATCCCAGGAACTATCAAGCCTTTAGGACGGAGATGCAATATGCCCTAAATCTGCAGTTTGATGACTTTCCCGACGAGGAATCGCGAGTGGCGTTTGTGATTGGCCACCTCGAGGGGGGGGGGCGAAAGACTGGGTTAGGCCCCTGATGGCGGCAAATAATGACGTCCTAAAGGACTCGAGGAAGTTTTTTCACGCCATGGACCTGATGTTTTCCAGCGAGATTGAGCAGGGAGTGGTGCGCAGACAGTTAATGGCTTGTAAACAGGGGAGCCGATCTGTCCGTGAGTACTGGACTGAGTTCACCATGTTGATCCATAAATTGGGGTGGGATCTATCAGCGGAACCTATACAAATGCTTTTCGAAGAAGGGCTTTCTTCGGCGGTGAAAGACGAACTTTCCCGGGCGCCCAGGGCGGAGTCTATGGACCAGCTGACCAAATCCGCGCTGACCATAGGAGCACGCCAGGAGGCGAGAGCTTTGGAGAAGTGGGAAGGGAAAGGGGAACGTTGGAGGGATTTCCGCATTCCAGAGATTCCAGAGCCGCCTTTCCCGCCAAGAGAGCCAATGGAAATTGGAACAGCGCGCGCGCGCGCAGTTTCAAATCCCAGTGAAGGGCGGAAGAAGGAGGGGAAGAGCGCCAAGAAATGTTATCTCTGCCAACAGCCAGGTCATTTTGCCAGAGTCTGCCCCCAAAGAAAGGAATGGCAAGGGATGGCGGGAGCTGTTGGGGGGAAGGAGGAAGAAGCCAAGGAGCAAGTAAAAGCCAACGCCTGGCTGCCACCGTCGGGGCACAGCAGCCAGGCCAAAGAGCAGTGAAAGTGCCCACGCCGGAACCTCCAAGACCAGCCCTAGTGATAGAGGTGTTGCTAGAGCTGCCAAACGGACACCCACTAAAGATAAAGGCGCTATTGGACTCAGGCAGCTCCTGTAATTTCATGACTAAGGAGTTTGCAGCTGAGCACCAGATACAGACTATCCCTTTAAGTAACCCTTTGCAGGTGACCACGATCAATGGGAGGGAGCTGTTGGGGGGAGAAGTTAGCCAACAGACCGTCCCGATGATAATGAGGGTGGCAAGACACACCGAACTGATAGCGTTTAATGTGGCTACCTTGGGAGGAGCTCCCATCATTTTGGGGATGAGCTGGCTAGCGCTACATGATCCGCTGGTAGGCTGGCATCAGAGAGTGGTTTCCTTTGGGTCAGCACATTGCCTAGAACACTGCAAAGAGGGGAAGGCTCCGGAAGGGGCCAGAGCCAGTCTAGCAGGGACGGAAGTAACATACAAAGGGAAGGTGACCCGACAATACGCCGACCTGGGCAACGTCTTCAGCGAAAGGGAAGCAGACAAACTACCACCGCATAGACCCTTTGACTGCCAAATCAATCTACTCCCTGGGGCCCAGCTCCCAGTGGGCAAGCTGTACGCCATGTCCGACAGGGAAATGCAGGATTTAAGGGAGTTCATTGACAAAAACCTGAAGCGAGGTTTCATAAGAGAGTCCAGAGCGGTGGGGGGCAGCCCAGTGTTTTTTGTGGACAAGAAAAACACAGATAAACCGAGGCTTGTAGTGGACTACCGGGCCCTGAATGCAGTGTCGGAACCAGTGGCTTTCCCTATGCCCAGAATTGATGACATTTTGACTAGGGTGAGGAAGGGAAAGATTTTTACCAAACTGGACCTGAGGGGGGCGTATAACCTGATACGAATAAGGAAGGGGGATGAATGGAAAACCACCATGTTCACCCCTTTGGGGCCTTTTGAATATCTCGTTATGCCCTTCGGTCTACAAGCAGGCTCAGCGTGTTTTCAATCGTTTATGAACCACGTCCTGGGACCTTTGCTCTACAAGAATTGCGTGGCCTTCTTAGATGCCGTGTTGGTATATTCAGAGAATGAGGAGCAGCATGTAAGGGACGTCCGGGAAGTGTTGGGCAAGCTGCAAGCAAACCAGCTGTGGGTGA
This sequence comes from Podarcis muralis, assembly GCF_964188315.1. Classification (NCBI taxonomy): domain Eukaryota; kingdom Metazoa; phylum Chordata; class Lepidosauria; order Squamata; family Lacertidae; genus Podarcis; species Podarcis muralis. The sequence goes on from NC_135674.1 coordinate 11,916,434, forward strand.
AACTGGAGAAGTGTCAGTTTCATACCAAGGAGGTGGAATTCCTGGGGTACCGCTTGTCAGACAAGGGATTGGCCATGGATCCAGGCAAGGTCCAGGCGGTGCTGGAATGGAAGACACCGAAAACGAAGAAGGATGTGCAAAGATTCCTAGGGTTTGCAAACTTTTATAGGAAGTTCATCAAGAACTTTGCCCACTTGACGGCAGCCATTACTGACTGTCTCAGCAGCAAGAAGAAATTTGTTTGGACGGCGGAGGCGGAGCGAGCATTTGAAGAACTGAAAAGGGCGTTCGCTTCGGAAGAACAGCTCCTGCATGTGGATTTACAAAAACCGATGAGAGTAGAAACTGATGCATCGGACCGGGTGGTAGGGGCGGTGCTTCTGCAGCCGGGGAAGAGAAAGTCGGAGTGGAGACCATGTGCCTTCTTCTCGCGGAAGCTGAATAAATCCGAGAGGAACTACACGGTGTATGACCGAGAACTACTCGCCATTCACGAAGCGTTCCGGAGATGGAGGCACTTACTAATTGGTGCACAACACAAGGTGCAAGTGTGCACCGACCACAAGAATCTAGAGTATTGGAGAACGGCACGAGTACTCAACCAACGACAAGTGAGATGGGCCCAGGAGTTCTCCAAATTCCACTTTGAAATTTGTTACGTGCCAGGCCCAGAAAACGTCAGGGCGGACGCTCTCTCACGTAAACCTGAATATTGGGAGGGGGAGGGAGCACCCGAAGAGAGACATATCATCCCAGAGGACCGCTGGGTGTGTGGGGCGGCATTGGTGGGGCAAAGAGAACTGGTAGAGGGGACGGAGAATGATGAATACGCCCAGGATAAGCTCAGAGGTCTTAGGAGGGAGGGAGAGAACCCCGGAGGTTTTGAGGAAAGAAACGGGGCATTGTATTACAAAGGGGCACTGTACATACCCAAAGGAGAATTGAGGGGGAGAGTACTCAAGCAGTTGCATGACAGCCCCACAGCGGGGCATTTTGGGCAACACAAAACCATGTGGTTGGTTACCAGGGAATTTTGGTGGCCCAAGGTGAGGGAAGATGTACGGGAGTATGTAAGAGGGTGTGACCAATGCCAGCGAGCCAAAGGGGAGAGGCGGGCACAGGCGGGGTTATTAGAACCACTACCCACACCAGAACGACCATGGGAGGCAGTATCGATAGATTTTATGACTGCTCTGCCGAAGTCCAAGGGTAAAACAGCCATCATGGTTGTAGTGGACCTATTAACAAAGATGTGCCACTTTGTAGCATGCTCACATGCAGTCACGGCAGAAGAGACAGCGAAACTGTTTGTAGAACACATTTTTAGGTTGCATGGCGCCCCCTTGAGGGTGGTGTCAGACAGAGGGAAACAATTTACGTCCAGGTTCTGGAGGAAGCTCATGAGCTTACTGCACGTAGAGGTTACTTTTTCGACTGCCCGACACCCTGAAACCAACGGGCAGGCGGAAAGAGCAAACGGTATCCTCCAACAATACCTGAGGTGTTATGTCAATGACAGAGAGAATGATTGGGTAGAAAAGTTGGCGCTGGCAGAATTTGCCTACAATAATGCGGAGAATGTGTCCACAGGGATGAGCCCCTTTTTGGCTAATTATGGGTGTCATCCCAGGGCATTTCCAGGGGGAGGAGGGGAGAGATGGAGCGTCCCGGCAGCCGAACATTTTGTAGAAGAAATGGAAGCGATCCATCGTCAGCTCCAACTGAACTTAGAGAGGGCCAAAGAAGAATACAAGAAGCAGGCAGACAAGAACAGAAGGGAAGGTGAAACCATAAGGGTGGGGGATCAGGTGTGGCTGTCAACCCAAGGGTTGCCGTTCAAAGGGGGTTGTAAGAAATTGAGACCCAAAAGATTGGGACGCTTTGAGGTCATTCAACAGGTCAACCCAGTGGCTTTCAGACTCCGGTTACTGGACCACATGAAACTGCATCCAGTATTCCACAGGTCATTACTGTCACCGTACAGGGGGGGACGTGAAGGGGTGTCCACACGTGGACCAGTCATAGAAGAAAGGGAACGCAGCAGCCATGTGGGACTCCAGGTGGAAGGGTAATCAGGTGGAGTATTTGGTATCGTGGGAAGGGGAACCGGAGTCAGAAAACACCTGGGTGACGGCAGAGGATGTCAATGACGAGGTTTTAATAGAAATGTTCCATCAAAGGTTCCCAAAGAAACCTCAATCTGTAGCGAGGTTCCGGAGGGAATACTTTGGCACCACTGACGAGGAGGAGGAGTTGGAAGGATTCACGGAGTCTGAGTTGGAAGAAGGAATAGACTCCGATGAGGAGGAGTACTTGGAGACCAGGAACAGCAACCGGTGGAGGGAAATGTTCGAGACTTCGGAAGATGAGGAACGTTCTTTCAGGGGTTTCGCTTCTTCACCGCCCATAGAGGGGGGGACGGGAGGGGGTGAAGGGGGCCCTGGAGGGGAGGTGGATGTCAGGGAACTGCCATCGGAAGGACAGGAGGTGGAAGGGCTCACAGAGGTTAGGAGAGATCTAGCAGCTGAAGAGGGAACCAGCAGGGGGAGAGAAGGAGCTCTGAGGGAAAGTGAGTCGGAGGGATGGCTCAGAGACACTTCCAGCGAAAACAGTGGGGAGGTTTCAGGACCTCCTATAGGGACACCCACTCCTCGCCGGAAACTGTCGCGCCGGGAGTCCAGAAGACGTGTTTCCGTCAAGGAGCTTTTATGTTGGAAGAGATTCCGTAAGCGCCCACTGTCGGATTCTGCTAGCGACTGACGGAGCCATGCTTGAGGGGCTCCGTCGTAGGCAGAGGTTTGCGGACTTGACCAAACTCTGAGGGACTAGGATTTTACGCACAAGCAGCTCATCATCCCATCACAGGAACCTAACTTGTCCTTGCATGGTACACAGCTGATCCTCTGTGTAGATTTCTCCTAGTCTGTTTCACCCAGTTTGTATGTGCAATCTCCTTCCTCCATGTATCCAGCTCTCACATCTTCCCTAGGAAATTCTTGTTTATTCATGCCAAATGGGGAATCTTACAAGATACTGATGTAGCAAAAGATCCCTTTGCAGTGTAGAAAATGTAGAATCTTACTTTTAAAATGGAGTTGCAATAATTAGCTCTATGCAGTCTTGATATTGTTTTAAACCTTTTAACACTAAGGTTTATTATTCCACTGAATCATTTTGGGCCTGATTCATAAGAATATGTCAGTACTGCTTCTGAAGTTAATTACTCTTCCTTTTTCCTTTTGTGTGTGTGTGTGTTCTGATGTGAAAGTTGAAAGAACTTTAGAAGGAAGTTAGGTTTCTAAACGAAAGAAAAGCATACCAAAATACAGTATAAGCAAAATAAGTTTAAGGGAAACAGTTACATAATAGGCACTAATCATAAAAATAATACAGTACAGTCTCAGCAATAGTGCACTGTTTCAAACACTAAATTTTGGAAGGTCATGGAGAATAATATTATGCTGCCTATTTGTTTCTAAGTACAACTTGAAGTGCTAGTTTTGACTTATAAAGCCTGAAATAGCTTGCGACCATATTTCTTGGAGGAACGCCTTCCTTAAACTGTCTGTGAGCACTTAGAAAAGGATGCTTTGATTATTAAGACTCAACATGGGTTTCTCAAAAGCAAGTCATGTGGCAAACCTCATTTCTTCTTTTTTTATAGTTACAAGCTTAGTAGTTCAGGGGAATGCTGTGGACATAGTGCATCTTGATTTCAGTAAGGCTTTTGACAAAGTCTCCCATGATATTCTTGTGCAGAAGCTGGTAACATGTGCACAGGACAAGATAGCTGTAGCTGGTTGACTGTCAAACGTTTCCTTGTCATCCTGGGAAAATGTTAGAAGTGGGATGCTCCAGGGTTCAGTCCTGGACCCATTGCTGTTCAGTGACTTATTGGATGAAGGAATTGAGGGGATGCTCATCAAATTTGCAGAATACCAAACTGGGAGGAGTAGCTTATGCTGCTGAAGACAGAATCTGAATTCAAGATGACTTTAACAGATTGTAGAACCCCTTCATGGATCACTGCCTTGCCGTGGCGAAGGGGCTTGAAGGACTCAGAGAAGCTATGAACTACGCCGAGCAGGGCACACAAGATGAACAGGTCATAGTGGAGAGTTTTGACCAAACGTGATCCACCTGGAGGAGGAACCGGCAAGCCACTCCAGTATCCTTGCCAAGAAAACTCCATGGACAAAGACAACAGGCATATAAAAGTTATGACGCTGGAAGATGAGCCCCTCAGGTCGGAAGGCGTCCAACATGCTACTGGGGAAGAGTGGAGGGCAAGTACAAGTAGATCCAGAGCTGATGAAGTGGCTGGGCCAAAGCCGAAAGGACGCTCAGTTGCGGATATGCCTGGAAGCGAAAGGAAAGTCCAATGCTGTAAAGAAAAATATTGCATAGGAACCTGGAATGTAAGAACCATGAACCTGGGTAAGTTGGAGGTGGTCAGAAATGAGATGGCAAGAATAAATATTGACATCCTGGGCATCAGTGAACTAAAATGGACGGGAATGGGCGAATTCAGTTCAGATGACCATCACATCTACTACTGTGGGCAAGAAACCCGTAAAAGAAATGGAGTGGCCCTCATAGTCAACAAAAGAGTGGCGAAAGCTGTACTGGGATGCAATCTCAAAAATGATAGAATGATCTCGATACGAATCCAAGGCAGACCTTTTAACATCACAGTAATCCAAGTTTATGCACCAACTACTGGCGCTGAAGAAACTGAAATTGACCAATTCTATGAAGACTTACAAGACCTTATAGAAGTGACACCAAAGAAGGATGTTCTTCTCATTATAGGGGATTGGAATGCTAAAGTAGGGAGTCAAGAGATAAAAGGAACAACTGGCAAGTTTGGCCTTGGAGATCAAAACGAAGCAGGGCAAAGGCTAATAGAGTTCTGTCAAGAGAACAAGCTGGTCATCACAAACACGCTTTTCCAACAACACAAGAGACGAATCTACACATGGACATCACCAGATGGGCAGCATCGAAATCAGATTGATTATATTCTCTGCAGCCAAAGATGGAGAAGCTCTATACAGTCAGCAAAAACAAGACCTGGAGCTGACTGTGGCTCAGATCATCAGCTTCTTATAGCAAAATTCAAGCTTAAACTGAAGAAAGTAGGAAAAACCACTGGGCCGGTAAGATACAATCTAAGTCAAATCCCTTATGAATACACAGTGGAAGTGAGGAACAGGTTTAAGGATTTAGATTTGGTGGACAGAGTGCCTGAAGAACTATGGATGGAGGCTCGTAACATTGTACAGGAGGCAGCAACGAAAACCATCCCAATGAAAAGGAAATGCAAGAAAGCAAAGTGGCTGTCCAACGAGGCCTTACAAATAGCGGAGGAGAGAAGGCAAGCAAAATGCGAGGGAGATGGTTAAAGATACAGGAAATTGAATGCAGATTTCCAAAGAATAGCAAGGAGAGACAAGAAGGCCTTCTTAAACGAGCAATGCAAACAAATAGAGGAAAACAACAGAATGGGAAGAACCAGAGATCTGTTCAAGAAAATTGGAGATATGAAAGGAACATTTCGTACAAAGATTACCATAATAAAGGACAAAAGTGGTAAGGACCTAACAGAAGCAGAAGACATCAAGAAGAGGTGGCAAGAATACACAGAGGAATTATACCAGAAAGATATGGATGTCTCGTACACCCCAGGTAGTGTGGTTGCTGACCTTGAGCCAGACATCCTGGAAAGTGAAGTCAAATGGGCCTTAGAAAGCACTGCAAATAACAAGGCCAGTGGAAGTGATGGTATTCCAGCTAAACTATTTAAAATTTTAAAAGATGATGCTGTTAAGGTGCTACACTCAATATGCCAGCAAATTTGGAAAACTCAGCAGTGGCCAGAAGATTGGAGAAGATCAGTCTACATCCCAATCCCAAAGAAGGGCAGTGCCAAAGAATGCTCCAACTACCGCACAATTGCACTCATTTCACACGCTAGCAAGGTTATGCTTAAAATTCTACAAGGAAGGCTGAAGCACTATGTGGATCGAGAACTCCCAGAAGTGCAAGCTGGATTTAGAAGAGGCAGAGGAACCAGAGACCAAATTGCAAACATGCGCTGGATTATGGAGAAAGCAAGAGAGTTCCAGAAAGACATCTACTTCTGCTTCATTGACTATGCAAAAGCCTTTGACTGTGTCGACCACAGCAAACTATGGCAAGTTCTTAAAGAAATGGGAGTGCCTGATCACCTCATCTGTCTCCTGAGAAATCTCTATGTGGGACAAGAAGCTACAGTTAGAACTGGATATGGAACAACTGATTGGTTCAAAATTGGGAAAGGAGTACGACAAGGCTGTATTTTGTCTCCCTGCTTATTTAATTTATATGCAGAATACATCATGCGAAAGGCTGGGCTGGATGAATCCCAAGCTGGAATTAAGATTGCCGGAAGAAATATCAACAACCTCAGATATGCAGATGACACAACCTTGATGGCAGAAAGTGAGGAGGAATTAAAGAACCTTTTAATGAGGGTGAAAGAGGAGAGCGCAAAATATGGTCTGAAGCTCAACATCAAAAAAACGAAGATCATGGCCACTGGTCCCATCACCTCCTGGCAAATAGAAGGGGAAGAAATGGAGGCAGTGAGAGATTTTACTTTCTTGGGCTCCATGATCACTGCAGATGGTGACAGCAGCCACGAAATTAAAAGACGCCTGCTTCTTGGGAGAAGGGCAATGACAGGCCTAGACAGCATCTTGAGAAGTAGAGACGTCACCTTGCCAACAAAGGTCCGTATAGTTAAAGCCATGGTTTTCCCAGTAGTGATGTATGGAAGTGAGAGCTGGACCATAAAGAAGGCTGATCGCCGAAGAATTGATGCTTTTGAATTATGGTGCTGGAGAAGACTCTTGAGAGTCCCATGGACTGCAAGAAGATCAAACCTCTCCATTCTTAAGGAAATCAGCCCTGAGTGCTCACTGAAAGGACAGATCGTGAAGCTGAGGCTCCAGTACTTTGGCCACCTCATGAGAAGAGACGACTCCCTGGAGAAGACACTGATGCTGGGAAAGATGGAGGGCACAAGGAGAAGGGGGCGACAGAGGACGAGATGGTTGGATAGTGTTTTCGAGGTTACCAGCATGAGTTTGACCAAACTGCGGGAGGTAGTGGAGGACAGAGGTGCCTGGCGTGCTCTGGTCCATGGGGTCACGAAGAGTCGGACACGACTAAACGACTAAACAACAACAACAGAACCCATATTGACACTGTCAGAGCTGGCTCCAGGTCCCAGCTCACAGAGGACCAACGCTAGCCGGTAGTAATGTACAAAAGTCTTTATTGAAGTACAGTTTCCATTTTCAAGCCGCAGCGCCCAGCTCTACGTCTTAGAGGCTAGACCGGCGAAGCTCCATCTGAGTCTCCACCCCCTGTACACCAGCTTAAGACTCTAACCTTACTCCACCTCTTCCGTCTCTCATTTCTCCTCTGGGTCCTTCTGCCCCCCGGGGTCTCCTCCTTTCTGGACTCTTCTGACGCTGACCCCCCTGACTCCTCCCCCTCCTTTCGGCGGGCTTTGGGACCTGGCTCCCTATCCGGGCTGCCAACTGCGCCGCCCTCCTGTACATTTGAACTTGGCGCGCGCGCCCAGCCTTCAACCTTCCTCTTGACCGTTTCCTCGCTCTCCGATGGAGGCGTGGCCAATCCTGACTCCTCTCCTCCCGCTGGCGGTGAGCCTCCTGATCCCGATACCTGGGACTCCTCCCCCCTACTGCGCTCTGGTGGGGAAGCTGGTCCTGATTTCCAACTGCTGCTCTCTGAGTCCCCTCTGGCCCCTTCTTCCTGGGGTGTCCCCCTCGGCACCCCCCTTGCTCTGACCATGGGAGCCCCTTTCTGTGAATCTTCCGATTCGCTGGAAAGACTCAGAGACCTCGGACCGCTGTCATCGCTCACATTTCCTTCGGATTCCTCCCCCTCGCTCTCTATTTCCTCCCTTTCCTGTGCCTCTGCTCCTGAGCCCCTGACATCCATCCCCCCCTCGAAGCCCCCCCTTCCCCCCTCCCCTCCTTCCGGTGTGGGTACTGGGTGCTCCGTCGTTGTGGGGGTGAGTGCCGGATACAGTTCGTCCCCCGTGGCGTACATCCAGCCGGATAAGTCCGGCTCGTTCTCCGTGCTCTCGCCGACGTCGATCTCCTCTGCTTCCATCTCTTTGCCTCCGTGCTCGAACCCAACGTCCTCCCCCAACACGTCCATGTCCGTCTCTCCCCCGTTCTCCTCTGGGGATGTTGCCTGCCAAGGACCCCCCAGCCACTTCCTGCGCCACTGCTCCTCTGGTCGATCGTCCCACCAATAAGAGCGGTCTGAGGCAGACCCCGAGGGTGATCCCTCCGGGGAACGTGTGTCTAGTGCCGGTTCCTCGTCCGAGGCGAACCCCTGGAATGTGCTGGCTGAAAGTGTGGGTGTGAAAAGCCAGTCGTCGAAATACTCGGCTGGCATGGGCCTGTGTGGGAAAAGGGCATGAAACTCGTCTTTGAGCAGAGGTTCCTCCAAAGCATAGTCCGGCACCCAACTGTTGGCGCTGGCCGGGGTACCTTCTCTGGCGAGAAGATATTCTACTCCCTCTTCCCCCCATCTCGAGTCTAAAATCTCTGTGACCTCGTTGATGGGTTCCCCCCTTGGCGACCTCCTCTTTGTGGGCGTTTCCCTGAACGGGTCTGGTGCCGTGCCTGGCTCCTGAAATCTGTGAGGTGCTTTGTAGGGCGTGAGCACTGATCTATGGAAAACTGGGTGCATTCTGGATCCCTCCGGAAGTGTCAACCGGAATGCCACTGGATTAACCTGTGCCTCGACTTGGTAAGGCCCTAGCTGCTTCTTCGCTAACGATCTGGCCGGCACTGCCTGGGCTGCTAACCAAACCCAGTCTCCCACCTGTATGTCTTCCCCAACCCTTCTGTGTCTGTCAGCCTGCAGTTTGTATGCGTGCTTTGCTAGTTCTAACTGCCTCCGAAGCTGTTCGTGGACCTCCTGCAACTCTGATGCTAAGGCTTCCGCTGCCTGTGGCTCCCCCTCCCCCACTCTCTCTAATCCCGGGAAGGTTCTGGGATGCCTCCCGTTGTTGGCGAAGAACGGTGTCACCCCCGTGGACACGTGCTTCGTGTTGTTGTAGGCGAACTCGGCGAGCGGCAGGTAGTCCACCCATGTTGCGGGCTGCTGATTTGCGTAGCATCTCAGGTACTGCTGCATGATGGCGTTGACCCGCTCCACTTGTCCGTTGGTCTGCGGGTGTCTCGCCGACGCTAGGTTGATCTTGACGTTCAGGATGCCCATCAGCTTCTGCCAGAAGTTCGAGATGACCTGTCGCCCCCGGTCGGACAGGATAGACCGTGGTAGACCGTGAACCCTGAACACGTGGTCTATGAACAGTTTGGCGGTCTGTTCCGCCGTGGCCACCTTCGCGCACGGAATGAAGTGGACCATTTTGGTGAACATGTCCACCACCACTAGCACTGCTGTCTTGCCCCTCGAGCTGGGCAGATCCGTGACAAAGTCCAGGGCCACCCTCTCCCACGGTTCGAGCGGTGTCTGCAGCGGTTCCAGCAGTCCCGCCGGCGGTTTGTGCACTGACTTGGCCCTTTGGCAGGTGTCGCACCTCGAGACGTAATCCGCGACTTCCCCCCGCATCTTGGGCCACCAAAAATCTCTGGCTACTAATTCTACAGTCTTCTCTTTGCCAAAGTGCCCGGCGGTGGGTGCGTCGTGCAACTGCTGCAGTACCTTCGCACGGAGGTCGTCTCCCGGTACGTAGAGGGCCCCTTTGCGGATGAGCAATCCGTCGCGTATCTGGAACTCGTCGTCCTTCGCCGTGCCCCTGTGCACCTCCTCCATCTTGGCTTGTGCGAAGGGGTCCTCCTGCAGCACGCGACGTACAGCATCCAGGTCCACGGTTGCCGAAGCGCACGCCCACGCTTTCGGTGCGAAAATGTGCTTGGCCGCCGCTGGTGCCGCCTCCTCGAGGTATTGCGGCTTCCTGGACAGTGCATCCGCCATGACGTTGTTGTCGCCTGGGATGTACTCTATCCTGAAGTCGAAGTCCGCAAAGAACTCCGCCCATCGTATGTGCCTCTGGTTCAGGAACCTTGTCGTGCGCCAGTACTCCAGGTTCTTATGGTCTGTGCGGACCTGCACTGTGTGTTTGGCTCCAATAAGGAAGTGCCGCCACGCCTTGAATGCTGCATGAATGGCTAGCAACTCCCTGTCCCAGATGGTGTAGTTCTGCTCTGACTTGCTGAGCTTCCTGGAGTAGAAGGCGCACGGTCTCCAGTCCCAATGCGGGTCTTGCTGCAACAGGACTGCTCCCATGGCCCTGTCTGAGGCGTCCGTTTCAACCCTCATCGGTCTGCTGGGATTCACATGCAGTAGCTGCTCTTCGGACGAGAAGAGACGCTTGAGTTTCTGAAAGGACTGCTCCGCTTGCTCCGTCCAGATGAACTTCTTCTTCTTGGAGCTGAGCGTGTCGGTAATGGCCACCGTCTGCATAGCGAACCCCTTGATGAACTTGCGGTAAAAGTTAGCAAAGCCAACAAACCGCTGGACCTCCTTCCGATTGCGCGGCAACACTGAGCGAACCTTGGCGCTGTCCATGGCGAGCCCCTTGTCCGACAATTTATAGCCCAGGAAATCCACCTCCGTCATGTCGAACTGGCACTTCTCCAGCTTGGCGTACAGTCTGTGCTCCTGCAGTCTCTGCAGAACTTCCTTGACGTCTCTCTCGTGAGCCTCCTGCGATTCTGAAAATATCAGGATGTCGTCCAGGAAGCAGACGCACTTCTTGTAGAGGAGTCCCGCTAACACGTGATGCATGAAGGCTTGAAAACAGTGGGAGCCATTTTGTAATCCAAAGGGCATAACTCTGTATTCATAGGTGCCCAGGGGCGTGAACATGGCCGTCTTCCACTCGTCGCCCTCCCGTATGCGAATCAGGTTGTACGCCCCTCGCAGATCCAACTTGGTGAAAACGCGTCCTTTTCTCACCGTCGCGAGCAGGTCGTCGATCTTGGGCATGGGGAAGGCTGTGGGCTTGGTTTTCGAGTTCAAAATTCGATAGTCCACCACAAGCCTTTTTTGGGGCGTGTCCTTTTTCTTCACAAAGAATACGGGACTGCCCCCCACTGCCTTCGACTCCCGGATGAAACCGCGCTTCAAGTTGTGATCTATGAACTCCCTGAGTTCCTGCAGTTCGTCTTCAGACATGGAATACAGTTTCCCAGTCGGCAGCGTCGCCCCCGGCAGGAGGTCAATCTTGCAGTCATAGGACCTGTGGGGAGGTAGCTTGTCCGCTTCCTTCTTGCAGAAAACCTCCAAAAACGCTGCGTACTTGATGGGCACTGCTTGCAGCGTGCCTAATTGTAGCTGCGGGTCATCCTCTTCCCCTTCCGGGCTAGGCAGAATGCAATGTTCCGCACAGTAGGAGGAGCCGAAAGTCAGTTGGCGCTGGTACCAAGCCAATGCTGGGCTGTGCCTGTGCAGCCAACTCATGCCTAATACTACAGGCGTGTCCGACAGTTGGGTGACATAGAAGCTGATGACTTCTCGGTGATTCCCAATTTGCATCACCATCGGAGGCGTTTGCTTCACCACCTGCCCCCCCAGCAATTCCCTGCCATCCACCGTGACAACCTTCAGGGGCAGCGTGGCTGGCAGTAGCGCTATGCTGTGTTGTTGAATGAAATCCAGTCCTATAAAGTCTGCGTTACTACCAGAGTCAATGGTAATTGGCACTTCCATAGTGAGTCCATTGGGTAGCTGGAGCGATGCGGTGAGCTGCACCACTGGTTTGGGCGGGAGGGGGTCTGTGGGCTGCAAAATTTCTGGGGACTGCTTCACTGACTCGTCTGGCTGGGCCCCAGTGCCTCTTCCTCCAGCCAGACTCCGTCGTTTCCCTGCTGTGGTTCTCTCTGCTGAGTTGCTTCTGTTACTGTTGCGGAGGCTGCAGTGTGCTTGTGGAGCCTCTGGGGACACTCTTTCGCCATGTGCTGAGCACTGTCGCAGATGTAGCACTTCCTGTTCCCTCTAGGAGGCTTCGCTTTGACTGCTCCCGGTGTTAGGGCTCTGGTTGCTGACTGAGCCCTGGCGCCTCCAATCTCCATCGGTTCCTCTCCCCCTCCCTGCGGAGGCGTGGATTGCGCACGCGCTGCATCCTTGGGAAAGAGGGGAGGTGCTCTCGCTGGCGTGCGTCCCCAACGCCCTTCTTCTTTGCTCCATGGACGTTCTTCCAGGCGCACCCCAATCGTCAGCGCCCTCTGGACAACTTCCTGAGTGCTCTGGGGTCTCTCCCCCCTTGCAATTTCGTCTTTCACATTTGCATTCAAGCCTTCCCAAAAAAGGTCTCTGACTGGAACAGAATCTTTCTCCCATCCCAGCGCATTGACCAATGCAAAAAAGCGGGAATGATACTGCCTTACACTGGCTCTCCCTTGTTTCAGCCCATGTATGTCTTTTCTGGCGATATCAATGTCTATATTTGATAAAAAACACGAATCCATCGCTTTAATGAATGCATCCGCACTTCGGAGCGCCGGATCCTTATCTCTCCACAGATTGCGCAGCCACGCTTTAGCTTCTCCATGCAAATGGGATAAGATAAACCCCACCTTCTCTTGCTCATCTCTAAAGTCTTTATCCAGCAGTTGCAGCGCAAACAGCACGTCTGCTCGGAAGTTAGGGTACTGCTGTAAATTCCCATCGAAATGAGATACAAGGCTGCCTCCTCTCTTCCCCAGCCCAATCCCCTCTGATTTGGGTCCCGGTTGCCCCTGCTTAGTAAGCACTTCCAACCTGGCTTGGAGATCCCTGCAGGCGGCAGCCGCTTCGTCTTCCCTTTTCCTGGATGCGAGTATCTCCGCGTTGAGTTGTGTCACTGCATTTTGTAAGGCTGCTATTTGCTGTTCGGTAGTCATCTTGCCTGACTTTTGTGAGCTCGCGAAGCACCAATCTTCGCCCCTCGCTGCGTCCACTCACGTTGCGAGGTTTTTGGTGCAAAACGGAGATGGAGCTTATTGTCAGAGCTGGCTCCAGGTCCCAGCTCACAGAGGACCAACGCTAGCCGGTAGTAATGTACAAAAGTCTTTATTGAAGTACAGTTTCCATTTTCAAGCCGCAGCGCCCAGCTCTACGTCTTAGAGGCTAGACCGGCGAAGCTCCATCTGAGTCTCCACCCCCTGTACACCAGCTTAAGACTGTAACCTTACTCCACCTCTTCCGTCTCTCATTTCTCCTCTGGGTCCTTCTGCCCCCCGGGGTCTCCTCCTTTCTGGACTCTTCTGACGCTGACCCCCCTGACTCCTCCCCCTCCTTTCGGCGGGCTTTGGGACCTGGCTCCCTATCCGGGCTGCCAACTGCGCCGCCCTCCTGTACATTTGAATTTGGCGCGCGCGCCCAGCCTTCAACCTTCCTCTTGACCGTTTCCTCGCTCTCCGATGGAGGCGTGGCCAATCCTGACTCCTCTCCTCCCGCTGGCGGTGAGCCTCCTGATCCCGATACCTGGGACTCCTCCCCCCTACTGCGCTCTGGTGGGGAAGCTGGTCCTGATTTCCAACTGCTGCTCTCTGAGTCCCCTCTGGCCCCTTCTTCCTGGGGTGTCCCCCTCGGCACCCCCCTTGCTCTGACCATGGGAGCCCCTTTCTGTGAATCTTCCGATTCGCTGGAAAGACTCAGAAACCTCGGACCGCTGTCATCGCTAACATTTCCTTCGGATTCCTCCCCCTCGCTCTCTATTTCCTCCCTTTCCTGTGCCTCTGCTCCTGAGCCCCTGACAGACACATTTTCCAAGATAATGCCTAGTCACATTATAAAGAGCTTGTAACACATCTAAAGAGCTTATAATACCCCAAAAGACTGAAAATGACACAGGGAGAAATAGACAAGAAAGTCTTCACCCTGGTATGGCTCCTCTTTATCACATACAAATCAATATGGCTTACCTGACCCAACAATCACTTCCCCCCTCACAAATGCAAACAAACATCATTGCAGCCAAGTGCAATGATGCCACACCCTGGGCCCCCACAACCCCTCTCACTACCAAGGAAATGTAACAAGAGAACAGAAAGAGAACATACCCAGTTGACATTGACACAAACCCCACACATACACTATATAAAAGAATATAAGTCATATATAACCCACCCCTCCTCTCCCCCTCTCTTCTTCCGCAACCTTATACTGTGTATACCACACTAATGTCTCTGATCAAATGTAACTGATCTGCAGAAAAGATTTTACAACCTGAAAAAAAGAGATAATGCACGTACTTTTGTAAATCAATAAAAGCTTTAATAAAAATTATAAGTGCTACAAGGTAAAGAAAAATTCACTCACATTGCTGAAAAGTGCTAAATAAATGTCCCAACATGCAATTTTTTGGAGTATCTGTGGTTAGAACAGCCTTCCCCAAACACGTTGCCCTCTGATGTTTGATACAGCAACTCCTATCATCCTTGAAAGTTATGCTGGCTGGGGCTAATGGGAGTTGTAGTCCTAAAATCTGAAGTGCATCAGGTTGAGGAAGACTGGGCTAGCAAAGAGATAGGGAATCTGTGCCCCTCCATATTTAGTTGTATTTCAACTTCCATAAGCCCTAGTCAGCATGGTCAAGGACCAGGAATGATGGGATGCATAGTTTAGCAGCAACCAGAAGCATGCGTATTTTATTGAATCCACTTAAAACTGAAAAAAGTGAAGAAATGCACTTCTGGATTGGCTGCCCGTTCTGCTGGAAGGGAGCTCTTTCGCTTGAAAGAGCACCGGTGCTTTGAAGGTGTGGGAAACCGCTAGAGCGACGTGGTACCCCATAAAAAACCTCGGATTGAGCATTCCGAGGACTTGGTGTTCCTGTGGGTGCCTGGAACGACTCCCCCACTCCCCGGTAAGCTCTTGATAAGGGCTCCAAGAGCGAGCAGGGTTGGAGACGGAGGCACTTGGGAATAGACTCGCTTCCTTCATCGCATGAAGCTCCGAGTCTGGTGATCGTGAGAGGCCAATTTCTCCAAACAACTTTGATTGGAAAAGAGTGAGTAATAAATTAAAAAAATGGACATTTATTTGGAAAGGACAGGGACTTAAAAACGGAGGTCAGTCCCTTCCTCTGATTAAGAGAGAAAACAGCCACACTAGCCGAAGCCGCGATCTAAAAAATATGACTTTTTAAAGACGTTCAAGTTAACCTTTGGATTCCCCCTTCTAGCAGGGGGAAGGGGGGGGGGGAGATATTTTTCTGACTTTCTTAATACCTGCAGACAGTTTGGATTTACGAGGTATTTTCTTTGTGGAAGTGGACTACCCAGTCAGGGAGACTTGTGACGTTGTAAAGAAAAAGGATACTTTCAACTTTCGTTTTCCTTTTTTTTTGGGGGGGGGGAGTAACTGCAGCTGCCCAAACTCAAAGGTGTCTTTTTAAACAGTACCCCTACCTCCAGATATAAATTGTAAATTGTAACTGTGTTATTAACTTTTGGGGAATTAAGAAAGGAGTAAAAAAAAGGATTACAAGTCAGAGAGACTGTTGACTTTTATATTAAGACTGGTGGAGAGGCTTGAGAAGAGAAACTGTCTGCCTCCTTATCTCCCCCTTGTGCCTGAGACTGACCTTGAACAAAAGAATTACAAGTTATGGATGGGGGAGAGAAAGGAGAAAAGACAGAGAAAACAAAAACCAAAGTAAGGAGGGACTCTAAGTCACCAACTTTTGAGGAGTGTGTTGCAATTGCTTCAGGAAATTAAAATAGAAATAAGAGGAAATCAAAAGTCTATACAGGAATTAAAAAGTGACTTTGCTCAATTAAGACAAGGTTTGATGCAAGTTAACTCAGATGTATCTGCACACGAGTCAAGAATGGCACATTTGGAAACTGTGAGAATTCCTGACTTAGAGGGATTCAGCGAGAATCCCAAAATTCAATTGCGTTTCTCCAATTGAAACAGAGGGAATGTCATCTGAGATTGAGGGTGATACCCCAGAAAGAGCAGGATAATTTGAAGGATAATTTGAAGGACTGGTTAATTGAAAAAATTGCAGCGTACTGGGGCCAATCAAAAGAAGAATTAAATTCTTGGATTGACAAGGCCTACAGATTTGGACCTAAAAAAGATACTAAGATTACACATGACTCTATGGTGATTTTTAAAACTAAAGAGCAGAGAGATATTATTTTAGGCTACCATTATAAAAAAAAGTTTAAAGATAGATGAGAAGGGAATAATTCTGTTTAAAGACATTCCAACACATTTTTTGGCCCTGAGAAATAATTGTATGGATTTGGCTAGTGCCCTAAGAAGAAAGAACATTTTCTTCAGGTGGGAGTTCCCGGAAGGACTATCTTTTAAATTTCAAGGAAGAAAACAAAGAATAAGAACTGTCGGAGAGAAAGAAAGATTTCTGGAGAAAAATGCAAAAGAGCTTGGACTGGAAAGTTCTCCTTCATTGAGGCCAGGGGCAGTGGGCCCCTAATAAATCAGGATGTCTTTGAAAATTTACTCCTGGAATGTAAATGGTTTAAATTCACGTCTTAAAAGGAATCAAGTTCATCATGTATTGGCAAGACAGAATTTGGATATAATCTGTTTACAATAAACACATGTTATAAGACTTCACAGGAAAATTCTGCAAAATAAGAAACTTGGGCTGGAATTTATTTCATCCGACAAAGTGAAAAAAAGATGTGTGGGTTTTTTATGTTAAAGAAAAATGGAACCCCAAAGTGCTGTTTAAACATGAGGAAGGGAGGTACATTGCAGTTGAAATTACGGCACAAGGCGATAAATTTCTTTTGCTGGGAATTGATGCACCAAATGACAGCAAAGTGGAATTCTTTAAGAATCTGGACTTAAAACTCATGGATTATATGGATTACAAATTGATTTTAATGGGAGATCTGAATGGAGTAGCACCAACATTAATGGATAAAACACAGGGACAGAAAAATCCAAGTTCCGGCAGATTACCAAAGATTTTCTTTGATATGACTGATAAATATGATTTGTCGGACATATGGAAGCTACGAAATCCAATGGAGAGAGATTTCACTTTTTTCTCAAATTCAAATCAATCTTTCTCGAGAATCGATTATTTATGGATATCCAGAGACTTGGTTCCTAAGGTTACTAAAACAGAAATTTGCCCTAAGACTTGCTCAGATCATAATGCAGTGGTTTTGGAGATGAAATTATACCTGCAGGGCTCCTTTAGATGGAGGATGAATGATGAGTTGTTGAGGAATGAACAGACGATTAGTAAGGCCCAAAAGACTCGAAAAGACTATTTTGAGCTAAATATGAACACAGAGGTAGAAACAAGAGTCATTTGAGAAGCAAGTAAGGCAGTAATGAGAGGTTTCCTCATACAACAGAACTCGATAAAGAAAAAGATACAGAATGAGAAAAAAGAGAAAATTGTGTCTCAAATAAAAGATAAAGAGAAGAGTTTAAGATCAATGCCAAAGAGTCAACAGATTCCAAAAGAAATTAAAGCATTGCAGATTCAATTTTCTCAAATTATTAACCAGGAAATAGAATGGAAAATTAAAATGATGAAACAGAAATTTTAAATCTGCGAATAAATGTGGGAAATTGCTGGCTTGGCAATTAAAAAAGAGACAGAAGCAAAGTACTATTACAAATATTGTATCTGATGGAAAATCTATGGAAAACCCTGCAGATATAAGGAAATGTTTTCAGAAATACTTTAAACAGCTGTATAAAAAAAGGTAAAGAAGATAAGGATAAAATTGAGCAATTTCTTGAGGCAAACGAAATGCAGAAAATTCCTGAGGACAAAAGGTTCCTACTAAATGGCACGGTTACAAGACAGAAGGTTGAGACGGCAATAAATAAGATGCAGTTAGGCAAAGCCCTGGGACTGGGTGGTCTTTCTGCAAAATACTATAAAATATTGAAAGATTGGTTAATTCAACCGTTGGCAGATGTGTGCAATAAGATTCTAAGAGGGGACAAAGCTCCCGAAACCTGGAAAGATGCATTTATTACTCTTATCCCAAAAACAGATCAAGATAGATCTGATGTAAAAAATTATAGACCAATCTCATTACTTAATGTGGACTATAAAATCCTTGCAAATATTTTGCCCAATAGATTAAAAAAGGTTCTATCAGATTATATATACAAGGACCAGGCAGGATTTCTGCCTGGGAGACATATGAAAGATAACATTAGAAATATAATTGATATATTAGAAAGGTTGGAAGCGAAAAGAAATTGCAAAGCAATGTTAATGTTTATTGATGTTGAAAAGGCCTTTGATAATGTTTCTTGGTTATTTATGATGAAAAACCTAGAAAGAATTGAGGTTGGCCAGGAATTTTTAAACAGTATTAATGCACTCTATTTTGAACAAAAAGCAAAAATCATAGTTGAGAATGTGGTCTCAGAGGAAATCAGAATTGAGAAAGGAAGCAGGCAAGGGTGCCCGCTTTCCCCTCTGCTATTTATTTCTGTTCTGGAGGTTTTGCTAAACATGTTGAGGAAAGAGGAGGAGGTTAAAGGCATTGTAGTAGGTGTTGGGATACTGCCAGGGAGACAAAGGCCATCATGCCTCCACGTCGATTCTGGACGTTCCATCAATCTCCCGTAGAACAGTATCAGTCAATTAGCGACACAAGCCTCAGAAACAGCTGTCCACATTCCAAGGACTGGTGCACGCCCTTTCGCAGAGTTTGCACAACGAAAGATGCACTCAGGATAGCATATTTACAACTTTATTCAGCGTTGGTCAGAACAAAGAAAAAAACATGCCTGCCTGCCTGCGTGTCGAGGCACAGAGAGAGAACGAAAGCTATATACAAAAACAGAAACTTCCTGTGAGCCGGAAGTACGCAGGCTGTGACACAACAACCTGCTCCTTTTTAAGGTGAAACGGAAATATCCTAACAGTAGGATCCAAGCAATATAAATTAAAAGCCTTTGCTGATGACTTGGTTTTAACTTTACAAGATCCAGAAACCAGTGCAGTAAAAGCACTGGAGCTGATTCAAGAGTTTGGGCAGGTAGCAGGATTTAAATTAAACAAGAGCAAAACCAAAGTTTTAGGAAAAAAACTTAGATAATGAGGAAAGAAAAACCCTTTCTGAAAGGACAGGCCTTGTTTCTGTGAAAAAAGTTAAATATTTGGGTGTGAATTTATCGGTAAAGAATTTGAATCTCTATAAAGATAACTGTGAAAAATTATGGAATGAAATCAAGAGAGATCTTGAGATATGGTTAAACCTAAAACTTTCATTGATGGGCCGAATATCGATGGTTAAGATGAATGTATTGCCGAAGATGTTGTTTTTATTTCAAGTTCTACCAATCATTGATAATGTTAAATGTTTTAAAGAATGGCAGAAGGCATTGTCTAAATTTATCTGGCAGGGGGGAAAGCCTACAATTAAATATAAATTACTTACAGATATAAAAGAAAGAGGGGGGTTTTCCCTACCAGACCTGAATATATACTTTGAAGCTGCTGCCTTCTACTTGATCAAGGACTGGATTCAATTAGAGAATGATGTTGTGTTAGATTTGGAGGGACTGGATAACCGATTTGGATGGCATGCATATCTATGGTATGACAAGATAAAGGCCCACAGTGGTTTTAAGAATCATGTAATTAGAAAGGCGTTATACAATGTATGGACTAGATATAAAGATCTCTTAGTAAGAAAAACACCAAAATGGATTTCGCCAATGGAAGCACAGGCCCCAAAAAAGTTAAATATGGAAAACAAATGGTTGAGGTATTCAGATTTGTTGTTAGAGGATCAGGAAGGTTTTAAATTAAAACCATTTGAATAAATTAAAGATAAAGTGAATTGGTTGCAATATTATCAAATTAATGAATTATATAAGATGGATAAGAGAAATGGTTTTGCAACAGAAAAAACCAAATTGGAAACGGAGTTGTTAGATACTAATGATAAGAATATGTCTAAAATGTATAATTTGTTGCTGGAGTGGCATACAAAGGATGAACAAGTTAAATTGGTTGTGATTGATTGGGCAAGAGCTGCGGGACATAATATAATGATGGAGGATTGGGAGAGGCTATGGTGGAAAGGGGTTAAGTTCACTGCATGCACGATGTTAAAGGAAAATACTATGAAGATGATGTACAGATGGTACTTGACCCCTGTAAAACTAGCAAAGATTTATCACAATAGTGATAACCTTTGTTGAAAATGTAAAGATAAAGAAGGTACTTTTTTCCATATGTGGTGGACTTGTCCCAAGGTGAAAGACTTCTGGGAGAAGATTTATAATGAACTGAAAAAAATGTTGAAATATACATTTATTAAGAAACCAGAGGCCTTTCTTCTTGGAATAACAGGTTTAGAATTGCCCAAGAAAGATGTTAAATTATTTTGGTATGCCACAATGGCCGCCCGAATATTACTTGCTAAAAATTGGAAAACACAAGAACTACCAACAGTGGAAGACTGGCAGATGAAGATGATGGACTTTTCGGAGCTAGCTGACCTGACTGGAAGAATCCGCGACCAGAAAGAAGAGGAGTTTCAAGAGGACTGGAGGAAATTCAAGGACTATTTGAATAAATATTGTAATATAAAAAATTAGAAATTACTTGAAAGAAACAAATAGGCCTAGGATTAAATTAAGTTATAATTAAATAAATGGGATTTAGAATGTTAAGAAAAGTGAATAAGGACTAATTGGAAATTGTTTTAGTTTAATAATGATATTGGAAAGCTGTTACTTTTAATTAACAAGGAAACTCAGAAGAGAGGGATTTGAGGAAGTCAGCCAAGATGTTTAAAAGGTTGGAAGCCCTGAACAAAAGGAGACCCCAACTTTTATTAGCTACTAATCCCCCAAGCTACACCCCTAGAACTACATTACAACTACATCATGACTACATCATTGATACATCACAAAAAGGAGGGGTTGCGGGAGGGGTTTGTGGAGGTAGCCTGAGTATCTTGTCACCTGGCTGGTCCCTCCTTTCCCCCTCCCCATGAGTATTTTCCAGAGGACAAAGGGGAGCTGGCAGTTTCCTGCCCCCAGAGGGAAGAGCTGATCATTGTCCTTTGTTCCAGTCTGTGTTGAATCCACTCTCATATGCAAGTTCTTTGTGTCCTTGATGGTCTTCTGTCTAGGACCATCAAGGTTGGCCTGCTAACTGGGTAGGGCTCCTGCATACGTGTTGGTACGCTCAAGGGATTATGGCTGTCTTGTATCAAACCATCCCCTTTTGATAGTCCTTCCTTCATGGAGCAAAATAAAAGTGGACCGGTGTAGATCCAATGTACGGTTGATTTTCTATGAATTTATAACAGAAACATTGAGTATGTCGTGTGTGTGTGTGTGTGTGTGTGTTGAGTTTGTACAAACTAAATGATTGGGGTGTGTGTGTTCATGCAACAGTTTCCCCTTTCGGAGATAAGATTGCAAAGGTGGCTACTGTGCAATCCTTTTCTCCGCACAATTTAAAGTGCTAAATATTAACCTGCTATCCACCCTCCCAGATGTGTGGGTCCATGTGAACCTGAAAGGGACTTGCATGTCACGCCTCTTAAGGATATTTGCAAGTGTAGCAGTGCACATAGCTAGACATAGGATATCATGTAAAAATAACACATGTTGCATTTTGTTACTCAATTACTTGTGGTATTCTAACACTTTGGGGAAAACATTTACTCAATAGTGGTCTATGCTTTACACTTAGTAGGAAGGTATAATAATGACTGAAAAATGCAGTTTGTTTTGTTTCTTTTTTGTGTTCTCAGGTGACAAAGTTAGTTCTCTGGTCTCACACCTCCAACATACCACAGCAACAACTACTGGTGAATCCCCGTAGGGCTTTTGACCATGTTGCCTTGTCCCTGGCATAGGTTTGGACATGTCGTGAGAGAGATGTCTTTGCCTTTTGCCTTTCTATGGGATTGCATTATTATTATTATTGGCGTTGGTCTTGCACTCTAGGAAAGTTGCTCAGTTGTTCTAAGGGGACCAGGGAAAGATCAGTGCACCTGGGATACATGCCCAATCAGAACTGAGCCCAATTAGTATTTATTTAGCCCCATGGTTCTCAACTTTCCAAACCAATCTGTTAAAACAAACCATTCTTAAAAAGGGCACTTGTCCAAATTAGTCAATTTAACTCTATAAGGGATCATTCCTGCTAAACCAAAGCATATACACCTTCAGGTATCTAGTGGTTTTATGGATCCTGAAGCTTCTCCTTGGTAAAACGAGTTTTAGCACATTTTTAAAATGGCTAGGGAAGGTTGGCACCCTCCACTGGTGTAAGCAATAAGACACGACTTCCGGGTGCCTCCGGCAGTGGCGGATTTCCTCTGATCGGGAGGAATCTGCTCCGTGGAAATTTGGGTCTGGCCGCCATGGCGAAGGCGGAGACCCGTAAAAATCACAGGCGGGAGAAGCCTGTGAACGTGGGATTTGGCGGGCACCTTTTGCGCCTCCCCTACTCGCGGGGAAACCTGGTTTCGGGGATCTGGAGCGACGTGGGGTGAGCGGCGCAGTGCTTCGAATCGTCTGCTTCTTCCACAGAGCGAAGCCGCATAGCTGTTGCCGGAGAGCATTGACTTTTTCCTGTGGACAATTTGACTCCAAAGTAATTACCCATGAGTAGAGCTGAAACGGGAGAATCGGATTTTAAACGTTTAATTTGGCATTGAAACGGGGAGGTTCAAAACAGGAAGTCCGCCTTCCCTATTTGTAAACAGACTGAGGCAAGGAGGCTGCAGGCTGAAGTCTTGGAAAGCCTTTTGTAAAAGACTAAATTTCCATCGGTAAAGAGCATAAAACCCCCCTTGGAGGCAGGAGAAGAGGGGGGGAAGTTGCGGACTGAGTATGCCTGCAGGAGAGAGTTAAGAGAGTTAAAATACCGCCGCTCTGACCCTGGAAACGGGCTGCTAGTAGGACTGACGTTTTGGAATGTTCATTGACAGCACTTAGAACGTTCCTTGACAGCTAGCAAAGAGAAATACATTGTTTCTATTGTCTCCGGCTGGTTCTAAAAAGGAGTAAAAAGTAACTGTAAACTGAAACTAACTTTGGATTGTATGAGTTGTGTTTAAAGGGGACATTGTTGACTATTATAAATAGAAACTGTTTCCCCCTAGTGGAAGTCTCTGAAATTGGTTACTTTATAAGAGCTGGGCTAGGGGGATTTCCAGCTGCAAGATAAAAAACTCTGAGACTCTGGGATTGACCTTGAATCTCTCAAGTGTTATGGCAAATGGAAAGGAAAAAACAGACGAAATGTCGACAGAAGAGGCCTTAGTGGTCATATTAGTGAAAATAAACGATTCGCTGGAACAGCTTCACAGGAGAACAGACGTGATGAATGTGAAAGTGGATGCTGCAAATAATAAAATTGACTTAATTGCAGAAAGTTTAAATAATCTGGGACAAAAGGTGAACACCAACACAGAAACCATCCAGAAATTGATACAGGAATTTGAGACTTCCGGGTTGGCGCCATCGCCAAATGGCGGACTCCCTCCGAGCTCCAGAGGGAGTCTGCTCGGCAGGGGCTGGGTCCTACCGCGCCGGCGACGCGGGGACCCTTAAAAACCACGGGCACGGAGCCCGTGGACATGGGTGACTCGGCTGGCACCGTTAGCGCCCTCCCGACTCGTGAAGGAGCCTTTTTAAAGGCTACGGATCGGGTGCCGGGGAGAGGCGTGGTGCTGTGAGTCCTCTGCTTTCCCTGCCGAGCGAAGCCGCATGCCATTCGGCGGAGAGCGCTGACTTCTTCCATTGAAAATTCGGACTTTTAACAACAACCCGTGAGTAATTCGGAAACTGGGTTTAAAAGGAGGGGGAAAAAAGGAATTTTTTCTTTTCGGATTTGGCACGAGCGGGGGGGATCCAAAAAGGAAGTCAGTCCCCCTCCCTACTGTAAGCATTTTAAAACAAGGACTGGGTAATAAAGGTCTAGAGAGAAGCGTATTTCTGACAAAAATTAAGAATTCCACGATGGGAAATCACAAGAACTGTGCTGGAGGAGAAGAGTGGAGTGAGAAGGAAAACGTAACCCCCCCTGGGAACCGGGGCGATTTGCGAGAGAGCCTGGTGAAAAGAGACGGAGACTTTGACAGCTGTCAAAGTAGCTGTCAAAGTCGGAAAATTTAAAGAGGACTCTGCTATGAGGACTTTGCTAGTTAATTTCGTTACAATTTGTTACGATTTGGATACAAAATGTCGAAAATAAGGAACAACAATCGGACTTTTGGATCAGAGGAAACAAAGTTACTACAATCCCCCTAGAGGGGTTTCGGGACATTACAAGAACGGTCGTAAGTGGAAAAATACTCTTGGAATCGTACAGGACTTGCTATCTCCTGGGAAAGCTGCAAAACTGAAACAGTATTTTGTCTACAGGGGTGTTTACATTAAAGGAGACAATAGAATTCTCTATTGAAGAAAGGAAGGGACTGGATGTAAGTTTTTGTTCCTGAATAACAACAACCCCTGCAGAGGTACCAAATTTCCGAATTAGAACGTCTTAGCAGCGGAACAGGACAAGAAATCTGACTACGTTATGGAAAGAACAATGGGGGGAGCCTTAAAGACCAAGGAAGCTAAAGGCCCTTTGGGGCCGTTTTTGGATTGGATGTTTGAAGTTAAACACCATAAAAATAGATAAACTTAAAAAAAACAAAAACTGGCAAGGTGGAACTGGGGAAAAATCTGATTATGGATCTAAGATTTCCAGGCAGACAACAGACAGATTGATGGACATGGGGAATTCAAACCGGGGAGGGGGGGGGGATATTTAGAATCCAAAGGCTGTGTAACTATTTTTTGAAGTTTTTTTATATACCTTTTATCTTTTATATCTTTATATAGCTTATTATACTTTGTTGGGGCGTCTTTATTTTAAAAAAAAAAGGGAATTCGTGGAAGGAAACTGGGGTGGACCTTGGGGAGAGAATCTTTGATTTTTATTTTATTTTTTTAAGGTAATGATGATGATTGTATAATTTAAATTTGAATATTGGGTTAAACAAATTAAGTTTTAAATTGGGAGTGAGAGCTTGTAGAACCAAAGTTATGAAAGGGGAATACGGTAGGGAGGGGGATGGGGGAGTCCCAGAAAGTGGGTAATGAAAGTAAGGTCTCAAATGTATTTTATTTTTGTTTTAATTTTACTTTTTGTATTTTGGAAATTTCAATAAATATGATTTAAAAAAAAACAACAGAAATTGATACAGGAATTTACCTTGATACGGCAAACTGTGGATGAAGTCAGGGAGAAAACCCTTGCTGCTGAATGTAAAACAATACAACTGGAGTGTGAGAGAGCCCCATCCATTCAGGCAACTCGATGAACATAAGTTGACATCTGTTATGATGGAACTTAAAGAAAAACAGATGAATTTGAGGACCAGAGCCCTACCTGAATTGGGAAAGGAAAGCTTGACACAGCTTCAGGAGGAGACAGGACTAACATCGGTTGAGAAAGAGAGGCTTTTGGGGGTCAGTATGACCGCCAAAAATGTGAATTTATTTAAGGGTAACTGTGAAGGACGTTGGATTGAAGAGAAGGGGGATTGGGAAATTTGGATAAATTTGAAGTTGTTATTGTTGGGCCGAGCTGTTGTGGTGGGGATGAGGGTTGCTGTGTTGTCGGGGATGTTGCTTTTGTTTCAAACAGTGCAAGTTTTGGATGGGATGGATTGTTTCAGGAGGTGGCAGAGGGATGTTTCTGGATTTGTTTGGCAGGGCAGGAAGCCTCGAGTAAAATATAAGATATTGACGGATGCCAAAGAAGGAGGTGGACCTGCCCTGCCAGACCCTTAAACTTTGTTGTGAACCATCTGCTTTTTGCTGGCTGAGAGAATGGCTGTCTCTTGAAAACACTGAAGTGTTGGATAATGGCAGATGAAGTTGATGGACTAGATGGAATTGGCAGAAAAGACTGGCAAGATCCGAGACCAGGGAGAAGAGTCGGTGGAAGAAGACTGGGAAAAGTTTAAAGATTACTTATAGAAATATTGTAAAATTAATGAATGTTAGAAGAATGTTGGAATGAAGTTATATGGCTTCAGTAGAAATGTTATAAGGAATTAAGTATAAATAGATTAATAGAGTATTAAAGGAAAATAAGGTTAAAATGTGTTAAGATAATTATAGGATAGAAAACAGGGGAAGATGGAAAGGAATTGCTGAAATAATTAATAGAAGTGGAATACAAAAAGGGAGGTGTGAGGAGGCCGTGGAAATATGGGAAAGAAAGATAAGATACTGGAAGTTTTTTCTTTTTTCTTTTTTTCTTTCTTTTGATGTGTTTTTAAATTGTTTTTGTTTTGTTTTGTTAATCTTTATGTAGTGTTTTTGTATTGTAATGTACTGTTTTTTCTTTGTTTTTTTCCCTTTTTGTAAGTGTTTAAATTGTTGTAAAAGGAATAAATATTATTATAAAAAAAGACACTATACATTGAACATAAAAACAATTACAGTACACACAATAATTGGGTCCCCCCTTTGTGGAAATAACATACTGTCAGACACATTTTAGCATTCCTACATAATATCACACAACAAACTAATTAAATATCAGTTGCATATCTTGAGGCAATCGTGATCTTTTACATCTTTTCAATACTGGAGCACAGAGTCTTGAGGTTTAAAAAGTGAGAGAATGTCCTTGCAATTCAACTTTCCCCCCATTGTCAGCCCCCCTTCCCCGCCAGTCTATACCCTTTGAAAGAGATGGGCAGGGCTTCTGTTGAGGTAGGAGATTAGCTGTGGGAGGAGCTTATCAGAGCTTTAGGGCAGCAGCTGAAGAAGGAACAAAAAGGGTTTTCTTGTGTGAGTTTCTTGTGGCTGTTTAGCTGCTCTCTCTGTGCAAAGGTCAGAGGGGGCAGGGCTTCTGTTGAGGTAGGTGATTAGCTGTGGGAGGAGCTTATCAGAGTTTTAGGGCAGCAGCTGAAGAAGGAACAAAAAGGGTTTTCTTGTGTGAGTTTCTTGTGGCTGTTTAGCTGCTCTCTCTGTGCAAAGGTCAGAGGGGGCAGGGCTTCTGTTGAGGTAGGAGATTATCTTTTCTTGTGTGAGTTTCTTGTGGCTGTTTAGCTGCTCTCTCTGTGCAAAGGTCAGAGGGGGCAGGGCTTCTGTTGAGGTAGGAGATTAGCTGTGGGAGGAGCTTATCAGAGCTTTAGGGCAGCAGCTGAAGAAGGAACAAAAAGGGTTTTCTTGTGTGAGTTTCTTGTGGCTGTTTAGCTGCTCTCTCTGTGCAAAGGTCAGAGGGGGCAGGGCTTCTGTTGAGGTAGGAGATTATCTTTTCTTGTGTGAGTTTCTTGTGGCTGTTTAGCTGCTCTCTCTGTGCAAAGGTCAGAGGGGGCAGGGCTTCTGTTGAGGTAGGAGATTAGCTGTGGGAGGAGCTTATCAGAGCTTTAGGGCAGCAGCTGAAGAAGGAACAAAAAGGGTTTTCTTGTGTGAGTTTCTTGTGGCTGTTTAGCTGCTCTCTCTGTGCAAAGGTCAGAGGGGGCAGGGCTTCTGTTGAGGTAGGAGATTATCTTTTCTTGTGTGAGTTTCTTGTGGCTGTTTAGCTGCTCTCTCTGTGCAAAGGTCAGAGGGGGCAGGGCTTCTGTTGAGGTAGGAGATTAGCTGTGGGAGGAGCTTATCAGAGCTTTAGGGCAGCAGCTGAAGAAGGAACAAAAAGGGTTTTCTTGTGTGAGTTTCTTGTGGCTGTTTAGCTGCTCTCTCTGTGCAAAGGTCAGAGGGGGCAGGGCTCCTGTTGAGGTAGGTGATTAGCTGTGGGAGGAGCTTATCAGAGTTTTAGGGCTGCGGCAGTTTGATCCATATTTTAGATTTAGGGGAGCTAGTCTCAAACATTTGTTGGGGGAGACCTAGGTTTTTTGGGGGGGATTTATTTGTCCTGTCTCCACACTTTTTATGATAGAGGACCACTGTAGTCACCCCCAACGACACGTTCTCAAGATGGAGGGTGAGGGAACAGCTGCAGTCGCCTGTGGTTCCTGCGCAATGTTTGCCATCTTGCCAAAGGTTGCAGGCAGCTTTACCTGCAGCAATTGCATGTTGATTGCCCTCTTAAAAGACAAAGTCCAGCAACTGGAGGAACGTGTAGCTACGCTCCAAAGAATTAGAGAGCTGGAACTCTTCTTGGAAGCAACAGAGCACACCGTCTCCACCAAGGAAGAGACAGGGGACTCCCCTGAGAAGGTGGCTAGTTCACCAACACAGGAGTCAGATATATGGAGAAACGTGACTCAAAGAAGTAGGAGGCCCAGGGTTCGCTCTGATTGTTTAGAAATACGCAATCGCTTTGAGGTCCTTTCCCCTAGCATGGAAGACGAAGAGCAGACTCCATTTGAGGATCTCTCCCTCATTACAGTCGATCAGGTATATGAAGACGAGGAGCAAAGGCAGTCCTCTGGGAATGTCCAGGCGACCTTGGAACCAACAGCTCACAGAAGAACCCCGACCAGACCTAAGAGGAGGCGTGTAGTGGTGATAGGGGATTCCCTACTGAGGGGAACAGAAGCAGTGATCTGTGGGCCTGACAAGATGTCTCGGGAAGTGTGCTGTCTCCCCGGGGCTAAGATCCAAGATGTAACTGAACGACTGCAAGGAATCATAAAACCCACTGACAAATACCCCTTCCTCTTGGTTCATGTGGGAACCAATGACACTGCAAGCAATAGCCTCCAGAAGATCAAAAGAGATTACGAGGCTCTGGGCAGGAAATTGAAGCAATTAAATGCACAAATTGTCATCTCATCTGTCCTCCCAGTTGAACGACGTGGCCCAGGGAGAGAGGGAAAAATAGTGGAAGTGAACAACTGGCTTCGCAAATGGTGTAAACAGGAACGGTTTGGATTCTTAGATCACGGAATGCAGTTTCTTGAAGATGGACTTCTGGCAAGCGATGGGCTGCACCTCACAACGGTTGGGAGGAATGTTTTTGCAAAAAATCTCAGAAACCTCATCAGGAGGGCTTTAAACTGACTAATGTGGGGGAGGGAGACAGTGCTCCTGAAGGTAGGAGTCTATCAATTGATGAAGATGATCATCCAAATGTCATAGACCGAATGGAGCAAAGAGCATGCAGACCTAGTGGTGGGAGGAAAAAATCCTTAAATAAGAGACACGGGGGAATGATTAATGGACTTCAATGTCTGTACACTAATGCGCAAAGCATGGGAAATAAACAAGATGAGCTTGAGCTCCTGGTACAGCAAACTAAATATGACATAATAGGAATCACTGAAACCTGGTGGGATAAATCCCACGATTGGAATGTAATAATGGAGGGATACAATCTATTTCAAAGAAACAGACCAGACAAGAAAGGAGGAGGAGTGGCGTTATATGTCAGGGATGTGTATACCTGTGAAGAGATTCAAGATTTAGAACCTCAAAGCCAAAGTGAGAGCATTTGGGTCAAAATTAAGGGAGAGAAGAATAACAGTGACCTCATTGTGGGAGTTTACTATAGATCCCCAAGCCAAACGGAGGACATAGATGATGCCTTCCTGGAACAGATGGCCAAGCATGCAAAAGGAAGGGAGATAGTAGTAATGGGGGACTTCAATTACCCGGATATTTGTTGGATGTCAAACTCAGCCAAGAGCATAAGGTCAAACAGATTCCTCACTGCCCTTGCAGACAACTTCATTGTCCAGAAAGTGGGAGAAGCAACAAGAGGAACAGCCATTTTAGATCTGGTCCTAACCAATGTTGATGACCTGGTTAGTGGGGTAGAAGTGGAAGGATCATTAGGCGCGAGTGATCATGCTCTTCTGAAGTTTACTATACAGCGGAAAGGAGCAGCCAAGCATACTAGGACTCAATTTCTCGACTTTAAGAAAGCCGACTTCATAAAGCTTAGGGAAGTGCTGGGTGAGATCCCATGGACAGTAATACTAAAAGGAAAGGGAGTTCAAGATGGCTGGGAGTTTGTTAAGAGGGAGATAGTAAAAGCACAACTTCAGGCAATACCAATGAGACGGAAACATGGAAGGTGCCTAAAGAAGCCAGGGTGGCTATCTAAAGAACTTTTAACTGAGTTAAGATTAAAAAAGGATGTGTACAAAAAATGGAAAAGGGGGGAAACCACCAAAGAGGAATTCAAACAAATAGCCAGCACGTGTAGACACAAAGTCAGAAAAGCTAAAGCACAAAATGAACTCAGGCTTGCTAGAGACGTTAAAAGCAACAAAAAAGGCTTTTATGGGTATGTTCGTAGCAAAAGGAAGAACAAAGAAACCGTGGGGTCACTCAGAGGAGAAGATGGTGAAATGCAAACAGGGGACACAGAAAGGGCTGAACTACTCAATGCTTTCTTTGCCTCAGTCTTCTCCGATAAAGAAAACAATGCCCGACCTGAAGAATTTGGAGCAAATGATTCAGCAGAGGAAACACAGCCCAGAATAACTAAGGAGATAGTACAAGAATACTTGGCTAGTCTAGATGTATTCAAGTCTCCAGGGCCAGATGAACTGCATCCAAGAGTATTAAAAGAACTGGCAGATGTGATTTCAGAACCACTGGCAGTCATCTTTGAGAATTCCTGGAGAACAGGCGAAGTCCCGGCAGACTGGAGGAGGGCAAATGTTGTCCCTATTTTCAAAAAGGGGAAAAGAGAGGACCCAAATAATTACCGCCCAGTCAGTCTGACATCAATACCAGGGAAGATTCTGGAGCAGATCATTAAGCAAACAGTCTGTGAGCACCTAGAAAGGAATGCTGTGATCACCAATAGTCAGCATGGATTTCTGAAAAATAAGTCATGTCAGACTAACCTGATCTCGTTTTTTGACAGAATTACAAGCCTGGTAGATGAAGGGAACGCAGTGGATGTAGTCTACCTTGATTTCAGCAAGGCATTTGACAAGGTGCCCCATGATATTCTTGTAAAGAAGCTGGTAAAATGCGGTCTTGACTATGCTACCACTCAGCGGATTTGTAACTGGCTGACTGACCGAACCCAAAGGGTGCTCATCAATGGTTCCTCTTCATCCTGGAGAAGAGTGACTAGTGGGGTGCCACAGGGTTCTGTCTTGGGCCCGGTCTTATTCAACATCTTTATCAACGACTTGGATGATGGACTCAAGGGCATCCTGATCAAATTTGCAGATGACACCAAACTGGGAGGGGTGGCTAACACCCCAGAGGACAGGATCACACTTCAAAACGACCTTGACAGATTAGAGAACTGGGCCAAAACAAACAAGATGAATTTTAACAGGGAGAAATGTAAAGTATTGCACTTGGGCAAAAAAAATGAGAGGCACAAATACAAGATGGGGGACACCTGGCTTGAGAGCAGTACATGTGAAAAGGATCTAGGAGTCTTGGTTGACCACAAACTTGACATGAGCCAACAATGTGACGCGGCAGCTAAAAAAGCCAATGCAATTCTGGGCCTCATCAATAGGAGTATAGCATCTAGATCAAGGGAAGTAATAGTGCCACTGTATTCTGCTCTGGTCAGACCTCACCTGGAGTACTGTGTCCAGTTCTGGGCACCACAGTTCAAGAAGGACACTGACAAACTCGAACGTGTCCAGAGGAGGGCAACCAAAATGGTCAAAGGCCTGGAAACGATGCCTTATGAGGAATGGCTAAGGGAGCTGGGCATGTTTAGCCTGGAGAAGAGGAGGTTAAGGGGTGATATGATAGCCATGTACAAATATATAAAAGGATGTCACATAGAGGAGGGAGAAAGGCTGTTTTCTGCTGCTCCAGAGAAGCGGACACGGAGCAATGGATCCAAACTACAAGAAAGAAGATTCCACCTAAACATTAGGAAGAACTTCCTGACAGTAAGAGCTGTTCGACAGTGGAATTTGCTGCCAAGGAGTGTGGTGGAGTCTCCTTCTTTGGAGGTCTTTAAGCAGAGGCTTGACAACCATATGTCAGGAGTGCTCTGATGGTGTTTCCTGCTTGGCAGGGGGTTGGACTCGATGGCCCTTGTGGTCTCTTCCAACTCTATGATTCTATGATTCTATGATTCTATGAGATTGCTGTAGGCACTTTGAAAACTCTGGTGTCTGTTGTTGTTGCAGGTAATAGTCTTGTGGTGGCGAAGAATTGGGTTGTGGGGTTTTTGTTGCTTTTTCATCATTGGGGCTGTAGTAACATCTCTGTAGACAGGATATCCTGCTTTTTTTGGGGGGGGGACTTAAAGACAGTTAGAAAAGGAAGGGGCGAAAGGCAAAAAAAAAAAAAAAGCATGTCCTTGAGCTCCCTTGAGAAGCTGCAAACAATAAAATCTTAGAGTTAAGCATTTTATTCATTTAAACATTATTATCACCTTTTCATATAATTACTGTTATTATCTGCTAAGTTTGTTTGGTTTCCATTACTTAGGTGTTTGGTTTTTTTACATTAATATTAATAAATAAGAAATTACTCCACATGAACAGAAAGAGAAGGGTAGAAATACAAGAAAGGTGAAAATATAAAAAGAAAGCAAAAAAGAAGAAGATTACAAGTCAGATGAAAATGGACTTGACACAAAGACATCAGATTTAGAAAAGAATTACTATTAAATAATACAGAGATCTTATCAAAACCACACAGATTGCTACAATGGAAAAAGGCTTAAAATTCGCCATGTGCTATCTGATAAAAGAGAACTTCATGAAAATGAGTTACATATGGTACCTGTGTCGGTTTGCAAGCCCCCTCCATAGAGGCTGGCCCCTCTCACTGTCCTCGGAACTTGCTTACCGGTAACCTCCTCTGCCTGATATCCAGACAGACCAGGAAGTTTTTGATAGGCGACATTTTCCCAAGCGTGGGTAAAATGCACAACCCCTCCCTCCTGCTTCCACAGGGGAAAGAAAATAAGTCAGAAATCTATTTACATGATGTTTATTTCTGACATTACAGCACTAAAGAAAAACATGTCCTTTCAGTTCAGTTCCTCTAGCAAGTCTGACAAACTTCCTGAGCATGCGCAGTCGGAAGGTTTTAAGTTACACTCTTCACAAAGACTTATCCAGCCTGTGAACGTCCTGGGAAATTCTTCTTTCCCACAGATAGGCACATCATGTGATGTCAACAATCTGGCTGTCTGCAGCTGTGATGTTTCAATATACTGACATCCTCCCCCATATGAATCATCGTTAGCTGCGGACAAAGCTTGATCCAGAGAAGAAAACAAACAGTTGTTATACATATAACAATCCCCTGTTGTTTCAGTTCCACCCTTGGAACTACCCGCCACCGGTTTCACCAATGTAACTTTCTGGTTGTCTGTTTTCCAAGGAATGAGTGCTTCTGCATTACCTTGGCTAGGAAATGTTGTGTTACGCTTAGCAACTCCCTGTTGTGTCTTTGTCTTTGTCTCCGACTTAGACATACCCTTAACCTGGCTTGAGTTGTCAACAATAGTAATACATGCAACAGCTGAACTAGCAAACTCTTGAGAATACCTCTTGGGTGGTACGCTCTTTGTGATTCTCTCAGACCTGCGTATGAGGTGTTGATCCTCTTTGCTGACTGGTTCAGTCTCAGGACTCTTTGGAGAACCAGTTCCAATAGTAAACAGTGGTTCAGCCTTAACCTGTGAAGATCTAGCTTTTGTGTGTGAACCTTTCTCAATAACTGTGTCAACAGAACTCTCTGAGCTTTCTGTGACACTTTCAGTATCACTATAATCAGAATAATCAAATTCATCATCTGAATCATCAGCAGTGGGAAATGTGTGAAAAATTACTCTCTCCTGTCCAGGAGCACTTTCTAGAAATTTTGTGAGAATCACCTGACCAGATTCAGACAAAATTACTCTGTAGAGACCCTTTTCATAACCCACAAAAATGCCTCTGGCATTCTTCATCCCATCTGGAGTTGCAGTCCTGATTTGAGATCCAAAAACCCTAAAATGCGAGACAGAAGGTTTTCTCCGGAATAGCCTCTCAAAAGGAGAACATTCCATGCCCTTTGAAACCTTTCTCACCCAAGTGTAACAAAAACATGATAAAGATTCAGCCCAATACTCATGTGGCAAGTGTGAACTCAGCAATTGTGCCTTCATGCCATTTTGCAACACTCTGTTCACTTTTACACAAACAGTTTTGTTCTATGCAGCCTCTGAAACAGCAACCTTGTGCTCTATCCCTTGCTTCTCAAGGAAATCCTGAAAATCCTGTGAAAGAAAAATTGGCTTCTCATCTGTGAAAAGAAAATCAATTTTAGCATCATGAATATTCTTAACCTTATCACAAAACTCCTTAAACCTTTCTAAGGTTTCTCTGGGACTCTGCAACATGTAAATCCATACATATTGAGAAAAATGATCAACAAATACAAGATAGTATTTTGCATTGCCTCTAGATGGTGCTAAAGGACCAATTACATCAGCATACACTCACTGAAAAACTTTGTTAATCTTTTTTGCCTTTCCCCTCGTGTCTTCTTTCGAGATACCTGCAAGAGAAAGCATTTTAGATTCACATGCTCTGCACATTTTATAATCATTTTTATCAAAAGTTAACAGATACAGTCCGTCTTTCTCTCTGGCAGAAAGATACAGCTCTCCATCTTTGTAGATTTTGCAGCTTTCCTCTTCATAGGATAACACCAGTTTCTTCTTAGTGATTTGAGAAACACTCAACAGATTGTACTTTAAATCAGGAACAAAATAAACATTGTTTATAGTCAAGTTCAGACTTTCCAGATACACAGTTCCGATCCCGGTCGCTTCCATTTCCTGACCATTGGCCAGCTTCACAGTGAAGCGTTGCTTCTCGAACGTAGAAAACAGTTCCCGACGTGATGTCATGTGTTGCGTGCATCCTGTGTCTATAGTGAATGCGTTCTCCACGGATAATGTGGCTTTTAGTGACATCAAAGCCATATCTGGTTTTGCCTGGGACTGGGTACGACCTTTGTTTGAAGCCTCAGGCTTTACAGAGCTCCCTCTAGCTCCTTTCTCCTGACATGGTGTCTCCTGACGAACAGCGTTCTGAGCTACAGCTTTCTCCTCTGTAGCAATTGTAGTGGGGGTGCCATTGCAGTAGTGCTAGGATCATCAACAGCAACAGCATCAGCAGCAACAGTCCCTTCACTTCCCTGTTGTGGCTCAAAGCTCCTCCCAGCTTTCGATGAGCTCTCAAGAATTTGGCTAGCTTCATCTTGGCTCTCCCCCTTTGGTGCAACCAATTCTCGGTCCTTGCTTCCCACCCCAGCTTCACAAGCTTTGCAGAGTGACTCCCAAGCGACCCTTGGTTCTTGTGCACTCTTTAGGACTGGCAGAAGATAAGCGTCCACATTTTCCGCCAAAATTCTTATGACACGCTGCTTCAAATCACTTTGAATTGCAGCCTTCTTCCCCTGTGCTTCTACAGCAACAGGCTGTGGGGTTTGGACTAAGTTCCATAATTGCTCTCCCACCAGCAAGAATTCCATGGCAAATGACCATTCTAGCCAGTTTTGGCTATTCAGTTTCTGAGAGAACAGAGCCATCTTTAATCCCAAACTACAGACATTTCCGCCAATTCCATGTAGTCCATCACCTTCATCTGCCATTCTTCCAGAGTGGGTATGTCCTGTGTCTTCCAATACTTTGCAATAAGTATTCTTGCTGCTGTTGTAGCGTACATAAAGAAAGTTCTATCCTTCTTTAACACCGATTGGCCGACTATGCCCAGGAGAAAGGCCTCTGGTTTCTTCAAGAAGGTATATTTAAATACCTTTTTCAATTCATTATATATCGTCTCCCAGAAAGCCTTAATCCTTGGGCACGTCCACCAAAGGTGAAAGAATGTACCTTCAGTTTCTTTACATTTCCAACATTTATTATCGGGCAAATGATAGATTTTTGCAAGCTTGACTGGTGTCATGTACCACCTGTATATCATTTTCATAATATTCTCTCTTAGGGCATTGCATGCCGTAAACTTCATACCTGTGGTCCATAACTGTTCCCAGTAAGCAAACATAATATTGTGTCCAACATCTTGTGCCCATTTAATCATAACAGATTTCACCGTTTCATCCTGAGTATTCCATTTCAACAGCAAGTTATACATCCTTGACAAAATCTTAGTTTTGGGTTCTAACAGTTCTGTTTCCAATTTTGATTTTTCCACCTGGAAGCCAATTTTCTTGTCCAAATTATATGCCTCCATTATCTGATAATAATGAAGCCAGTCTCGCACTTTGTTCTTTAGTTTCTCAAAACTCTGCAATTTCAGTCTATCTCCATCTTGTTCCAAAATTTCCCAATATTTCGGCCATTTAACCTCCATATTGAGCTTTTTCTGAGCTTTCGCTTCCATCGGTAACAGCCACCTTGGGGTTTTATTTTCCAATAAGTCCTTATATCTTATCCAAACATTAAACAATGCTTTCCTAACAATATGGTTTTTAAATGCTTTGTGCGCTTTGACCTTGTCATACCACAGATATGCATGCCATCCAAATACATTGTTAAAACCTTCCAAATCCAAAATGTCTGTGTTTTCAAGAAGTAGCCATTGTTTCAACCAGCAAAAAGCTGCTGATTCATAGTAAAGTTTAAAGTCTGGCAGGGCAAATCCACCTCTTTCCTTTGCATCTGTTAATATTTAAAATTTTATTCTAGGCTTCTTGCCCTGCCAGACAAATCTTGAAATATCTCTCTGCCACTTCTTGAAACAGTCCATTTTGTCCACAATTTGCAATGTTTGAAACAAAAACAACATTCTAGGCAATACATTCATTTTTATAGCAGCAATACGGCCCAGCAGTGAAAGCTTCAAATTTGACCATATTTCTAAATCTTTTTTCACTTCAACCCAGCATTTTTCATAGTTGCTGTAATGGAAATTGGGGTTGCTCGTGCGTAAGTTGCCGCCACTCTTGGCAAGGTTGCCTGGATAAACCTTTCCCTGGCTGGACAGCCCTGACTCCGCGGCTGTCTCAGTCACTGGCAGAATCCGTCAGTGGGCGTTTCCTGAACTTCTTACAGCATAAAAGTTCCTTGACGCCAAGTCTCCGCCTAGCCTCCCTGCGCGGAAGTCTTCTGCTCAGGGTGGGTGTGGGCAGTGGAGGACCCGTGCTCTCCCCGCTGGTCTCTGGCGAAGAGTCCTGGAGCCATCTCTCCGAAGCCCGCCTCTGCCCCCCTTTCTCCCTGGTGTCACGCTGATTTCCTTCCCCGGCCGATGATTCCCCTCTCTCCCTGCTGGGCCCTTCTCTGGCATCGCTTGGGAGCCTTGCCTCCACTCCTGGCTCCGATGGCAGTTCCCTGACAGTTGTCTTTAAATAAATTCCCATTTTTTGCTGTCATGTTGATCCCCAAGTATTTGACTTTCTTAACCACTGTTAAACTTGTCACATTCTGAAACCTCTCTCTCTCAATTGGTGTTAAATTTTTCTCTAAAACCTTGGTTTTTGACTTATTCAGTTTAAACCCTGCAACCTGACCAAATTCTTGAATCAGTTCTAAAACCCTTTTAGTACTAGATTCTGGCTCCTGTAACGTCAATACTAAGTCATCTGCAAATGCTCTCAATTTGTACTGTTTGGCTCCGACCTGTATACCTTTAACCAACTGGTCCCTTCTAATCATATTCAGCAAAACCTCCAGGACCGATATAAAAAGCAGTGGGGAGATTGGGCAACCTTGTCGTGTCCCTTTTTCTATCTTAAATTCTTCCGTCACCACATTATTTTCAATTAATTTAG
This sequence comes from Podarcis muralis, assembly GCF_964188315.1. Classification (NCBI taxonomy): domain Eukaryota; kingdom Metazoa; phylum Chordata; class Lepidosauria; order Squamata; family Lacertidae; genus Podarcis; species Podarcis muralis. The sequence goes on from NC_135674.1 coordinate 11,954,093, forward strand.
CCTTTTGTTCTGAATATATTGCACTTATACAGTTTTCAAAACCTTGGCCTACCCCCATACCCTGTAAGTTCTTTTTCATAAAAGTCCAAGAAATGTTGTCAAAAGCTTTCTCCGCATCCACAAATATTAAAACTGCCTTAGTGTTTATATTCACTTGTAGTTTTTCTAGAATATTAATTATGTTTCTCACATTGTCAGATAAATGTCTTCCTGGGAGGAAGCCTGCTTGGTATCTCTTCCACTAGCACTCTTTTTAGTCTTTTAGCCAAGATATCTGCAAAAATTTTGTAATCCACATTAAGCAGTGATATGGGACGGTAGTTCTTAAGCTGCGTCTTTTCAGTCTCTATTTTCGGTACAAGTGTGATATATGCTTCTTTCCACGACTCTGGTGCCCTTTTCCCCTCCATTATTTCGTTACAGACCTCTTTCAAAGGTTGTACTAGTCATTCTTTTAAAGATCTGTAGTATCTAGAAGTCAGTCCATCCGGTCCTGGATATTTACCCAATTGCATATTCTGAATGGCACCTTCTATCTCCTGTTCAGTTATTTTATAGTTCAACATTAATTTATTTTCTTGAGAGATTTTTTGTAGTCCATTTGTTTTCAAAAATCGGTCTACGTCAGTTTCTTTCTGTGGCCCTTGTGTGTATAGTTGTTTAAAGTACCTCTGGAAGCAATTTCTAATGTCGGCTGGGTTCTGTATGTTCCTTCCTTCCACTTCTAAATTTGTAACTGTATTTAATTTTTGTCTTTTTTTCATTTGCCAAGCCAACAGTTTCCCACATTTATTAGCCGACTCGAATGTCTTTTGTCTCATTTGTTTAATTTTCCATTCAATCTCTTGATTCATCATTTTCATAAATTGCACTTGATATAACTTTATTTCTCTCAAAATCTCTTGCGACTTGGGTTTTGCTCTCAATTTTTTTCCACTTTCCTTTATCTTCTCCAAAATTTTATCCTTCTTCTCATTCTGGATTCTCTTTTTTAATGCATTCTGTTGTATCAAGAACCCTCTCATAACAGCTTTACTAGCGTCCCAGATTACTCTTTTTTCCACATTGGTGCTCATATTTATCTCAAAATAGTCTCTCAAGGTTTTTTGGGCCTTCTTAAACACTTCTTCATCTCTAAATAAGGTGTCATTCATCCTCCATCTAAAGGAACCAGTTGGTGTTAGTTTCATTTCCATCTTGACAGCATTATGGTCGGAGCAGGTTTTTGGGCAGATTTCCACTTTTCTTGTCTTTGGTGCCATTCCTCTAGTTACCCATATTTGGTCAATTCTTGTCCATGTCATTTTGGCTTCAGAAAAGAAGGTTTCCTCTTTGGCCAAGGGGTTCTTTGTTCTCCAAATATCAACTAAATCCAAGTTGTCTGTCATCTCAAAGAAAGTTTTCGGTAGTCTACCATCCTTAGTGAATACCTGTCTTTGTGCCTTGTCCATATGTGTAGATACCACTCCATTCATGTCTCCCATCAAAATCACATTGTAATCCAAATAGTCCATCAGGATCTCATGCAACTTTTTAAAAAAGTCAGATTTCCCCTCATTTGGTGCGTAAACACCTACTATCAAATTTTTTTCTCCCTGTGTTTGAATTTCAATTGCCACAGATCTTCCTTGGTCATCTTTAAAAATAAATTTCGGTAGTAATCTCTCCTTTGCGTAAATCACTACCCCTCTTTTTTTAACCTTGTCCGATGAAATGAACTCCTGACCAAGTCTTTTATTAATCAATAGTTTCCTGTGTAGCCTTGTTATATGTGTTTCTTGTAAACAAATCAAGTCCAATTGTTCCTTTTTTAATAAATGAAACACAGGTCTCCTTTTCTGAGGGGAATTCAAACCATTACAATTCCAACTTAGTAGTTGCAGAGCCATGATGTAGTTACTATACTTCTCCTCCAACTGCACCCAGTGCCTGTTCCTGTTCTGTTGGTGGTATCACCTTCTTCAGGCGGTCTTTTAATTCAGGAGGTAAATCTGGTGTATCTAAAGTTTCACTTACAAGTGCTCTTAACTCTACTTGTATCTCAGACGCAGAGTTAACTGTCAAAAAAAAAAGATACTTTCAGCAACAGCACGTTTCTCAATACGGCATTTTTACTGTTCACTGGGAGCCCGTTCCAGGGTTTTGAGCGGTGGATTTTAGCTCCTCTTCCTCTCTCTTTTTGCAGGGAAATACAGTTCAGATCCTTCCCCCCCTCCTCCCCTGCAATCAAGGGGGAGAAATTGCTTATTTGATGTTCGGATTATAATCCTTAGCAACGTCCTTTGAGGTTTCCGCTTACAAGTTCATTGCTTTACTCCATTTACAAGAACGGAAGGCAGACTTCCTGTTTATGCCTCTCCGCTTCGGTGCCAAATAATTCCTTTAGTTCCGAAATTAGCCTACTCACGGATCGTTGTTTTACAGCCAAATTATTCCAGGAAAAAGGCAGCGCTCTCCGGCAACGGCTACGCAGCTTCACTCCATGGAAGAAGCAGACAACTCACAGCACCGCGCCACTTCCCCGCTCCGCTCCGGAGCCCTTAACCGGACTCCTTCACCAATTGGGGGGCGCAAAAGGTGCCCGCCAAGTCCCACGGTCACAGGCTTCACCCACCTGTGATTTTTGAAGGGTCCCCGCTGCGCCGTAGCGGTGCAGACCCGATTTCCGCAGAGCCGGTCCCCTCCAAGTTAGAGGGAATCCGCCATTGCCGATGGTGCCACCCCGGAAGTCCTCTCACCCAGACTGGCTATTGGAGCCCGCTGAGCAGGCAGGAGTGCAAAGCATTCCCTTTCCACCTGAGCCTTTCTCAAGCAACCAGTCTACCTTAGCTGTAGTGTTCCTCTCATTTCTTTTCTCATGCCTTTTGTTTTGCACTCTGATCCTGATCGTTCTGCAGACTTGACTCTTTGTTGTTGTTTTTTAAATGATATTTATTACTTTTCAAACAACTTCAACACAACACTACAAAAAAGAAGAAAAAAGAAAAAAAGAAAAAAAGAACAATACAAATACGATACAAAAACACTACATACAAAACAAAACAAAAACAAACAAAAACAATTTAAAAACACCTCAATCATTTTCAATATCCTATCTTTCATTCGCTTATTTCCAACGACCTCCTCTCACCTCCCTTTTTGTATTCCACTTCTGTTAATTGTTTCAGCAATTCCTTTCCATCTTCCTCTGTTTTCTATCCTATAATTATCTTAACACATTCTTGCCTTATTTTTTCATTTAATTTTCTATTAATCTATTTATACTTAATTCCTTATAACATTTCTACTAAAGCCATATAACTTCATTCCAACATTCTTCTAACATTCATTAATTTTACCATATTTCTATAAATAGTCTTTAAACTTTTTCCAGTCTTCTTCCCCCGACTCTTCTCCCTGGTCTCGGATCTTGCCAGTCATTTCCGCCAATTCCATATAGTCCATCAACTTCATCTGCCATTGTCCAACCCTTCAGTGCTTTCAAGCAGCAACCATTCTCTCAGCCAGCAAAAAGCAGATGGTTCACAACAAAGTTTAGGGGTCTGGCAGGGCAGGTCCACCTCCTTCTTTGGCATCCGTCAATATCTTAAGTTTTACTCGTGGCTTCCTGCCCTGCCAAACAAATCTAGAGACGTCCCTCTGCCACCTCCTGGAACAATTCATCCCATCCAAAGCTTGCAATGTTTGAAACAAAAGCAACATCCCCGAGAACACAGCAACCCTCATTCCCACCACAGCAACTCGGCCCAGCAATAACAGCTTCAGATTTGGCCATATTTCCAAATCCCCCTTCTCTTCAATCCAACGTCCTTCACAGTTGTCCTTGAATAAACTCACATTTCTGGCGGTCATACTTGTCAGTATATGGAAACATCACCGCTGCAGACAGACAGTTTGTTGACACAACATGATGTGCCTATCTGTGGGAAAGAAGAATTTCCCAGGAAGTTCACAGGCTGGATAAGTCTTTGTGAAGAGTGTAACTTGAAACCCTCTGACTGCGCATGTTCAGGAAGTTTGTCAGACTTGCTGGAAGAGCTGAACTGAAAGGATGTGTTTTTCTCTAGTGCTGTAATGTTAGAAATAAAAAAGCATGTAAATAGATTTCTGACTTATTTTCTTTCCCCTGCGGAAGCAGGAGAGGGGTTGTGCATTTTACCCACGCTTGGGAAAATGTCGCCTATCAAAATCTCCCTGGTCTGTCCGAGATATCAGCCAGAGGAGGTTACCGGTAAGCAAGCTCCGAGAACAGTGAGAGGGGCCAGCCTCTATGGAGGGGGCTTGCAAACAAACAATACTAACCCCCAAAAACCTCTCTTTCTCCACCGATGTTAGTCCTGTCTCCTCCTGGAACTCAGTCAAACTTTCCTTTTCCTCAAGTAGGGCTCTGATCCTCAAATTCATCTGTTTTTCTTTAAATTCAATCATAACAAATGTCAGCTTATGTTCATCAATTTGTCCTTGTATGGATGGAACTCTCTCTCTCTCCAGTTGAATTGCTTTAAATTCAGCAGCAAGGGTTTTCTCCCTGACTTCATCCGCAGTTTGCCGTATCAGAGTAGATTCCTGTATCAATTTCTGGATGGTTTCTGTATTGGTATTCACCTTTTGTCCCAAATTATTTAAACTTTCTACCATTAAGCCTATTTTAATATTTGCAGCATTTACTTTCACATTCATCAAATCTGTTTTCTTATGAAGCTGTTCGAGCGAATCGTTTATTTTCAATAATGCGACTACTAAGGCCTCTTCTGTCGACATTTCGTCTATTTTTTCCTTTCCATTTGCCATAACACTTAAGAGACTCAAGGTCAATCCCAGAGTCTCACACTTCTTATCTTGCAGCTGGAAATTCCCCTAGCCCAGCTCCTATGGAACAACCAATTTCAAAAACTTCCACTAGGGGAAACAGTTTCTATTTGTATTAGTCAGTACTGTCCTCTTTTAAACAATGTTCCAATAATCCAGTTAGTTTGAGTTTTCAGTTACTTTTACTCCTCTTTAAAAGCAGCTGGGAACAGTAGAAACAATGTATTCTCTTATTTCGCTACCTGTCAATGAACGTTCTAAACGCTGTCAATGAACATTCCAAAAGCCATCGATCCTACTAGCAGCCCGTTTCCAGGGTCTGAGCGGCGGTATTTTAACTCTCTTAACTCTCTCCTGGTACAGGCATATTCAGTCCACCACTTCCCCCCCTCTTCTCCTGTCTCCAAAATGGGGGGGGGGGGGGTTAGTTCTTTGCTGATGGAAATTTTAGTCTTTTTACAAAAGAGTTTCCAAGACTTCAGCTTGCAGACTCATTGCTTTAATTTATTTACAAATGCCAAATTAAACGTCTAAAAATCCAATTCTCTCACTTCAGCTCTACTCATGGGTAATTACTCTAGAGTCCAATTGTCCACAAGAAAAAGTCAGCACTCTCCGGCAACAGCTATGCGGCTTCGCTCTGTGGAAAAAGCAGACGATTCAAAGCACTGCGCCGCTCACCCCATGTCGCTCCGGATCCCCGAAACCGGGTTTCCCCGCGAGTAGGGGAGGCGCAAAAGGTGCCCGCCGAATCCCACGTTCACAGGCTTCTCCCGCCTGTGGTTTTTACGGGTCTCTGCCTTCGCCGTGGCGGTACAGACCCAAATTCCCACGGGGCAAGTTCCTCCCGATCAGAGGAACTCCGCCATTGCCGGCGGCACCAACCCGGAAGTCTGACTCTTTGCTTGTTCCCTGTTTCTGTTTTCTGTTTTAACTGGTGTGTGTGTGTGTGTGTTTATGTGTTTGGAATGGAATGCAGCCGCTAGTTTATGCAACAGAAGCACTCCAAACTGCAACATTTTAATGCCGCTGCCTGTGTAATGCAGAGCATTTTCTACAGTGAGTGTCTCCCCCCTCCCCTTAGGACAGGGAGGGGACTCTGTTCAGCCATTTTAGTTGTAAGATGGAGTCTATAATTCTTTTTATTCAGTGTACCATATCCTCACTTCCTGCTGTGAAATAGACGTCTTGTTGCCAGGGCAAAGGGAAAGTGAAGGAGAAATGAGAGGTGATTGACAGAGCTACCCCAGAAGAAAACGAAGGGAGAATCTGTCTGCACTCCTCTCTTCTTAAGACACCATCCATTTGGGAGTCGCTTGGCAGAGATCTGGTCGTCGCTGGTGGAAGCTGCTTCTGCAGCTAATAATTCTTTGTTTTGAGCTGGATCAATTATTGATGTGACATTAGGAAAATGAACACTCAACGGGGGGCTTGCCAAATCATTGAGACAGTTTTTATTTGCTTCAGTGCTGCCCTTTACAAACACTGCAACTCCCATCAAGCTAAATTCCATATTTCTCGTATTTCTCCATATTTATCTTTCTTCGCTGAAAGATAGCGGTGCTGCTCACTACAAACAACTCCCATCATGCTACAAACCACTTCCCCCTCAAGTCCTAACTGAAAGGTAGCAGTGCTGATAACTTTAGAGTGGGGCAAAGAGAAAAACAGCTTAAAGCAGCTCAACTTCAGTCCTAAAGGAAATCATTTGTTGTTGTTTTTCAAACTGGACGCACTGGTGCCATTTCTGCCAAATTGCTAACTCAGTAATGAAACATTTGTGCAAGTGAATAGTGAGTTTGCATGGCCTGCATAAATCTGCCTGTATACTTTCCACATGTGTTTTGTCCCATATAAGCACACTTAATGTGTGGGTCAGACTATTTTATGTCTGTGCCCAGCTAAAACTCTCTCCCCCTAGGTGTATGGGTTTCAACATCAGTTGTGGGATCCTGCAAGGTCCAGGTCTGTCCCCAATGCCCTATAACATTTTTATGAACCCACTGTGCACATCCATCAAAATATTTGGGGCTTGGTAGTCATATCAGCACTGAACTGAAATCTGGTGGTGGTAATGGGCTAATACATTGAAGGTAACTCCTGACAGCATGGATGAGCTGTCAGTGGGTGTTTCTTATGTCCAGGAATGGTGTGGCTGTCCTGTTCTGGAAAGAGATATACTCCCCTGAAAGAGCAGCTACGTAGGCTGCGTGAGTTATTAGATTCATCATTGTCACTGGAGACCCAGGAGATGCCAGTGGAATTGACTTCCTATTTCAGGTTTGGCTGATTCACTAACTACAGCCAGTTCTGGACTGAGGTTGCCTGGCTGTAGCTTTGCGTGCTCTAGTAAACTCCCATCTTTTTTTTTTATTATTATTCAAAGTTATAACAAAACATATTTTCCAAAAACATATCCTTATCCCCCCCCATTTTTCTCCCCCCTTCCCCCCACAGAACCCATCCCCCCACCCCACCCCCTGACTTCCCTCAGTTCCAGTCTTTGGTTTCTCCATTAATGCTATTTTCTGCATGTTACAGAGTTGTATAAATCCTCCAACTGTTTAGCTAATTATTATCAGTTTAAAAAAATATTGTGGATGTTTATTCAAAACCTGCCAAGGAGTCCAGTTCGCTTTGTTGCGTCTTCAAATACTTTGTGAAAGGTTCCCATTCATCCTTAAAGTCACAGTTATCCTTGTCCCGTAGCTTATGTGTCAATTTTGCCAGTTCTGCATAGTCCATCAATTTTTCTTGCCATGATTCTTTAGTTGGGATTTCTTCAGTCTTCCATCCTTGTGCTACCAGAATTCTCGCTGCCGTTGTCGCATACATGAAGATGTTTTTTAACTTTTTTGGCAGTTCTTTCCCTACAATCCCCAACAAAAATGCCTCGGGTTTTTAAACAAATGTTAAATGGAACATTTTCTTCAGTTCATTGTATATCATTTCCCAAAATTTTTTAATTACTTTACAATCCCACCACATATGATAAAATGTTCCCTCTTTTTCCTTACACTTCCAACATATGTTTGAACTAGTTTTGTACATTTTCCCTAACTGCACTGGTGTTGTGTACCATCTGTACGTCATCTTCATGTAGCTCTCCTTCAATAGGGAACAATCTGTAAATTTTAAGTCAGTTTTCCATAATTTAACCCAATCCTCCATCATAATGTTGTGACCTACATCTTGTGCCCATTTAATCATAACTGATTTTACCTCTTCATCTTTCGTCTCCCATTCTAATAGTATGCTATATGCGGCCTACAGTAGTTTCACTTTCCCTTCAATCACTTCCGTTTAAAACCTAGATCTAGTATAACTAAATCCTTTCTTACAGTCTTCTTTATATGTTTCATGTAATTGTCGATAATGCAACCAACTCTGAAAGTGGTCTTTGATCTCATCATAATCTCTTAATTTCCATTTTCCATCATGTTCCTTTAATAAATCAGCATATGTGAGCCATTTTCCTTTCTTTCCAAGTGGTTTGAGCAGTAATGCTTCATGTGGTGAAAGCCACCACGGAGTCTTTTGTTCCAATAAGTCTTTATATCTCTCCCATACTCTCATTAATGATTTCCTAATTATGTGGTTGTAAAAGCTTCTATGAATCTTCCCTTTCCCGTACCATAAGTATGCATGCCAACCAAATCTGTTGTTGTGACCTTCTAGTTCTAGTGCCTCTTGCTTCTCCAATCTCATCCAGTCCCTGATCCATACCAAACAAGCAGATTCGTAATACAATTTAAGGTCTGGGAGGGCAAACCCGCCTCTATCTTTTACATCTGTAAGTATTTTATGTTTTATCCTTGGCCCGATAAATCTTAAAATCTCTTTCTGCCATTTTTTAAAGCATTCATCTTTCAGGATGACTGGTATTGATTGAAAAAGAAATAGCATTTTTGGCAACACATTCATTTTAATCGCTGATATTTTTCCTAACATTGAGAGATTCATTCTGCTCCATATTTCTAAATTTCTTTTTACCTCAAGCCAAATTTTTTCATAGTTATTTTTAAATAGGTTTATATTTCTTGATGTTAACCAAATCCCTAAATATTTAACTTTTTTATGGACTTCAATCTCAATGTTTTGTTCTAATTCGGTTCTTTCTTCTTCCTTCATGTTTTTAACTAATAATTTAGTTTTATTCCTATTTAGCTTAAATCCTGCCACTTCCCCAAAATTCTGAATTTTTTCTATTACTTTAGGGAGTGAAGTTTTAGGTTCTTCCACTGTTATCACTAGGTCGTCTGCATACACTTTTAACTTGAATTCACTTTCCCCAGCTTTTACACCTGTAATCTCTTTATCTGCTCTTATGTTTTTGGCAAGTACTTCCAAGACCAGAATAAACAACAATGGTGATAATGGGCATCCTTGTCTTGTTCCTTTTGGGATCTTACAGTCATCCGTTATCAGCTGATTTATAATTAGTTTAGCTTTTTGTTCTGAATAGATTGCTGCTATTGCTTTTAAAAACTTGGGACCACTTCTGATTTGTTCTAACAGCTTTATCATGAACTTCCAAGAAACATTATCAAAGGCTTTTTCAGCGTCTATAAACATCATTGCCACTTTCTTTTCATTTTTAGCCTCCAAATATTCTATTATGTTCAAAATATTCCTTATATTCTCCTTCATTTGTCTTCCTTGTAGGAACCTGGCTTGATCTTGATGTATATAGTCATTTAATATTTTTTTTAAATCTGTTTGCTAGGATATTTGCAAACAATTTGTAATCATTATTTAACAAGGAAATAGGCCTATAGTTTTTAATTTGCAGCAAATCTGTGTCTTGTTTTGGAATTACTGTTATATAGGCCTGTTTCCATGTTTCTGGGATTTCGCCTGTGTTCAGTATTTCATTCATGACATCTTTCAATGGGTTCGCTAATTGTTCATTTAATATCTTATAATATTTTGCCGTAAAGCCATCCGGGCCTGGAGACTTGCCATTTTTAGAGCTTTTTATTGCATCAAGTATTTCTTGCATTGTTATCTGGGAGTTAAAGATGTTCCTTTGTTCTTCTTTTAAATATGGCATATTGCTATTTCTGATGTACTCTTCTATCTTAAATGTTTTTTCTTTCCCTTGTCTATACAACTCAGAAAAATATTTAACAAACCCTTCTCGTATTTCCTTCAGCTTGTCTGTAATTCTGCCATTTATGTTAATTTTATTTATGGAGTTCCTTTGTTCACTTTTATTCAACTGCCAGGCTAACAACTTCCCCGGTTTATTTGCATGCTCAAAATATTTTTGTTTTACTCTTTTTATTTTCCAGCTGATTTCCTCGTTTATAATCATTGAGTACTGGGTTTGTAATGTTTTGATTGCCTGTTTTACTGCCTCTTTATTTGCCTTGTTTGGCAGCTGTTTCTCCTTTTTCATAATTTCCTCTAATATTTCTTTTTTCTTTTTCTCTCTCAATTTCCTTTTAAATCAATTTTGTTGTATAACGAGTCCTCTCATTACAGCCTTGCTTGCATCCCAGACCGTCTGTAACTTTGTTAGCCCTTGACTATTTATTTCAAAATAATCCATCAAGGTCTTTTTTGCTTTTTCAACAAATTTGTGATCATCTAATAACTCATCATTTAATCTCCATCTAAAAGAGATTTGGCTTTCTTTTTGTAATTCCATACTCAGGGAATTATGGTCTGAAAAGGTTCTGGAATTGATTTCAATTCTTTTGACTCTTGTTTCTAATTCTTTGGAGATCCATATAGAGTCTATTCTCGAACTGCTGTCATGTACATGGCTGTAGAAAGTATACTCTCTATCAAACATGTGTCTCACTCTCCAGATATCTATCAGCTTTAGATTTTGAGTCATGTCAAAAAAAGTTTTTGGCAGTTTACCTTCTTTGGTCTCTTTTTTCCTGGCTGATCTGTCTTTGTCTAAAGTTGGAACTCCATTTAAGTCTCCCATTAAAATAATCTTTTGATCTGCAAATTCAAGTAGTTCTGTTTCAAGTTTCCTGAAAAAAAGTTGCTTTTTTATCATTAGGGGCGTAAATACCAACCAATATCACTTTCTCTCCCTGGATTTTAATTTGTATTATTAAAATTCTGCCTTTTCGTCCTTCTGAATCAATTTGGGTTCAAGTGCAGGATTAATATAAAAAAAACAACTCCTCTCTTTTTTGTTTTGTCTGATGAGATGAAGTCCATACCTAATTTTTTGTTAATTAAGACCCTTTTATGCCTTTTTGCAAAATGTGTCTCTTGGAGACAGATTATATCCAATTTCTATTTTGCTATTACATGTTCAATCAGATGTCGTCTGGCTCCAGAATTTAAGCCGTTAACATTCCAACTCAATAATTTAAGATTGGCCATTTCCAGAGTCGGTTACAATATCTGTTTTCCCTGAAGCCGCCTCTTCCAGTGCAAGCTGTTCTAAGGCTTTCTTTTGCTCAGATCGGGGGTCTCCCCTGTCTTGTTTGGGGTCTAAGTCTCTCCTATTTTTATCCAGGAATTCTCTCGCCTGAAGTTCTGATGTCAGCTTATATCTCCTCTTCATGTATGTAAAGGAGATACCCTCAGGAAATTCCCATTTGTATCTGATGTCGGCTCTCCTAAGAGCCGTTGTCAAAAACCGGTATTTTGTTCTTCTTAATCTCAATTTCAGAGGAATTTCTCTGAAGATGTCTACTTTCTGTCCATCAACCACGAGATCATTTTCAAAGCTATTCTGAAGGATTGCATCCTTCACTTTTTTTGTCACTAATGTTAACAAAATGTCTCCTGGACGGTTCCGTTCTCTGCTCTGAAACGATTTAATTCTGAAACAGCTTTCAACTGAACCGTCCAGCCAAGCTGTACTTTCCCCCATCCACTCTGAAATTGTCTGTGTCACATATGTCTCTAGTACTGGCTCAGTCTGGTAAACCTCTGATTCTGATCGTCCTATCCCGTTCTCGTAGCTGCAAAAGTAAAAACTGATCCTCCAAATCACTCTGTTTCTCTTGGACCCCTTGTACCAATCCTAGCATCCCTTTTTGTTCCTCCCTTACTTCTGTGACCTCCTCTCTTAATTTTTCTAATTTATCTACTTTTGACTCCAAGTTGCTAACTTTGTCTCTCAATATCCAAAATTGTTCCTTTAGAACCTTGTTTGAGTTCTCAATATCTCTGTGTACTTGTTCCTTCAATGATAAATTAGATTTTTCCATGTCACTACGGACCTGTTGTGTAAATTCTTGCATTGATTTCATCATCTCTTTCCTGAATTCTAAAAGCTGCAGTGCAAAAGGGTCTGCCTGTTCTTTATCACCTTTTTCCCCATTATCGCCCTGTACACTGGCCCGTCTTGCAGCTGCAGCAGCAACAGCAACCGAAGCTGCTGTTTTCCGTGTTGTTATTCTGTCTGGCCCCAACATTTCTTATCTGTTGGTTCCCAGTGTTATATGAGTTGTTCAAGGTCACACCTGCCAGCTCTAAGTCTGTTCAGCCATACAGCTATCCCCCCTCCCAGCTTTCTCCCAGTTTCTCTTTCCCTTTTGTCAACTATCTCTCTCCCTGTTACCCTTTCACATTCACTTTTATCCCCTAAACAAAGGAAGATATAAAAAAAGAAGAAGAAAAGCGGGAAACTTTCAATAAAACCTATAACATAAAATATGTAAATATACAATACAATATTTAACAATAAGGGGGGAGCCAATTAGTTAATATTCCAAGAACAAGGGAGGTAAACTTAAAAAAATGGGGAAAAAATATTAGGTCAGTCCAATTTCCAATTTCCGATATTTTCTTGGAACAAAGGAAGTGCACAAGGCAAATAAAGAACCAGCAGAGGAGAGATTATTCTTTAAATTATACTTATCTACTTATAGTCTCTCAAATGGTGGTGATTTGCAGTATTTCCAAAACTTGTAGGTCCTTTTAGTTCGTTCTTATTTTTAATCCCATGACCGTAGTCTTGTTTTCCAAGTCGTAAATTCACAGGCAATTAAAGTTCCAGTTCACAAGCAGCTGGGGCTTTGATTTACAACTCTTACTTGGAGAGCTCTCCGGTTTCTTTTTGGGGTACTTTGGAATACTTGGGAAGCTGTTCCAGGCTCTTTTCCACTTTTACTTTGGAGGTTGCCCCAGATGTGCAAGAGTTCCCTGCAAGCTCCCTGTCTTTACTTCCCCCTTTATTCTTTAGCTCCTCCAAATTTTTATAAAGTTTGCTTAAACCTCCAGCTGTGTAGATTTCCACTTATATCTCATTGGGTAACTGGATACAGTTAAAGCCATTAGAATGTGACAATCCAGTCAGATTTAGCTGTAGCAATTCTCCATAGCAATAAACAAAGTCGAGTCCCATTCACAAAAAGAATCCCTTGCAGAGCCTGTCCGCAAAGATCGGAGACTGACTTCCTCTTTTATCTCTGTCTCGCCAAATTGAAGTTTTATGGTCTAATTGCGCCTTTAAATTGTTTTATTGGCTTTTACCTCTAATTAGGAAGGTCTGCTGCTTCTGGTGTCGGAATGTAGCTTTGGCAGGGGCCGCGATAGTGCCTTGAAGTGTCCTCAAGCCTCTCCCCCTTTCCTCCCGTGTGCTGAATAGCCACCGGGGGGGGGGGCTCAGGGGGGGGAGAATTTTCGCTCTGCAGGAACCCTTGGGTCCCCACACTGCTGTGGGGGTTTTTTGGGGGTGCGCTGAGCTCTGGCGCTGCCCTCAAAGCCTTCCTGCCAGCTCCGTGTCACAAGCAACGCTTAGCACACCGACATTCCTTTCCGCAGCAGTCCCGGAAGTGTAAACTCCCACCTATACTACTGTAATGCCCTTCATGCAGGACTTCACTTGGAGACAGTGTGATAACTGTGTTTAGTGCTGGGTGTCGTTGCTAGAGTTGTAGAAAATGCTTCAATAGGGAGCCATATTACACTTATTTTTTTTGATCTGCACTGGCAGGCTACACATTGTTGGGTTCTGTTTAAGGCAGTTTATTTTGCTTTGGGTTTCTTTGGAGCTAAAACATACATTGATGAATCTGTCAGTTTCTCATTTTCCCAGTCTTAAGTTCACATTTCTGCAGCAATTTGTGATGTACCTAATGAAAATTTGTCACCATTTCAGTATGAAATTCTCCTAACAAATGTGTTTGTAATCAATATTGACTATCATAGTACTTTTGCAAGGCATTTTCCCTAACATAATGAATTTTTGTATGTTATTTTCATGAATATATGCATTTTATGCAGACTTCCCCCTAATATGCCATTTCCCCTCTACACAGAGAACTACAAGGTAAAAATTTGGTTGTGTGAATATAAGGATAATTGTGTTCAGGTTCATGTATTAGTTGGTGCCAATCAGTACATATTCATTAAAACAAAAGCAAGATAGAATTTCTGCCCCACCTCTAAGTGTATAGTGCTGTTCTAGAGGGCCCTAAAGGGGGGAGGTCCAGTAAAGATCAGATGATTCTTTGAGCAGAAAAATGGTTAATCTAGACAAAGTGTTTCTCAAGAATTTCCTCAGTACATAATTTCCCTCAGTACATAATTATGTTCGCCACCTGATTCAGGTTACAGCTACAAATCCTTTGGGAGACAGCAACTTGTTTGCACTTGCCATCCAACAAGGCAGAATAATACAGGTGAAACTCAAAAAATTAGAATATCATGGAAAAGTTCATTTATTTCAGTAATTCAACTTAAAAGGTGAAAGCGATATATGAGATAGACTCATGACATGCAAAGTGAGATATGTCAAGCCTTTATTTATTATAATTGTGATGATCATGGCTTAAAAAAACATCTTTAGACCCGGCCAATATGGCCAACTATCGCCCAGTCTCAAATATTCCATTATTGGGCAAGGTGATTGAGCGGGTGGTTGCTGAACAACTCCAGGCACGCCTGGAGGATGTGGACCATTTGGATCCCTTCCAATCAGGATTCAGGCCTCACCATGGGATCTGCTGGATCTCTCAGCGGCCTTTGATACAATTGATGATAACATCCTTTTGGACAGTCTAGAGGGGCTGGGAGCTGGGGGCACTGTTATACAGTGGTTCCGCTCCTTCCTCCTGAGCCGTGTTCAGAAAGTGGTGTTGGGGGATGAGTGTTCAGACCCCTGAGCCCTCACTTGTGGGGTTCCTCTTCCCCCATGCTTTTTAACATCTACATGAAGCCTCTGGGAGAGATCATCAGGGGATTTGGGCTGGGTCTCCATCAACATGCAGATGATACCCAGCTCTACCTCTCTTTCAAATCGGAACCAGTGAAGGCGGTGAAGGTCCTGTGTGAGTGCCTGGAGGCTGTTGGAGGATGGATGGCGGCTAATGGATTGAGGTTGAAACCTGACAAGACAGAAGTACTGTTTTTGGGGGACAGGGGGCGGGCTGGTGTGGAGGACTCCCTGATCATGAATGGGGTAACTGTGCCCCTGAAGGACCAGGTGCGCAGCCTGGGAGTCATTTTGGACTCACAGCTGTCCATGGAGGCACAGGTCAATTCTGTATCCAGGGCAGCTGTCTACCAGCTCCACCTGGTACGCAGGCTGAGACCCTACCTGCCCACAGACTGTCTCGCTAGAGTGTTGCATGCTCTAGTTATCTCCCGCTTGGACTACTGCAATGCGCTCTACGTGGGGCTACCTTTGAAGGTGATCCGGAAACTACAACTAATCCAGAATGCTGCAGCTAGACTGGTGACTGGGAGCGGCCGCCGAGACCATGTAACACCGGTCTTGAAAGACCTACATTGGCTCCCAGTACGTTTCCGAGCACAATTCAAAGTGTTGGTGCTGACCTTTAAAGCCCTAAACGGCCTCGGTCCTGTATACCTGAAGGAGCGTCTCCACCCCCATCGTTCTGCCCGGACGCTGAGGTCCAGCGCCAAGGGCCTTCTGGCGGTTCCCTCATTGCGAGAAGCAAAGCTACAGGGAAGCAGGCAGAGGGCCTTCTTGGTAGTGGCGCCCGCCCTGTGGAAAGCCCTCCCATCAGATGTCAAAGAGATAAACAACTGCCTGACATTCAGAAGACCTCTGAATAAGTTTTTAATGTGTGACATTTTAGTGTATTTTTTGCCTTTGTTGGAAGCCGCCCAGAGTGGCTGGGGAAACCCAGCCAGATGGGCGGGGTACAAATAATAATAAATAATAATAATAATAATAATTAGGCGCGCTCCCAGCTAGGGAAAAGCTGTGGGGGCGGGGGGAGAGGATGCCGCTGGCAGTGTCCCCTCAGTCACTCCACTCGGAGCTACTGAGGAGAGGGAGGTGGGGACTGTGCGCCTGTTCCGCTCGGTGCAAGTGCACCCCTGTGCCCCTCTCCCAAAGCCCAGCCAGAATCATCAACTAAATACAGTGCGCTAAGGGGGGGGGGAGGAACCCACCAACAAAGAGGATACTTCTCGCTCTTTCTGCAGGGCACCTAAACTATCCAAATCCCTGCTGCTGCTGCTCCTGCTGCTGCTCCTCCTCCTCCTCCTCCTCCAAATGTTTAGGGGTACGCGTACCCCTGTGTCTCCCCAGAAAAAAGTACTAACAGCAAGGACAGGAAACCTGGAAACTCCAAATGCTGTTGGACTCCAGTTCCCATCAGCCCCAGTCAGTGTAGCCAATAGTCAGAGATGATGAGATTTAGAATCCAGAAACATCTGAAAGGAACTCCTGCATTACATGAACATTTCCAAATAACTGATTAGAGATAGAGAAGGTTTCCCCATGGAAATCTAGTGTACATGATGAAACCTAGATTTTTTTAATGTATTGCAGATCAGCTCTGCCAGGGATGAAAAAAATCTGTCTAAAGGATTCCTAGCACACTGGCAGTGGCGGAGCTTCATGCTCCGGCACCGGGGGGTGGGTAGAGAGCAGACAGGGGCGGGGCTGGCACGTGTCCCAGGGGCGTGGTGTGCACCCTGGGGGCATGGTGCACCACCTGCAGGGGCATGGCGTGCGTCCTTGGGGCGAGGTGCGCATCCTGGGGGTGTGGTGCGCCACCCACAGGGGCGTGATGTGCATCCTGGGGGCGTGGCGCCCAACGCGGGCAGGGGGGGCCAGCCGTGATGGCACCCCACCGAGATTGTGCTGCTGAGGGCAGTGCACTTCCCCTGCATCCCTCTTCCTCCGCCAGTGCACACTGGTCTGCTTTTCAATACAGACCCAGGAAATTTGGATCCACAATATTAAGGGACAATTTCAGGAATATCTTCATTGGAAGCCCTGGGATATTTCGGTCCAGCAAGAATCTCCAAATCCAGCTACACATTTCTCTTAAATCACTGCCAACTTTAAGATGTGCATATTTGCTCCCCCAAGTGATTTTGCTGGTTTCATTGAAAATCTTCCCTTTCATTCTGTATTCCTGAAACATTTCAGTTCAACAGGAGCCTTCACATCCACCTTGAAATTTTGCATGACTGCTGTAATGCAATCTATGTGGGGCTGCCTTCAAAGATAGTTAAAAAATCTTTGGCTGGTTCAAAATGTGGCCACCCAAGTTCTGATGGGGAACTGACACAATTATTGTAGCAGCTGCAGTGGTTGTTAGTGCATTTTGAAACCCAATTTAAAGCACCAGCTTTATCTTTAACCTTATTTTTTTGTTTTGGATAATTATTTGTCCTCATTCCAACCTATGTTAGATTAGTTGGTCACTTAATTGGGGGGGAAGAAGGATTTTTGTTTGCTTGTTGTTGCAAGCATGATTGGCTTGGTGGCTGTTTTCTTTTCTGCTTGCTTAAAACTGTTGAATCAAGAGGCTTCTGGTCCCACCTGCCTTAATGGAGGCAGCCCCCACGAAAGTGGGGGATCACCGAAAAACAAAAAACAAAGATGACAGAGGGTAAATAATCCCTGCAAATTCCCTCCAGGGATGGGAGGGATGGGCTTCACTCACAGATAGTCTCGGTACCTGGCTCTCACTCTGGCATGGAATGTGGGAGGCAGGGAGGCACTGAGTGAAAAAGCACTTCACCTGGCGAAAACCCTCCTATGCCGCCATTAAGAAGCACAGGTTCTCTGTTTAATTGGATCTTTAATTGGCTTTAAAGTACTGGTGCATGATGGAAAAGGGCTGCAACATCATACTGCCGAATATACCAGCTACATGGATCAAAGGTTTGAATTGAGATATCGGGTCCTCCCTTAGAGAGGGCAAGTATTGCAGTGAAACCTGGACAACCAACACCCTGTGTTGTGGGTGGGTACTATTGGTCAGCCACAACACCCGATTGGTAGGTCCCTCATAGCTGGGTGCAATCTGGCCAATGGGACGCAGTCCAAACGGTTTGAGGGACCTATTTATGCCCATGCATGTGACCCAGAGCTTCCTCTTTTGGTGTGTGCATTCGGAACACCTGCCCACCTCTCCCTACTTTTAGGGCTTTGCGCTTGACCTTGCTATGCTGTTGTGTGTCGTCTGTCATTGGGACAGGG
This sequence comes from Podarcis muralis, assembly GCF_964188315.1. Lineage (NCBI taxonomy): Eukaryota > Metazoa > Chordata > Lepidosauria > Squamata > Lacertidae > Podarcis > Podarcis muralis. The sequence continues at coordinate 11,972,295 of NC_135674.1, forward strand.
GCACGGCAGGAATTTCCCCCACTTGGCTGATTGGCTGTTGCCATTTGGGTTTCTCCTGCCCTGTAGCAATTCATCACAACTTGTAAGATTGCGGATAGGCTCTGGTTCAGGTGATAGGGATGGGAGAAGGCTCTCGCCATCCCTATGTGAAGGGTATTCCGTTAAAGGAATCCAGGGACTCGATGGTTTGGTCAACCCCTGAGAGGGGGTTGTGCCTGTGCCTGAGTCCAGGGGGACATTTGGGTGGTGGAGATAGCCTGTTCCCCGCTTTCTGCTTATCCAGGTGTTCACTCTTGGCTGACCTATGCTGGAACCCTGGGTCAGCTCATTGAACCAGAGCCTATGCAACCAGTCACGTTCTGTAATCAATAAAGTTGTGGCCTAAATTCTGCCAAAAACCAAAACCAAAATTTGAGTCATGTGTGAATTTATTTAGGGGGGAGGTTTCTGGGTCTGAACACGCAAAAGATATTTGTCAGCATGAGAGTCAGTTGGGGAGACAGAAACTCGTGGTTTGTTTATTCTTTTTTTTTTTTTTGCAAATTAATTTTTTATTGATTTTCAGTACACATACATACATTCATAAATTACACATATATAGGTTACATATTTAACTTAGGCTCTATCATGCCTCTGACTTCCCTCCATTTCTTTGGTAAGTATCAAATAAAGTTCTAATATCACATACTCTATATATCTTATTATCAACTACACGCTGTAAGAGTTATTCCAACCCTACCAGTGTCTTCAAAGATTTATAATTGTTTCTTATATACATCAAATATTTACTCCAATTTTCTTGAAACTTCTGTTCGTCCTGATCTCTTAATTTTCCTGATAGTCTGGCCAGTTCTGCGTAGTCCATCATTTTAGCCTGCCAGCCCATTATATTCGGTATTATGTCTGTTTTCCAATTCTGAGCTAACATATTTCTGGCTGCTGTCGTGGCATATAAAAAGAGGTTTTTATCTTTTTTTTCAATTTCCTTTCCAATCAATCCCAGTAGAAAAGCTTCAGGTCTTTTGGGGAAAGTATATTTAAAGATTTTTTAAAGTTCATTATAGATTAGTTCCCAAAAGCCTTTCACTTTACTACAGGTCCACCACATATGGTAGACGTCACCCTCTACCTCTCCACACTTCCAACATTTCTTATTTTTTGTTCTATACATCCTTGCTAGCTTTACCGGCGTTAGATGCCATCTGTAGATCATATTCCACAAATTCTCTTTTAAAGCAGTACAAGCCGTAAATTTCATGTTTATATTCCATAGTTCTTGCCATGCATCAAAATCGATATTATGGCCGAAATCAATAGCCCATTTAACCATAGCTTCCTTCATCTCTTCGTCTTTCGTATACCAATCCAATAATAAATCGTATGTTTTTGATAATAATTTATTTTTACCTTCTAGAATATCAATATTAAATTTAGATTTCTTATCCTCGAATCCCTTTTTCCTTTTATCTTCTTTTAGTAGATCATTAACTTGGTGATACTGTAACCACCCTGTAAATAAATTCTCTACCTCCTCATACGGTTTGAGTTTTATATCTTGATCTGTCTTTTTGATTAGTTCTTCATAAGTAGCTTTTTTCCCTTCCATATTAACTTTTTTGATAGTTAAAATTTCTATTGGTGAAATCCACCAAGGGGTTTTCCTTTCCAATAGGTCTTTGTTTCTTTCCCAAACTTGAAATATTGATCCTCTGATTATACGGTTTAGAAAACCCCTGTGAACTTTCACCTTCTCATACCATAGGTACGAGTGCCACCCGTACCTATTGTCAAAACCTTCTAAGTCTAAGAGATCGGTGTTTTCTAATTTTATCCAGTCTTTCACCGATGTTAAACATGCCGCTTCGTAGTATAGACTCAGTTCTGGCAGGGAAAAGCCTCCTCTTTCTTTTTTATCCACCAAGATTTTCATTTTTATTCTCGGTTTTTTCCCCTGCCAGACGAATCTTACTAATGTTTTTTGCCATTCTTTAAGTTGCTTTAGCCCTTTAATTACTGGAATAGTTTGGAATAGAAATAACATTCTGGGCAAAACATTCATTTTAATCACGGATATTCTCCCCAAGAATGACAGCTTTAATCTATCCCATATTTCTAGGTCCTTTTTAATACCCCTCCATGTTGCCTCATAATTGTCTTTGTATAAGTTTATATTTTTTGCTGTAATCCATACTCCTAAATATTTAACTTTCTTAACTGCTATAACTCCAGATCTTTGTTGTAGTTCCTCTATCTCTTCCTCGGTCATGTTCTTTGTCAACATTTTGGTCTTATTCTTGTTAAGTTTGAGTCCCGCCACCTTGCCGAATTCTTCTAGTCTCTGTAAGGCTTCTTGTAAACTCTTCTTTGGCTCTTCTAATGTTAACACTAGATCATCCGCGAATGCTTTAATTTTGTACTCTTTACTTCCTACCTTGATCCCTTTCACTTCTGATGCTTCTCTTAGCCTCTTCTTAAAAACCTCTAATACTGTTATGAATAACAGGGGAGACAGGGGGCAACCCTGTCTAGTCCCTTTAGTGATATCAAAAGGTTCCGATATATTGCTATTTATTATTAGTTAGGCTTTTTGATCTTGATATATGGCTTCAATTCCTTTTCCAAACCCTTCTCCAACTCCCATTGCTTTTAGATTTTCTTTCATAAATCTCCAGGAGATGTTATCGAATGCTTTTTCGGCATCGATAAATATCAATGCCGCTTGCTTGTCTATCCTATTCTCTAAATATTCAATAATGTCTATGACATTTCTTACATTATCTTTCAGTTGTCTTCCCGGAAGAAAGCCTGCTTGATCTTTGTGAATTTTCCCATTTAAAAGTCTTTTTAATCTTTCCGCCAATACATCAGCAAATATTTTGTAGTCGTTATTTAACAAGGAGATGGGTCTGTAGTTTTTAACTTCTAAGCCATCTGCGTCTTTTTTTGGTATCAAGGTAATGTAAGCTTCCTTCCATGTGGCTGGGATTTTCCCTTCTTTTAAGATGTTATTCATGACCTCGCATAACACTGGGACTATTTGGTCACATAATGTTTTATAATATTTAGATGAAATGCCATCTGGCCCCGGAGCCTTTCCCATTTTCATTTTTTTTATTGTTTTCCAAATTTCTTGTTCTGTAATTGTCTGATTTAATTGTTCTCTTTCATCTTCCGTAATCTGTTGCAATTGGTATTTTTCCAAATATTCTTCTATTCTATTATCTGTCTCTTTCTCTTTTCTATATAATTCTTTATAATATTTCTGAAACATCTTTCTTATCTCTTTGGGGCCTTCCACTATCTTTTCTCCATCCCTTATTCTACCTATTATATTTTGTTTTTTCGTTTCCTTTAATTGCCAAGCCAAATACTTCCCAATTTTGTTAGCTGATTCGAAATTTTTTTGCCTCATCATTTTAATTCTCAATTCTACTTCTTGATTCACCACCATGGAAAATTGGGCCTGTAGCATCTTTATGTTTTGTTTTATTGTTTCATCTTCTGGTTTAATTGCTAACTGTCTCTCGCTCTCCATGAGGTGTATCAAGATTTCTTCTTTCTTTTTCTCTCTTCCCTTTCTTAAGTGGCTGTTTTTCTGAATTAAAAAACCCCTCATAACTGCTTTACTTGCGTCCCAGACTATTTCTATGGGTGTTCCTTTATTCAAATTATATTTAAAGTATTCCTCAATTGTCTCTTTCGCCCTGTTCATTATCTTCTGATCATTGAACAAGTTCTCATTCATTCTCCATCTGAAGGTTGCGGGGTCTTTTCCTCTTAACTCCATATCTGTGATCAGATAATGTTTGTGGAAGAATTTCCGCTTTCTTAGCTCTCATAATTAATTCTTTTGAGATCCAAATGTGATCTATTCTTCCCCAACTTTGATTTGGGTTTGAGAAAAAGGTGAACTGTTTTGTTGTAGGATTTTTGAATCTCCATATGTCAATTAGCCCCATATTATCCACCAATTCAAAAAAGGTTTTAGGTAGTTTGCCTTTGTTCGTTTCTTTTTTCCTTGTTGATCTGTCCAAGTCCGATATAGTCACTCCGTTGAAATCCCCCATCAGTATCAGATGTTGGTCCATCAATTCTAACAACTTGTCTCCCAATGTTGAGTAAAAGGTTGATTTGTTATCATTAGGAGCATAGATTCCAACAATATTTATTTTCTCCCCTTGGAAAATGATTTGTACTATTATCACTCTTCCCTCTTCATCTTTATAAATTAATTTTGGGTCATATTTTTCTTTTATATATATTACCACTCCTCTTTTTTTGTTCTTATCTGAGGCAACGGAATCCATTCCTAATCTTTTATGTTTTCTTGCAACGTGTGTTTCTTGCAAACATGTTATGTCAAGATTTTTTTTAATCAACACCTGTGCAATTTGATTTCTCTTATTTTTATTGTTAGGTCCATTCCCATTCCATGACAGTATTCTCAAAGCCATTGTAAATTAGTTCTCAGGTCTAAATTAACTTTAAAAGTCTTTGTTGCTAGACTCTTCTTCTTCGTCTGCTTCCTTTTCTTCCTCCTCTTCTCCTCCTCTTGCCTCCGTCTCCTCCCGTCTGTCCCCCCCTAACTCCCCCCCCTGTCCTTCCCAACTCTTTGTCATACCTTCTGGGAAATTTCTCCAGTTCCTGAGGACTAGATAGTTTGAATCTCTTGTCTTTATAATAGAATGATACCCCTTCTGGGAATTCCCATCTGTACTGGATTCCATTTTTCTTTAGCTGGTTTACTAACTGCTTATAAATGTCTCTCCTTCGAAGAAACCTCGATGGAATCTCTTTGAATACGATAATTGCTCTCCCACCTATACACAGCTTTTTGTTGTAGTTTAACCTCAATATTTCGTTCCTCATAGCCAAAGAGTTAAACATCACTAACACATCCCCTGGGAGCTTTTTCCCTCTAGCTTTGGTGGATTTTACTTTTATTCGAAAGACATTTGCTATGGTAAATCCTATATCCTCCTCCCTCACATCCATCCAATTCGCTAGTTCCTTAATCAGTTTAATTCTTATGTTCTCATTTGCCTCCTCAGGGATCCCCCTAAATTTCAAATTGGCCTGTTTCATTTTCATTTCCATCATCCCCATACTATCCAGTATCTCTACGCTTCAGGCACTTCTTCTGATAGCTCTGGGGAGGACAGTGAGGCTTCTGTCGAGTTTTATTGGGGTCTAGGTGAAGGGACAGGTTTACCGAAATGGGCTTGGCTGCGCCGCGCAAATTCACATTCGGCTAAGTTCGGCGGAACCCTGGAGTGGAAAGACGGTGCCTTAGTCAAGGATGTCACCGTATCCACAAATTCCACTAGGGATATAGTTCCCGTTTGTCATCTGTCTTCTAAGATTTGTTCTAGAATATTGTTTTGTTTTATTTTATTTTATTTTTTAAAATAAATTTTATTAGTATTTTCCACACAACAACAACAATACGAAAGGTATCGAAAAATAACAATACACAACACACAAAAATCAACATTCGAAAACTAAAGAAAACAACAACAACAAAAACCAAATCCATATCTTACAAGTTAATATTATAAACACTAAAACAACAACAACAAGACATTGACTTCCACCAATCCCACAGCACCTCCTTTATCTCTCATTGTGTCTTCCTGTTTTCCTGTTTTCTTTATCATCTCTATCCTAACATCTAGATATAAATCCCTCTTTCATATCCTTTCACTTCACAAGGTTATTCCAGACTCAGCCAGATTTCTGTCCTCAAACCTTGACTTTTGAGGTACTCATTTAGGCACTCCCATTCTTTTTTTTACTTCACTTTTTGGTTTTTGTCTTATTATGTCTGTCAATTTGGCTAATTCTAAGTATTCTGAAAGCTTACATAGCCACTCTCCCCTAGTGGGTAACTGGTTCCCTTTCCAGTACTTAGCCATCAAGATTCTTGCTGCAGACATTGCGTATAAGAAAAAAATAGTTTTATCTTTTGGAATATTGTCATTTAAAATTCCTAAAAGGAATGCCTCTGGCCTTTTACTATATGATATTCTTAATATTTTCTTTATTTCTTCGTGGATCATGCTCCAAAATTTCCAATTTCGGGGCATGTCCACCACATATGGTAGAAGGTTCCTTTTTGTATCTTGCATCTCCAGCACTTATTATTATATGTTTTATTCATTTTTGCAAGCCTTTCTGGTGCCAGGTACCACCTGTGATGCATTTTCATATACCGTATTTTTTGCTCTATAGGACGCACTTTTCCCCCTCCAAAAATGAAAGGGGAAATGTGTGTGCATCCTATGGAGCGAATGCAGGCTTTCGCTGAAGCCTGGAGAGCGAGAGGGGTCGGTGCGCACTGACCCCTCTCGCTCTCCAGGCTTCAGGAAGCTATCCGCAAGCCTTCGGAGCGTGGCGGGAGTGCTCGCCAGGCTCCGAAGGCTTGCAGATAGCAGCCTGCAGCCTGAAGCCCAGGGAGCACAGTGCCAACTCCCACTGCGCTCCCGGGCTTCAGGCAGCTATCCGCAAACCTTCGGAGCGCTCCCCCAGCCCGCAAGCTCTGGGAGCGGCGGCAAGGCTGCGCAACCTTGCCTCTGCTCCCGGACCTGTTCTGGGGGCTGGGGTCGGGGAAGCTCGGGCTGGATGGATCCCGCTGGCTGTCTTGGCTTCTTTGCTCTTTGGGGCTGGGGGGGGGGAATAATATTATTTTTCTTTATTTCCCCCCCTAAAAACTAGGTGCGCCCTATGGTCCGGTGCTCCCTATGGAGCGAAAAATACGGTAGTTCTCTCTTATTAGGTAACATGCTGTAAAATTTATATTTTTTATCCATAGTCCTTCCCATTCATTATATTCAATTGGGTGGCCCAGATCTTGTTCCCATTTTTTTAATAGCGTTTCCTTTTTCCTCCTTTTCTATTTTCCCATTTTGTAACAGTTTATATATTTTTGAGAGAATCTGTTGGTTGTTATATAAAATTTCTTTCTCCCATACCAAGATTTTTTTATCAAACCCCTTAAGCTTATTATTCTCAAATATTGTTTTTAATTGGAAATATTCTAACCAATTCACCCACCTCTCTTTTAATTCTTCAAATTTCTTTACTGTTGCGCAATCTTTTATCTCTTCTACGAGTTCCCTATATGTTAGCCAGCTATCTTTCATATTGCTTCTATGCAAGGCTGATGACTCTATAGGTGATAACCACCAGGGATTTTTGGCTGTTACCATTGTTTTATTTCTTTCCCAAACTTTGAATAGGGCCTTTCTCACCAAATGATTAGTGAATCCTCTATGTGCTTTTATTTTATTGTGACCTAGGTACCCATGCCACCCGAAAACTTTGTCCCAGCCCTCCAGGTCTAAGATTTCAATATCTGTCAGTAACATCCAATCTTTCAGCCATGTCATGCATGCAGCCTCAAAATACAGCTTGAGGTTTGGGACTTGGAACCCACCCCTTTCTCTAGGCTCCATCAGTACTTTGAACCTTACTCTTGGCTTCTTACCTTGCCAGATAAAATTAGAAAGATCCCTTTGCCAACCTTTAAAACATTTTGTCCCGATAACACTGGTCAGCAACAAATTTGTTGTCTGCGTTTTTTCAGTTGATTTAGGACGAATCTGATGCGCTGAATCCAAAAATCCCATTGATTTTGCTCAATCAGGTCAAGTTTTTGAGCTATGGCCACATGTCGTTTTTTTACGTTTTTGTTCACATGTACGCTTGTGTGGAGCATTTTAGAAGAAGTTGGTGGGGGTAAAATGCCATGTCGAATAATTGTTTTGATTGGAAATGATTATTTTAATGACAAGAAGTATTCAGGTCCGATAGTTCTGGGTGATTATGTCGAAAAGGGGTCAGTTTGAAGTCATAAAACCTCAAAATCTTCCATAAATTGGTGCGGCTGGGATCAACAGAAAGAACTGGAGCAGTCCTGTAGCTCATTGTGATGAAATTCCAGTGCCTATCTTCGGAGAACTTCCTGACATTAGTGACGAAGATGCCTCCAGTGTTGAAAGACATGAAGAAGAAAAAGTGGTTCTTGAAGATGATGCTCCACATCCATTTTCCCAAAAGGAGTTGAATGATCTAGTTCGCGACCTCAGCTTGTCAAAGAACTCTGCCGAACTGTTGGCATCCAGATTGAAGGGAAAAAAACCTCCTCTGACAGTGCTCGCATCAGCTTCTTCCGCAACAGGCATCAAGAGTACCTCCGTTTTTTCTCGGAAGAGAAGGACTTGGTGTACTGTGCAAATATTGTGCAGCTTCTGCTCAAGCTTGGAGTGCCACAGTTGACAGCAGCAAGCGATCACTGAAATGCGTTCTGCTACACAACGGCAACCAGTTTGCCTCTATACCCCTGGCTCACTCGAGTACACTGAAGGAGAACTAGGAAGCGGTGAAGTATGTGCTGGAGAAAATTGGTTATGATCAGCATAAGTGGTTTATTTGTGTTGACCTGAAGATGGTGAACTTTTTGTTGGGACAACAGTCTGGCTTCACCAAGTACCCATGTTTTCTGTGCATGTGGAATAGTAGGGACCGTGCTCAGTATTACACGAAGAAGGACTGGCCTGTGTGGGAGGAATTGGTGCCTTGCAAAGAAAGGAACGTCATCAACGACCCTCTGGTGGACAGAGACATAATACCCTTCCCACCGCTGCACATCAAGCTCGGCTTAATCAAGCAGTTCAACAAGGCTCTGGACAAGGATGGTGACTGCTTCACTTACTTGTGCCAGGCTTTTCCAGGATTGACCATGGAGAAGTTGAAAGCTGGCATCTTTGACGGTCCTCAGATCCGTCAGCTCATCAGAGATCCAGAGTTCGGAACTCAATGAACAAAGTGGAACTGGAAGCGTGGAAGGCATTTGTTCTGGTAGTGAAGAACTTTCTTGGCAACAATAAGGCCAGAAACTACGCAGAACTTGTCAACAACATGCTGACTGCTTTCAGAAACCTGGGCTGCAACATGAGCGTCAAGATGCACTACCTCTTTTCACATATGGACCGGTTTCCTGAGAACCTGGGTTCAATGAGTGACGAGCAGGGGGAGAGATTCCATCAGGACATGAAAGAGATGGAGACCGGGGCGGCTGCTAGGGGCGCCTTGGAAGATGGCCGACAATACCATCTACCCAGCCTGCACGAGGTAACTAGAGGCTGATTATGGGGAGTAAATCAGTCTCCCTCGTCTTCCCAGGGGTTTGGGAAGATGCTGCCTCGCCCGCGGTTGCCATAAATCACCCCCGAGTTTGGAAGAAGGAGGGGGTGAGAGGCACTGGGCGGAAAGCCCTCAGGCAGGCTCTGGAACTCTCTGACGCTGCTTCCAAGAGCGAAACTGGTTGTGTTGCTTAACAGTTAAAAAATTTGGAGAAGTAAACGCACATGCTTCAAGCGAGGTCAGGAGTGTTTTATCTGCTAAATAATTCCACCACTGAGATGATGAAGATTGGATGGAAGGAACAGAGATAACATCAAAGAATCGCAGACATATTGGTATGTGGAATGGAACGGAAAGGGGGGGGGGTCTTTCTACTTTTTTAACATGATTTACCTAACAACCCTTCCCCTTAGAAGAACCGCCATAACGACCAATTGCAAGTGGGACTAAAAATAAACTGTGTGGGGAAAAATAATATGAATTAAAGGTTTTATTCTGTGAAAGATTTGGAAAGAAGAGAGGCTCTCTTTGTGACGCAGTAAGAAATGAGATCCGACTTGGACAGGCAGACCTTCGTTGCATGATAAATGGTCTTAGGGAGGGTGAGCCCCGATCTGTTATCAGGATGGGATCGTAAATTTGAAAGGGCAAGAACCCTCCTGAAGAGACTAATTAACGATGCAGCGGGTCTGGGAAAGTTAATGAGCGGACATCTAGACTGTATTTCATCGGAATGGAACAAGATGGTGATGACTGCTCAAACGGAATTCCTGGACTATTGGATTTATGTGAGTGATATACGAGAGAGCATTGCAAAGTCCACACAGAAATATAAACAAGACTGTTTCTTTCAATCCACTTGCGGAGAAAACTCGGAGGTGACCAAAAAGGAAAATGAGTAACGACAAAGAGATGAGAAGATGGGACTGGGAACATCATTGTAACGCCAAAGCAGCAGAAATATAGATGATTGGACTCCTACCGATCTTGAAGCATGGGTACCCCCCACAAAAATTTATAATTTGGAAAATATTTGGATTTTATGATTTGTATTGTTATAATTTGGATTGATTGGTATGATATGTTTGATTTGGTAAATGGAAATTTAATAAAAATTATTTTAAAAAGAAAGAAAGAGATGGAGACCAGGTATCAGGGTCGCTGGGACGCAGTCATGATGGCTGACTATTGTTGGACTCTAAAGAGCATTCCGCTGAGCATTCCAGGAGTTCCAAGAAACGGAAGTTCAAGCCCTGAAGTTTGAAAAATGGTGAAGCAACATGCAATTTACGTGTACGTACCTTTATCAATGCCCACCATTCAGTTTACAGTAATCAATGTTTCAATCAAGTAATCAATATATGCTGTTGGAAAAAGATTTTTTTCTCTTAAAAAAATATTTAGGATGATATGTGTGTTGGGATATGAGTCCTACGCAGCTGCAAACAAGCAGCTCGATGTTTACATCACATGGGGGAGCTGACCGTGAGACCGGAAGCTCCAGGGAATTCACAGGGCTTTGTTCTTTGTGTCATATGAGACCTTCCTGTTGTTCTTGTGAAGGAAGTCTTTTGCAGTTGCTCGGTGGAGACTTAGTGAACGGACATGTTTTTTGTACAGATGTAAAGTCAGAAATTAAGGGAGAGAAGAATAACAGTGACCTCATTGTGGGAGTTTACTATAGATCCCCAAGCCAAACGGAGGACATAGATGATGCCTTCCTGGAACAGATGGCCAAGCATGCAAAAGGAAGGGAGATAGTAGTAATGGGGGACTTCAATTACCCGGATATTTGTTGGATGTCAAACTCAGCCAAGAGCATAAGGTCAAACAGATTCCTCACTGCCCTTGCAGACAACTTCATTGTCCAGAAAGTGGGAGAAGCAACAAGAGGAACAGCCATTTTAGATCTGGTCCTAACCAATGTTGATGACCTGGTTAGTGGGGTAGAAGTGGAAGGATCATTAGGCGCGAGTGATCATGCTCTTCTGAAGTTTACTATACAGCGGAAAGGAGCAGCCAAGCATACTAGGACTCAATTTCTTGACTTTAAGAAAGCCGACTTCATAAAGCTTAGGGAAGTGCTGGGTGAGATCCCATGGACAGTAATACTAAAAGGAAAGGGAGTTCAAGATGGCTGGGAGTTTGTTAAGAGGGAGATAGTAAAAGCACAACTTCAGGCAATACCAATGAGACGGAAACATGGAAGGTGCCTAAAGAAGCCAGGGTGGCTATCTAAAGAACTTTTAACTGAGTTAAGATTAAAAAAGGATGTGTACAAAAAATGGAAAAGGGGGGAAACCACCAAAGAGGAATTCAAACAAATAGCCAGCACGTGTAGACACAAAGTCAGAAAAGCTAAAGCACAAAATGAACTCAGGCTTGCTAGAGAGGTTAAAAGCAACAAAAAAGGCTTTTATGGGTATGTTTGTAGCAAAAGGAAGAACAAAGAAACCGTGGGGTCACTCAGAGGAGAAGATGGTGAAATGCAAACAGGGGACACAGAAAGGGCTGAACTCCTCAATGCCTTCTTTGCCTCAGTCTTCTCCGATAAAGAAAACAATGCCCGACCTGAAGAATTTGGAGCAAATGATTCAGCAGAGGAAACACAGCCCAGAATAACTAAGGAGATAGTACAAGAATACTTGGCTAGTCTAGATGTATTCAAGTCTCCAGGGCCAGATGAACTGCATCCAAGAGTATTAAAAGAACTGGCAGATGTGATTTCAGAACCACTGGCAGTCATCTTTGAGAATTCCTGGAGAACAGGCGAAGTCCCGGCAGACTGGAGGAGGGCAAATGTTGTCCCTATTTTCAAAAAGGGGAAAAGAGAGGACCCAAATAATTACCGCCCAGTCAGTCTGACATCAATACCAGGGAAGATTCTGGAGCAGATCATTAAGCAAACAGTCTGTGAGCACCTAGAAAGGAATGCTGTGATCACCAATAGTCAGCATGGATTTCTGAAAAATAAGTCATGTCAGACTAACCTGATCTCGTTTTTTGACAGAATTACAAGCCTGGTAGATGAAGGGAACGCAGTGGATGTAGTCTACCTTGATTTCAGCAAGGCATTTGACAAGGTGCCCCATGATATTCTTGTAAAGAAGCTGGTAAAATGCGGTCTTGACTATGCTACCACTCAGTGGATTTGTAACTGGCTGACTGACCGAACCCAAAGGGTGCTCATCAATGGTTCCTCTTCATCCTGGAGAAGAGTGACTAGTGGGGTGCCACAGGGTTCTGTCTTGGGCCCGGTCTTATTCAACATCTTTATCAACGACTTGGATGATGGACTCAAGGGCATCCTGATCAAATTTGCAGATGACACCAAACTGGGAGGGGTGGCTAACACCCCAGAGGACAGGATCACACTTCAAAACGACCTTGACAGATTAGAGAACTGGGCCAAAACAAACAAGATGAATTTTAACAGGGAGAAATGTAAAGTATTGCACTTGGGCAAAAAAAATGAGAGGCACAAATACAAGATGGGTGACACCTGGCTTGAGAGCAGTACATGTGAAAAGGATCTAGGAGTCTTGGTTGACCACAAACTTGACATGAGCCAACAGTGTGACGCGGCAGCTAAAAAAGCCAATGCAATTCTGGGCCTCATCAATAGGAGTATAGCATCTAGATCAAGGGAAGTAATAGTGCCACTGTATTCTGCTCTGGTCAGACCTCACCTGGAGTACTGTGTCCAGTTCTGGGCACCACAGTTCAAGAAGGACACTGACAAACTGGAACGTGTCCAGAGGAGGGCAACCAAAATGGTCAAAGGCCTGGAAATGATGCCTTATGAGGAACGGCTAAGGGAGCTGGGCATGTTTAGCCTGGAGAAGAGGAGGTTAAGGGGTGATATGATAGCCATGTTCAAATATATAAAAGGATGTCACATAGAGGAGGGAGAAAGGCTGTTTTCTGCTGCTCCAGAGAAGCGGACACGGAGCAATGGATCCAAACTACAAGAAAGAAGATTCCACCTAAACATTAGGAAGAACTTCCTGACAGTAAGAGCTGTTCGACAGTGGAATTTGCTGCCAAGGAGTGTGGTGGAGTCTCCTTCTTTGGAGGTCTTTAAGCAGAGGCTTGACAACCATATGTCAGGAGTGCTCTGATGGTGTTTCCTGCTTGGCAGGGGGTTGGACTCGATGGCCCTTGTGGTCTCTTCCAACTCTATGATTCTATGATTCTATGAAATAAACCGTAGATGTAAAAGACTTTCTGACTATCTTCTTTTTCCTGCTGGTATGCAGGAGCAAAGGGGGTGTGCATCTTCCACGCAGGGCGATGTCGCCTATCAAGATCTCCTTGGACTGCGAGGAGCCAGCCAGGGTAGATCACCGGTAAACAAGCCTCCTTGGACTGTGAGGAGCCAGCCAGGGTAGATCACCGGTAAACAAGCCCTGGGAGCCGGGGAGAGGGGCCAGCCTCTCCCGAGGGGGCAAGTTTTCCAACAATGTGTTGACAAAAATCAGCTGATAATGCCACAAAAATGTAATCGATTTTGTCACAAGATCTGATTTTTTTCAAATCAACATAGCACAAAAACCTGACCTGATGGAGAGAAACGGATGCCATTTCCTGATTCAGCAGTGCAAAAATACCCTAAATCATTTGTAGAAATCTAGACAACATTCAACATTCAAAAAGTAAAAAATTGTTGCCCAGAATGGAACTTTCTAATCAAGTGAACCAACTAACAACAAAGAACAAAGAACTAGACAAGATGGTGCAGGAAATAAAGAATAAGTAATAAAAGCAAGAGGAAGCCATGAAAAAAATTCAGGCAGATCAAAGAGATTCAAGGAAACTCCAAGAGAAAAACAAAGAGGAAACTGAGGAACTGAGGAAGGTTCAGGAAGAGACCCTGGATGCAATTGCTGTCCTTGAGATGAAGCAAAAGGAGATGTTGTTGCACTTCCAAGGAGTTAAAGAGAACCAGGAGGAAGAAATTTCAACAAAACTATTGAAAGAACTGGAGGATTGGTTACGGGTCGAGGAATATGAATTATTTTTGGACATTGAAAAAATATTTAGGATTAAGGTGAACAAGTCAAGAAACAAAAAGGAGATTGTTTAGTATTTCTGAACTCGAGGCTACTCAGGGAAAAAATCCTATTAAAGAATAGAACTTATCCCTTGTGTATAGAGGGCAAAGTAATTGAGATTATGAAGGAGATCCCGACCAGGTTGTTGAAGAGGAGAGATAATTACAGATTCTTAACGACAGCGCTGAAGAAGAATAAAATTCTGTTTAGGTGGGAATTTCCCGAAGGACTTACCTTTACATATAAAGAGAGAAGAAGAACCCTTAGATCTGTGGAGGAGACCAGAATTTTTTGGAAGAAGTACTGGGAGGAGCTGGGAGGAGAAAGGCTCCAAGAGCGAGAAGAAACAAGATAAAGCTAGAATTATTACAACGACTTCTACTTTTCGTGCCCTTATATTATTATTATTATTTTCCTTTTCTTTACCAACTACTCCTGATTTTAAAGTAGTTCATATAAATTTAATAAAACTGTATGGCCTTTAAGTGTATTTCCTGGAATATTAATGGTTTGAACAGTAAACTGAAAAGGAACAAAGTAGAATGTACCTTAAAGAAAGGAAAATGGGATATAATATGTCTACAAGAGACCCATGTATCTAAAGATCATATACGGGTACTAAAAAACAAGAACTTGGGTCTGGAGTTTATAGCCGCAGGAGCGGAAAAGAAAAGAGGGGTGGTAATTTATGTAAAACCAACGTTAAGTCCACAACTAATATTTCAAGATGAGGAAGGTAGAATAATAGGAGTAAAAATACAAATAAATCAAGAAAAGATAATAGTGGTAGGAGTGTATGCTCCAAATAATAATAAATCCGAATTTTACAGAAAATTGGAAGAGAAGCTTTGGGAATTCGAGAATGGAAAGATAATTATGATGGGAGATATGAATGGAGTTATATCTATTGAAATGGATAGAACCGAGAAAGGGGAAAAATCAAACTCAGGCAGACTACTATTATCGTTCTTCCAGTTGACTGATAATCTTAATTTATTTGATACCTGGAGATTGAAGCATCCCACTGAAAAGGATATGTAATGGTTCTAGGGGTTGCTCGTGCGTTAAGTTGCCGCCACTCCTGGCTAGGTTACATGGTTGAAACCTTTCTGTCTGGACAGCCTCAAGTTTCATGGCTGTCTCAGTCGCTGGCAGAATCCGTCAGTGGGCGTTTCTTGAACCTTTTCCAGCATAAAAGTTCTTTGACGCCAAGTCTCCTCCTACTCTCCCTGCGCAGAAATCTTCTGCGCAGGGAGGGTGTGGGCAGCGGAGTACCCGTACTCTCTCCGCTGGTCTCCGGCGAGGAGTCCTGGAGCCTCCTCTCCGATTCCCCCATCTGCCCCCCTTCTCCACTGGTGTTACGCTGATTTCTTTCCCCCATAGATGGGCTGCCTCTCTCCCTACTGGGACCCTCTCCGGCATCCCTCTGGAGCCTTCCCTCCGCCTCTAGCTCCGATGGCAGTTCCCTGACATCCACCTCCCCCCCAGGACCCCCTCCACCCCCGGCCCGACCTTCTGATCCAACCTCGTCCCTTTCCTCGGCCGACGAGCTGTCACCATCCTCTGAGGATTCAAAACCCGCTTCCTACCCACTCCGATATCTTCCCGCGGGGTGGGCCTCCCAGTCCGATTCTTCTCTCTCTGACACTTCCCCTCCCTCCTCTTTGGAGTCAGGAAAACCCACAAAGTCCTCTTCGTCGTCTGTGGTTCCAAATTCTTCCTCCCAGAATCTCGCTAGTGGTTTTGGTTTATCTGGGAACAGGCTGTGGAATTCTTCCACTAGATACCCGTCATTGATCGCCTCAGCAGGGACCCACGTGTTTTCTGACTCAGGTTCTCCCTCCCAAGCCACCAAGTACTCCACCTGGCGCCCTCGCCACCTTGAATCGAGTATTTCCGTGGCTTGGTTGTGGTGTTCCCTCTCCTCTACCCGCGGGTGGGTGGTGACTCCTCCCCCCCCGGAAATTCCCGCCCCTCCCTGTACGGTGTGAGTAGGGACCTATGGAACACCAGATGTATCGTCATGCTGTCCGGCAACTTCAGTTTGAACGCCACTGGGTTCACCTGCTGTGCTACCTCGAAAGGTCCCAGCCGCCTTGGCTGCAACTTCTTGCACCCTCCCTTTAGGGGTAACCCTTGGGTTGACAACCACACTCGGTCTCCCACCCGTATGGCCTCCCCCTCCCGACGGTGCTTGTCTGCCTGCCTCTTGTAAACTTCCTTGGCCCGCTCCAAGTTCATCTTGAGTTGCTGGTGCAAGGCCTCCATTTCTTCCACAAACTGCTCTGCCGCAGGTACACTCCATCCTTCCACCCCCCTCCCCGGGAAGGCCCTGGGGTGACACCCATAATTGCCCATGAACGGGCTCATTCCTGTGGATACATGTTCAGCGTTATTGTACGCAAATTCCGCCAGCGCTAGTTTCTCTACCCAATCGTTCTGTCTCTCGCTGACGTAGCAGCGTAGGTATTGCTGGAGTATACTATTCGCTCTTTCTGCTTGCCTGTTGGTTTCTGGGTGTCGCACCATCGAGAAGCCCACCTCGACCAGCAGCAAGCTCATGAGCTTCCTCCAGAACCGGGAAGTAAATTGTTTCCCGCGATCTGAGATGACTCTCGAGGGAGTCCCATGCAGCCTGAAGATGTGCTCCACAAACAACCTGGCTGTCTCCTCTGCCGTCACCGCATGTGAGCAAGCTATAAAATGGCACATCTTCGTCAGTAGATCGACTACTACCATGACTGCTGTCTTCCCCCTTGACTTGGGCAAATCTGTCATAAAATCAATGGACACCACCTCCCAGGGTCTTCCCGGCGTGGGTAAGGGTTCCAGTAACCCTGCGGGGGCAGCCCTCTCCCCCTTTGCCCTTTGGCAGCCGTTGCACCCCCGTACATATTCCCGTACATCTTCCCTCACTCTTGGCCACCAGAACTGCCTGGTGACGAGCAGCATGGTTTTGTGCTGTCCAAAGTGCCCCGCTGTTGGGTTGTCGTGGAGTTGTTTGAGTACCTTCCCCCTCAAGGCCTCCCCCGGTACATACAGCGCCCCCTTATAGTACAGCAGCCCTTCCTTTTCCTCAAACCCTCCATGGTTTTCCCTTCCGTCTCGGAGTTCCCTGATTTTAGTTTGGGCGAACACGTCGTTTCTAGTGAGCCCGCCCAGCTCTCGTTTCCCAACCAATGCTCCCACACACACCCATCGGTCCTCGGGGATCACGTGTCATATCTCCGCCGGTCCCTCTCCTTCCATGTAATCTGGCTTCCGGGAGAGCGCATCAGCTTTTACGTTTTCCTCTCCCGGCACGTATCGGATCTCGAAGGAAAACTTGGAGAATTCCTGTGCCCATCGGATCTGTCTCTGCTTGAGTACTTGTGCGGTCCTCCAGTATTCCAAGTTCTTGTGATCAGTACAAACCTGGATCTTGTGCTGCGCCCCTATTAACAGATGTCTCCATCGGCGAAACGCCGCATAGATCACAAGCAGTTCGTGGTCATACACCGTATAGTTTTGCTCCGACTTGCTCAGCTTCCTCGAGAAAAAGGCACACGGCCTCCAGCCCTGCTTGGCCCCTGGCTGCAAAAGTACCGCCCTAATGGCTCGGTCGGACGCGTCGGTCTCCAGCCTCATGGGCTTCTCCAGATCAACGTGCAGGAGCTGCTCTTCCGAAGCGAACGCCTCCTTCAGTCTTTCAAAGGATTGCTGGGCACTTTCTGTCCAGGCGAACTTCTTCTTGCTACTGAGACAATCTGTGATGGGCGCTGTCAAGTGGGCGAAGTTCTTGATGAACTTCCTGTAGAAGTTGCTGAACCCTAGGAACCTCTGCACGTCCTTTCGGGTCTTGGGGCCTTCCATTCCAACACTGCCTGCACCTTGCTTGGGTCCATAGCTAGACCCTTGTCTGACAACTTGTACCCCAGAAACTCAACCTCTCTGGCGTGAAATTGGCCCCAGAAACTCAACCTCTCTGGCGTGAAATTGGCCCCAGAAACTCAACCTCTCTGGCGTGAAATTGGCATTTTTCCAGCTTGACCCACAACTGGTGCTTCTGCAGTCTCTTTAGCACTTCCCTGAGGTCTCTGACATGTTGCTTCTCATTGTCCGAATAGATTAAGACGTCGTCCAAAAAGGCTACGCAGTTCTTGTACAGCAGGGGCCCCAACACGTGGTGCATGAATGCTTGAAAGCAGGCGGAGCCTGATTGTAATCCAAATGGCATGACTAAGTACTCAAACGCCCTTATTCATCCCTGCGGCCTTGAAAGTGTATAGCATCAAAGTGATGGCCACAATGGCCTATGCTGCACCTTTATGGGCTGCCTTTGCAAACCTCTCACCTTTAGAGTCACTTCAAAGCCAATTCTTACGCCGACTTCTAAAATTACCAACATGCGTAAGTAATGCGGCTATTCGCTTAGAAATGAAGATCCCCTCAATGGAGTTAGTTATATGGAGGAGAGTTTTGATTTATTGGATATCCCTATGGCATAAACTCCCGAACCACTATCTCATTCAATGCATGTGGCGTGATGACTTCACAAATTTGTGGTCAGGAAAAATCCATGCCAAATTGCTGTCCTATGAGATCTCGCCCACGGAATTGCTCAAACTGCATCTAAATGTGGCAAAAAGGTGTATAAATCAAAGGCTGGATGATGCGGAGCTATTCCAAAATTTCGTAGCTGGTGGTGGAGCCTGCTCGCCGTTAAATTTCGGCATAACCCCTATCTACCGCGCTCCGTCCTACTTAACATCGCTTATGGCCGCGTCTCACCGATATGCCTTCATTAGAGCTAGGTTCAATGTCTTTCCAACAAACGTGCTGAGACATAGATTCACTAAGGGCCAAGTCCCTTCAATGTGTGCGTGTGAAATGAAAACATCTGAATCTCTACATCGTGTTATGTTTATCTGCCCTTTGTACAGTTCAGCCCGTGCTAGTATACTAAACTCCATAATCCAGCCTATGGCTGACAAACCAGTAGACCTACAGCTTGCCTGGGTTCTTCAGGATGTGGATCCTTATATTACCCTACAAGTTGCTAAATTCCTAACAGCCGTCCTCTCGTACAAGAGACGGAATGGAATGTTAGCTGATTATTGATAGTTATAAGAATCCTTTTATAATGACATCAGATATTGATTTTAGTGTAGTGCCTAAAATTTTTAATTTTAATCTTAAACTTCTCTTATGAATGGCTAATATCTGTCCTTGTGAGTTGGGAACTGTGTCATACTACTTGTGGTTTGTACGAGTCTGCTGTTTTATTTGATTTGTTTTGTTGTGTTGTGTTTTATGATGGGCATAAAGCCGAATAAACATTTTGATGATGATGATGATGATGATACTCAAACGCCCCCAGGGGGGTGAACATGGTGGTTTTCCATTCATCCCCCTCCCTTATCCTAATCAATTTTTACGCTCCCCTGAGGTCCAGCTTGGTAAAAAATTTCCCCTGCCTCACCTGTGTTAAAATGTCGTCAATCCTGGGCATTGGGAAGGTCACGGGTTCTGATACTAAATTTAACGCCCGGTAATCTACGACCAATCTAGGCTGATTAGTCTCCTTTTTATCCACAAAGAACACCGGACTGCCCCCCACCACCTTTGATTCCCTTATGAAACCCCTCTTCAGGTTCTTGTCAATAAACTGCCGCAACTCCTGCATCTCCCGGTCAAACATGGCATACAGCTTACCCACCGGTAGCTGAGCCCCTGGGAGTAGGTTGATTTGGCAGTCAAAGGGCCTATGGGGGGGGTAGTCTATCCGTCTCCTTCTCGCTGAAGACTTCCTCCAGGTCAGCATATTGTGGTGGCACCTCCCCTTTTGTTTCCACCGCCAGCCCAGCCACCCTGGCCACTGTCATTCTTGGGGTCCCCCCCCAGACAGTGTTCCAAGCAGTAAGCTGACCCAAAGGTGACTGGCCGCTGATGCCATGACACTACTGGGTCATGCAGTGCCAGCCAGCTCATTCCCAGTATTATTGGGGGTCCTGCCAGTGTGGCCACGTGAAAGGCAATGGTCTCCGTGTGCCTGGAAACCCTCATTCGCATTGGCGGGGTCTGGTGTGTCACTTCCCCTCCCAGAAGTTCCCTGCCATCGATGGTGGTCACTTGCAATGGAAAATCCAGGGGCAGCAGGTGGAGTTGGTGCTCCAGAGTGAAGTCCCTGCTGAAGAAATTGCAGGAGCTGCCCGAATCCAGCAGCCCCTCAACTTTGGTTGTTTTTTTTTTATATTTTTTATTACATTTTCAGATACAGAGTCAGAATTATAAAAAATATAGAAAAAAGGAGAAAAACAACGAAAGAAAAGAAAAGAGAATCCAACTTTCAGAAATATTTTTACGTATCCTACTGGGCTTCCCCACATCTCCCGAACCCTGCGTTCTTTACAATAAAAATATCAGCAAATTATTACCTTGTTTCATACCTTACTTGTATCTTTCAAATATTATATTTCTGGATTTAAAGTACTTTTTATCAATTACTTATACCTTAAAATAAACATAATATTACTTTAAATTTCAACCTTGTCTTCCTTATAATTTAGTTTCCTGTTCACCAAATCTAGTTGCAGAAGCTAAAATTTCCAAATCATGCAAATTCTTAACATTCATACAACTTGAAGTGTTTTTGTAAATAGTCCTTAAATTTTTTCCAGTCCTCTTCCATTACTTCTTCTTCCAAATCTCGGATTCTGCCCGTCATTTCAGCCAGTTCCATATAGTCCATCAATTGCGTCTGCCACTCTTCCAGTGTGGGAAGATCTTGTGTCTTCCAATATTTTGCGATGAGTATTCTTGCTGCTGTGGTTGCATACATAAAAAAAGTTCTATCCTTCTTTGACACCTTCTGGCCGACAATGCCCAGGAGGAAGGCCTCTGGTTTCTTAGGGAAGGTGTACTTAAACACCTTTTTTAACTCATTATAGATCATTTCCCAGAAGGCCTTCACTTCTGGACAAGTCCACCAGAGGTGAAAGAATGTCCCTTCAGCCCCCTTACATTTCCCAGCAGCCTTTCAACTTTGACTGGGTGCCCATTCGGGAGTTCTAGCACCACTTCTATGGCTATAGCTGCCCGGGGGGGGGGGGGTCAGGCTGGGGCACTTCTATTGGTTGCTGGCCTGGCTGTTGGCCCCGCTGGTTGGCAGCCAGGCATTTTCGTTTCCCTGTGCCTGCCCTTCTTCCCCCTTCTCCTCACAGCCAGCAGCCCCCACCATCCCTTGCCAGGCCTTTCTTTGAGGGCAGGCCCTGGCAAAATGTCCTGGTCGTTGGCAGAGGAAACACTTCTTGGTGGTTTTCCAATCCTTCCCCTCCCTCTTGCGACCTTCACTGGAGTTTGAAACCTCGCGCGCGCGCGCGCCATCTATTTCCATTGGCTCTGCCGCCTGGGAAAGCTGTCTCGGTATTTCAGGAATGCGGTAGTCAAGGCAACGTTCCCCTCTCCCCTTGCGTTTCTCCTGAGCCCGCGCTTCCTGCCGCACTCCAATCGCAAGTACAGCCTTGGTCAGCTGATCCATCGACTGTGGGCGGGGCGCATGGGACAGCTCGTCCTTCACAGTTGGGGACAACCCCTCTTCAAACAACATTTGAATCGGTTCAGAGTCCAGATCCCACCCGAGCCGGTGGACCAACATTGCAAAGCGCGACCAGTAGTCTCTAACTGATTGGCTCCCCTGCTTGCACCCCATCAGTTCTCGCCGAGTCACACTTTGCTCCACTTCACTCGAATACATCGCATTCATTGCCTGGAAGAATTTCTTAAGGTCCTTCAAGGCATCATTCTGCGTCGCCATTAGGGGCCTGATCCATTCCCGTGCCCCCCCTCCAGATGCCCCACAACGTAGGCCACCCTCTCCCCATCGTTTGCAAAGTCATTATGCTGCAGTTCCAAAGCGTACTCTATTTCGGTTCGGAACGCATTGTAGTCCTGGGGTTTCCCCCCAAACTTGTGTACCAGCCCTTTCCTTGCGATGGGGGTGGGTCTGACCTGTGCATCCTGAGTCCGTCTTTCCTCCAGCCGCCCCGTCAGGAGAGCTACATGCTGTTCCAAGTCTCGGTTTCTCTCTACCAGACCTTGCACTCCAGCCGCTTGCTCCTCCTCTCCGATTCTCCTGGTTTGCCTCATCGTGCTGCCTCTCTGGAGCTGCGCACAAGCAACGTCGGTGACTGACGGATTGCTGTAATGGTTCTAGGGGTTGCTCGTGCGTAAGTTGCTGCCACTCCTGGCTAGGTTACCTGATTGAACCCTTTCTGTCTGGACAGCCTCAAGTTTCGTGGCTGTCTCAGTCGCTGGCAGAATCCGTCAGTGGGCATTTCTTGAACCTTTTCCAGCATAAAAGTTCTTTGACGCCAAGTCTCCTCCTACTCTCCCTGCGCGGAAGTCTTCTGCGCAGGGAGGGTGTGGGCAGCGGAGTACCCGTACTCTCTCCGCTGGTCTCTGCCGAGGAGTCCTGGAGCCTCCTCTCCGATTCCCCCATCTGCCCCCCTTCTCCACTGGTGTTACGCTGATTTCCTTCCCCCGTAGATGGGCTGCCTCTCTCCCTACTGGGACCCTCTCCGGCATCCCTCTGGAGCCTTCCCTCCGCCTCTAGCTCCGATGGCAGTTCCCTGACAGGATATTACCTATTTTTCCCAAGATAAAAAATCGGGAGGGAGAATAGACACAATTTGGGCCTCCAAAAAATTGACACTGAGCTTGGTAAAAGCAGAGATTCTGAATAAATCTCTCTCAGACCATAATCCAGTTACAATACTGTCAGGGAACTGCCATCGGAGCCAGAGGGAGAGGGAGGGCTCCAGAGGGATTCCGGAGAGCGTCCTGGGAGGGAGAGAAGCAGCACATCTTCTGGGGAAGGAAATCAGCGTAGCACCAGTGGAAAAGGGGGGCAGATGGGGGAATTGGCGAGGTGGCTCCATGACTCCTCTCCGGGGACCAGCGGGGAGAGCACGGGTCCTCTGCTGCCCACACCCTCCCTGCGCAGAAGGCTTCCGCGCAGGGAGACTAGGCGGAGACTAGGCGTCAAAGAGCTTCTTTGCTGGAAGAAGTTCAAGAAACGCCCACTGACGGATTCTGCCAGCGATTGAGACAGCCACGGGCGAGTGGCTGTCCAGACAGAAAGGGTTCACTCAGGCAACCAGCCAGGTGTGGCACCGATTTACGCACAAGCAACCCCTAGAACCTTCACAGCAATCCGTCAGTCCCTGACGTTGCTTGTGTGCAGCCCCGGAGAGGCAGCAAGATGAGCCAAACAGGAACAGCCAGAGAGACGGAGCAACCAGCTGCGGTGCGGAGTCTGGTCGAGAGGAACCGAGACTTGGAGACGCACGTAGCTATCCTGATGGCGCGGCTGGAGGAAAGACGGGCTCAGGATGCACAGGTCAGAGCCACCCCCATCGCAAGGAAGGTACTGGGGCTGGTACACAAATTTGGTGGAAAGCCCCAAGACTACAATGCTTTCCGAACGGAAGTGCAGTACGCTTTGGAGCTGCAGAAAAATGACTTTGCTGATGACGGGGAGAGGGTGGCTTACATTGTGGGGCATCTGCAGGATGGGGCGCACGAATGGATCAGGCCCCTAATGGCGACGCAAAATGATGCCTTGAAGGACCTTAAGAAATTCCTTCAGGGAATGGACGCGATGTTCTCCAGCGAGGTGGAGCAAAGCGTGACACGGCGGGAACTGATGGGGTGCAAGCAGGGGAGCCAGTCCGTCAGAAGCTACTGGTCGCGTTTTGCAATGTTAGTACACCGGCTCAGGTGGCATCTGGACTCTGAAACGATAGAAATGTTGTTTGAGGCGGGTCTTTCCCCCGAAGTGAAAGACGAGTTGTCCCGAGCGCCCCAGCCACGGTCGATGGATGAGCTCACAAAGGCTGTGCTCGCGATAGGCGTACGCCAAGAAGCGCGGGCTCAGGAGAAGCGGGAAATGAGAGGGGAACGCTTCCATGACAACCGCATTCCTGAGATACCGAGGGAGCCTCCCCAGGCGGCAGAGCCAATGGAAATTGATGGCGCGCGCGCGCGCAAGGTTTCAGACTCCGGTGAAGGTCGTAAAAGGGAGGGAAAGGAGTGGAACAGCAGTCATGGTAGTAGTAGTAGAAGAAGAAGAGTTTGGATTTGATATCCCGCCTTTCACTCCCTTTAAGGAGTCTCAAAGCGGCTAACATTCTCCTTTCCCTTCCTCCCCCACAACAAACACTCTGTGAGGTGAGTGGGGCTGAGAGACTTCAAAGAAGTATGACTGACCCAAGGTCACCCAGCAGCTGCATGTGGAGGAGCGGGGACGCGAACCTGGTTCCCCAGATTATGAGACTACCGCTCTTAACCACTACGCTACACTGGCTCTCTAGTAGTCGATCTACTGACAAAAATGTGCCATTTCATAGCCTGCTCACACGCGGTGACGGCAGAGGAGACAGCCAGGTTGTTTGTGGATCACATTTTCCAACTGCATCAAGCACCATCGGGAGGGGGAGGCCATACGGGTAGGAGACCGGGTGTGGTTGTCAACCCAAGGGTTACCCCTAAAGGGAGGGTGCAAGAAGTTGCAGCCGAGGCGGTTGGGGCCTTTTGAGGTAACACAGCAGGTGAACCCAGTGGCGTTCAAACTGAAGTTGCCGGACAGCATGACGATACATCTGGTGTTCCATAGGTCCCTACTCACACCGTACAGGAAGGGGTGGGAATTTCCGGGGCGGGAGGGAGGAGTCACCACCCACCCGTGGATAGAGAAGAGGGAACACTGCAACCAAGCCACGGAAATACTCGATTCAAGGTGGCGAGGTCGCCAGGTGGAGTACTTGGTAGCTTGGGAGGGAGAACCCAGGTCAGAAAACATGTGGGTCCCCGCTGAGTCAATTAATGACGAGTATCTGGTGGAAGAATTCCACAGTTGGTTCCCGGATAAGCCCAAACCACTAGCGAGATTCTGGGAGGAAGAATTTGGAACCACAGACGATGAAGGGGACTTTGTGGGTTTTTCTGCCTCCGAAGAGGAGGGAGGAGAGGTGTCAGGGGGAGAAGAATCATACTGGGAGGTCCACCCTGCGGGGAGAGATCGGAGCGGGTGGGAGGCTGGTTTTGAATCCTCGGAGGATGGTGACAGCTCCTTCAGGGGATTCCCCACATCGTCGGTCGAGGAAAGAGACGAGGTTGTGTCAGAAAATCGCGCGGGGGGTGGAGGGGGTCCTGGGGAGGAGGTGGATGTCAGGGAACTGCCATCGGAGCCAGAGGGAGAGGGAGGGCTCCAGAGGGATTCCGGAGAGCGTCCTGGGAGGGAGAGAAGCAGCACATCTTCTGGGGAAGGAAATCAGCATAGCACCAGTGGAAAGGGGGGCAGATGGGGGAATCGGTGAGGTGGCTCCATGACTCCTTGCCGGGGACCAGCGGGGAGAGCACAGGTCTTCCTCTGCCCACACCCTCCCTGCGCAGAAGGCTTCCGCGCAGGGAGACTAGGCGGAGACTAGGCGTCAAAGAGCTTCTTTGCTGGAAGAAGTTCAAGAAACGCCCACTGACGGATTCTGCCAGCGATTGAGACAGCCACAGATGAGTGGCTGTCCAGACAGAAAGGGTTCACTCAGGCAACCAGCCAGATGTGGCGCTGATTTACGCACAAGCAACCCCTAGAACCATCACAGATACACATAAGATTTAAAAAACATACGAGAGGGAGGTGGAGGATGAATGATGAGGTTTGGAGAGATGAGCAAAAGGTGAATAAAATGAGGGAATTGTTGAAGTAATTTTTCGAAATTAATGAGAGACATGGGATACCAGTAAAGCCTGTAAGAGAGGAATTTGAATACAACAAATGGCAAGAATAAGGAAGGATAAAGCAAATGATACTATGGAAATAAATAAACAGATAAGGGAGAAAGAAAAAGAACTGTTGAAAAATCCAAAACAAGAGAGTATAATCCAGAATATTAAAATTTCGTTCTAGAATATTGAATGGTTTTTTTGTCAATATTTTCGCTCTGATTCCTCCCAGTGAATGTTCCGATAAATTTAATAAGTTGAAAGGTTTCGATAGGCATAGATTTAAGTCCCAAAAGGTGGAACGCAATTTTGAGAATTGTCTGGGTGGCTTCCACATTTTTGGAAGCATCATTTCTGCTTCGTATCCTAAGAGAACGTTGCATCTTTTCATTTATCAATCACACGTCAGGAAGGCATTCAGCATGGCTGGTGAGATGGCAGCAATTGCTTATGACGAGATGTTCAGGCGTAGGGTGGCTAAGGTTCCCAGTGCCCGCTGGGATCACAGAGATTTGGATATTTGGACGACTTACGTCGCTACTTCATTTGAGAAAAAACCTCAGGATCTGGCGAAAGTTGCTAAGTGGGAGGTTAAAAAAGACTCAAGGAAGAGAATATGTTGGTATTACTCCAAAGGATTGTGCCAGAGGCCTTCCTGCGGCTATTTACATGCTTGTGAGAAATGTTTAGGCTCCCATCCGACAGTGTCTTGCTTCAAAGGTCAGCAGCCCTTTTGTAGAGGAAGTGGGGCACCTCAGTCCTCCAGGGGAGGACTCATCCCTCAAAATGCCAGCGCCAGAAGGCAATAAGTCCCTTGGTTTAGCATACACACACATTCGGCTTCATAATTTGAAAATTCTTTTAGACCTTTATCCTAATAGACGCATCGCAACTTACCTGTGGGAGGGGTTTTCTGAGGGTTTTAGGATCCCAGTTTCTTTTGTTCCTTGGTCAGATAATCCAGTAAATCAAAAGTCGGTTAGGGAACAGCCAGAAGTTGCCAGGAAGAAGGTTTTGAAGGAGCTTTCACTAGGGAGAATGGCGGGCCCCTTTGAGGTCCCGCCTATTCCTGGTTTACATTTGTCCCCCCTAGGGGTAGTCCCAAAGAAAGTTCCTGGTGAATACTGCCTCATTCATAATCTTTCTTTCCCCAAAAGAACTTCCATCAATGATGCCATTCCCAAGGAACTATGTTCCTTAAGGTATGCATCATTTGATCAAACAGTCAAAATGATTAGGCGTTTGGGTAAGGGAGCGTTGCTGACAAAATGCGATGTGTAATCAGTGTTTCGCCTCCTACCAATCCACCCTCACGATTTTAGATGGTTAGGTTTTCGGTTCGAGGGGGCTTATTACATTGATAAGTCAATGCCAATGGGCTGCTCTGTAGCCCGTGCAGCCTTCGAAGCTTTTAGTACTTTTATTGATTCGGCTTTGCGTTTTCGGTCTGGCTTGTCGGGGGTTACTCATTTTTTAGATGATTTTCTATTGGCTGGCCCTGCGGGTACTTCTGACTGCGCATTTTTGTTGGAATCTTTTGCTACGTTAGCTGGGGAGCTGGGTCTTCCCTTGGCAGCCGGGAAGACGGAAGGGCCCACAACTAAATTGATTTATCTCGGACTTCATTTGGATACAACTCTTCAAATTTCTCGGCTGCCAGAGGACAAGCTATCTGCCCTTAAAGTATTTATTAGACAGCTGTTACCTTTGAGAAAAGTCACGCTCCGCCAAATTCAATCTCTGTTAGGTCATTTGGATTTCGCTTGTCGAGTGGTTGCTCCTGGTTGCCCATTTTGCTCCCGTTTAGCTAGGCTTTCGTCCGGCCTCAGATCCCCGCATCATCGTATCCGCCTGTCCAGGGAGGTTAAAGCTGATCTTGCAATGTAGTTACAATTCTTGGATAGTTTTAATGGTGTTACGTTATGGCAGGACACCTTACACCTTCAGGCAGACTTTCAAGTCCATTCTGATGCTGCAGGCTCTCTCGGCTTTGGCCTCTATTTCAGAGGTCGTTGGTGTGCTCAGCCTTGGTCCAAAGCCTGGTTAGACAGTGCTATCTTACGCGACCTAACTTTCCTTCAGTTTTTCCCCATCGTGGTAGCGATCCATATTTGGTCCTCTGAATTTAAGAACCACCAAGTATGTTTTTGGTCAGATAACCGATCGGTGGTTGACGTCTTGGCCCGACAATCCTCACGTTCTTCAAGAGTGTCTTCCCTTTTAAAAGCATTTGTTTTACAGTGTTTAAAATTTAATATAGTTTTCCCCCGCCAAATGTATTCCCGGCACATCTAACAATCTCGCTGATGCGTTGTCTCCCCTTCAGATGCTACGCTTCAGATCCCTGGCACCGGAGGCACAGAGCTTGCCAGAACTTTTTCCGGATGCGCTTTGGAGCTTTGGCAGCGCATAGTGATGCAGGGAGTAGTGGCTGCCTTCGCCCCAGCCACACTCAAATCATCTAAATTAGCTTGGCATGATTTTCTTTTCTTTTTTTAATTAAATTTTTATTGAAGTTTTAACAAAACACCATAACAAAGAGAGGAGAAAGAAAAAAAAAGAAGAAAAGAAAAAAGGCATGACATACAAGTACAAAAAATAAAACACGTATAACCTCAATTTTTACTTTCTTTTAGCTTACTTTCACGACTTCCTCATACCTTCCCTTTCTGTATTCTAATTTCAGATTCAATTTTCAGCAAATCCTTACCCTATTTTTAAATTAATTTTAATAACAGTTATTTTCTTCCAATTTATCCCTTGCCGCTTTTAACCCCTTAATAGCCAATCCAACCTTTTTCTAACTTTCATTAATTTTACAATATTTTTTTAGATACTCTTTAAACTTCTTCCAATCTTCCTGCGCCGTATCTCTTCCCTGGTCACGGATTCTGCTCGTCATTTCTGCCAGTCCCATATAGTCTATCACCTTCAGTTGCCATTCTTCCACGGTGGGTAGTTCTTGCGTCTTCCAGTACTTTGCGATGAGTATTCTTGCTGCTGTTGTAGCATACATAAAAAATGTTCTGTCTTTCTTTAACACCAATTGGCCGACAATGCCCAGGAGGAAGGCCTCTGGTTTCTTAGGAAAAGTGTACCTAAGTACTTTTTTCAGTTCATTATAGATCATTTCCCATAAGACCTTAATCTTTGGGCACGTCCACCAAAGGTGAAAGAATGTTCCTTCAATTTCTTTACATTTCCAACATTTATTATCGGGCAGATGATAAATTTTTGCAAGCTTGACTGGGGTCATGTACCACCTGTATATCATTTTCATAATATTCTCTCTTAAGGCATTACACGCCGTAAATTTCATACCTGTGGAGCTTGGCGTGATTTTCTTGCTTTTCGGGCAAGGTCGTTTGTGGAATATCTGCCTGTCCGGTACATTTCCTCTGAGCAAAACCTCTGTGCAAAACGTCTTCAGGCAGTAGCAGAGCTGAGCAGCGGTTGCCTCCGTGTGAGAAGATGGAAGGAAAAGTCCACACACTGTTCTTTCTCTCTAACGGTGTTTATTTACAAGCAAAACTTCCACCCGAACTCAGACACATCTCTCTCTCTCTCTCTCTCGCTCTCGGCGAAAAGTGAAACTAACTTTACACAGACAAAGAAACTGCAGCTTCTGTTAGAAGCTCCTCCCCAGATACAAGACACTCAGGAGATTTAACCCTTAACCACCACACTCCACACCCCCTCTTACCCTGCATCTGGGGAAAATAAGCATCACCACTTACCCCAAACACAGACCTTCACAGAACTCTCCATGACGCTGGAAGGTTAATGGTTTAGTAAAACCATCAGCAAGGTTCTTGACTGAGGGACAGTATTTCAACGCAACTCATCCCTCTCAAACGCTCTGACACACATTCTGAAAACGGATGTCTAGGTGTTTGGTCCTGGCCTTAAACTGTCCAGATTCTGCCAACTTCAGGCAGGGCTCATT
Source organism: Podarcis muralis (assembly GCF_964188315.1). Taxonomy (NCBI): domain Eukaryota; kingdom Metazoa; phylum Chordata; class Lepidosauria; order Squamata; family Lacertidae; genus Podarcis; species Podarcis muralis. The sequence goes on from NC_135674.1 coordinate 12,002,199, forward strand.
GTTTTCAAAAACAATGACAGGCAAACAGCTCTCCCCGCAGATCTCTTGAACCAAACACACGTAGAACTCCAACTCTCTGCAAATCTCAGAAAGTGCACTGAAGTCAGCCTCAGTAGATGAGAGCGCTATGAGACTTTGCTTCCGGGACCTCCACCCAACCAAGGAGTTCCTGAATTTCACCACTAGGCCGGACACAGACTTCCGATCTCCAAGATTGGCCCAATCACTGTCCACCCAAGACGTCAACCTGATGTCGCCCCTGGCTGACAGCTTAAGGCAGAAGCCCTTGGTATCTTGCAGGTAACACAGCACCCGTTTGATACCATTCCAGGCTTGCACACTTGGACTTGAAGCTTCCCAGCTGAGCAGATTGATAGCAAATGCTATGTCAGGTCTGCTCCACTGGGACAGATACAACAGACTACCCAGAGCTGACTGAAAGATCTCAGTATTTTCGAACACAGCGCGTTCTACTTGCTGACTGTCTTTCACGTAGCTCGTCTCCATGGGTGTCCTAACTCCTGCACACTCAGTCATTCTGAACTTCTGAAGCAGTTGCTCAGTTTTACCTTTCTGGCTGAGCAAAAAGCTTCCATCTTCTGTTCGAGCTACCTCTACGCCTAAGTATGATTGAACAGCTCCCAGGTGTTTGAGCTTGAACCGTTCACCAAGCTCTTTAGCAAACTTCTCCACATGTTTACCTGTCTGGACCATATAAAGAATATCGTCAACAAAGACCAGGATTGCTTCCTGTGTCTCTTCTGACCCTTTAAGGTACAGACAGCTATCAGCAGCACTTCTCCTGAAACCTAACTGCTCTAAGGCTTCATTCAGACACATGTTCTAGTTTCTGGCAGATTGAAGTAAACCATAAATAGATTTATGCAATCTCCAAACAATGCCTTGCCCCTTGGCCTCAAACCCTGGAGGAGGAAGCATGTACAACTCCTCCTGGAGGTCTGAGTTCAAGTAGGCAACATCCACATCATAGTGGTTTACCTTCCAACTTCTTTGTGCAGCAACGGCTAAGAGCATGCACAGAGTTTCACTTCTGGAAGTAGGAGCATACACCTCTGTGTAATGCAGCCCCTTCCGCTGTGTGAACCCTCTGGCAACTAACCTAGCCTTGTACTGTGGTTCTCCAGACTCTGTGGGTTTAAGGCGATAAACCCACCTGCTGCTCACAGCCTGTTTGCCAGCCGGCAACGTTGTGAGGGAGAACACACCTAGAGACTCCATTGAGCTCATCTCCTGCATTGCCTCATGCCATTTGCTGTCTTCTTCCTGAGGCAGCTTCTGAACATCCTCAAAGGTTTCAGGTTCACACCTAGCCACACCAACCCACACACTTGTGGCTTCAAACCTGTCAGGTGGCTTCCCCTTAGTGGTTCTCGCTGATCTCCTCAGCTTAAACTCTGGTACCCCCTCTGACCCACTAGGGCCAGCGAGACCATCCCCAGTGTCAGAGAACTCCCCCTCTGACCTGCTGTGTCTTTTGAACCTTACAGCTGGACCTGCAGGCGAGGATGGCTCACTCTTTGGCTCAGACTTGACACTGGCCTGTGGAGGGGTTCTGGGCCGCTCCTGCTCTGGACTCTGTTGCTCCGGACTCTGTTCCTCAGAAACAGGTTCAGTTCCCTCCTCTTCCTCCTCATCTGAGTCAAGAAACTGCTCTGAAAGAACATCAGGGTTACCATGTATGTGTGTCCACCCACTTTGCTCACAGAACTCAGCACTGTTGCTTATAAGCAGCCGGGACTGGTTGCCATCGGAATATGCGAACCGCCAAGCTTTGGACCCAGGTTCATATCCCACAAAGATCATCTTCCTGGACCTTGGTTCACCCTTCCTGCGTTTGGCCTTTGGAATGAGGACCCAAGCCTCACAGCCAAAAACACGCAACAAATGCACTTTGGGCTTCTTACCATGCAGCAGGAAATAGGGCGTGTCAGCCCAAAAGTGTTGTGGGAGTTCTGCGTCAAACAGCATGGCAGCCACAGCCTCTTGCAGTGTTCTGTTCTTACGTTCAGCAACACCATTCTGTTGAGGACTGTGTGGTGCTGTCAGCCTATGACTTATTCCCTTCTGGCGGAAGAAATTCTGCAGCGCAGACCCATTAAACTCTGCCCCTCTATCACTCTGAAAGCTAACCAATTTGGTAGAATATTTCAACTCTACCGCTGTGATCCAATCTTTAATTAATGCAGCAGCTTCCCCCTTGTGTTTTATAGTAAAAACCCAAGAGTTTTTCAAAAAATCATCCAAAAGCAGCAAAACATGTTTAGACCCACCCAGAGATGCCACTGGCATGGGCCCACACAAATCTGCATGGACTAGCTCAAAAGGCTTGCTAGTCTTTTGGCTGGACCTGGGATATGAGCATGTTGTTACCTTGGATTTCTTACAGGCCCTGCAATCTAAGAACTTATCACATCCCTTCAATTTGCACCCCTCTGCACACTCTGGGGCCTTCTTGACAATTCGTATGAGAAAACCTTCTGTGCCATAGATGGGAACAGCCATCATGTGGTGGCACGTTTGCGCACTGCACCTGTGTTACCTCAGGGGGGTCATCACCAGCAATAGGCATCTCAACCACAAACAGCCTATTCTTGCATTCAACACTGAACAGTTGTCTCCCACCCCTGGAAAAAGAACACATGTTATTTGCAAACTTTACACAGAAACCATCAGCTACTTGAGCAGACACAGATAAAAGGCAGTTGGCAATTTCTGGAACCACAAAAGCCTGGACCTCATGGTCTAGGAACGAACAATAGAAAGTGCCAGACTGAGTCAAAGGTCTCTTGCTTCCATCTGCCAGCAACACAAATCTTCCACTTTGCACAGTCTTGCAGTTCTGAAGAAGCCCAGCTGATGGCACTAGAGTGTGCATCACTCCCGTATCGACAATAAAAGAGAGGCTGGCTACTTGTTTGGGTTCCTGTAACGTTGCCATGGAAGCAGCCAGGTGGAACAGAGATGTTTTCTCTTTGCTTTCACCACGGCCAGGGCCCTTGGCGGCTTTCCCACGCTTCTGCGCCTGAGAACCGTCTCTTATCTGCTTTCCCTGAATTCCTTTCCGGCCGTCCCTGGGCTCCTGGGCCTCTACAGGGCAGTCTCTGATGAGATGGCCATGTGACCCACATCGAAAACATCTTTGGGAGGCAAATGCTTTCACAGAACTCTCACAGCTGCTGCCTGCACCCCCACTCCTGGGTGCACAGCTTCCTGAGGAACAGCCTGCGACCGCTTTCCTCTCAGCTCTCTGCCTCTCTCCCTGTCCATCACACAGATGTGTCGAAGCATAAAAACAGCTTCCAGGAACGTTGTTTTCAGCCCCCACTGGGCTCACGGCCCCCTCTCGGTCTTTGGCTCCCACTGTGGCTTCACACGCCCTCTGCAGTGCCTGCCAAGCGACCAGAGCCTCCTTGATCTCCTCAAGGTGAGGCAACAGCAGGGTTCCGGAGGCGGCGCGAACGGCAATGGCTGCCTTCTTTAGTTGCTGAAGAGGGAGCTCCGCGGAAACGGGTCATCCGCTACGGCGAAGCGGAGACCCACGTCGGAAAACCACAGGCAGAGTGAGCCTGTGGCCGTGGGACTCGGCGGGCACCAGAAGCGCCCCCAGAAACGTAGAAGGGACCCCGTAAGGGGCCTCGGAACGTGGAAGGGTGCGCGGTGCTGTGAGTCGATCGCTCTTTCCGCGAGGGCAAAGCCGCATAGCTGCTGCCGGTGAGCGCTGACCTTTCTTTCTGCACTATTGGATTCGGAAACAACAACCCGTGAGTAAAGGGGACTTAAAAGGAATTAAATTGGCTTTAAGAAATTCGGACACAGCGGGAGATGGAATCAGGAAGTCCGTCTCCCTTGCTTGCTAAGTTTTAAAGCAATTGACTTTGATCTGCTGCCTTTGAAGCAGAGTTAAAGATAATAGCTGGATGCATGAGTCGAACCTTTGATATACAGAAGATAAGAGTCTTAAACTTTTTGTTTTCACATCTTTTGGACTTCTCTTTTGCTCTCCTCCTTTGGGATGTACAAAATTTGACAAAGAAATCCAGGTCTCTGACTGCTGAACTGTTGGAGCTGTCAGTTTGCGAACTTTGTTATTTGTTACAGTGAACTGCTACATCTGAGCGCTTTTGGACTAGTTATTTTGAAACAATGCTTTCTTGCACTTTCTCTGAAACATTGTCTAAGTAAGAATTTACTCTGCTGTTTTTAAAGAAGAGTTGAAGGTCTTTTTATAAACTCAAGACTGGTTAGATACTGCTGGACTTTGAGGCAAAAATTTTAAAATATTGGACCTAATTTTAAGGGGGGGAAAAGTTTCCCTTTGTCCCTCAGACCTATTTCTACTGCCCCTAGTGGAGTTTGGATTTACAACTGCTTGAGCCTGGTATTTTTCCTCTTCCTTTCTTTAACTTTTTGTTTACTCTCTGGGCTGGAAGGTTCCCATGGGACTGTTTAGAATTTGACCTTGGCACGTAGACAGGAGTGGAATGAGTGGCGCTGGGAGAACAAGAGCGGCCAAAGCTAGAGCAAAACAACTAACTCAAGCAACACTGACTTCCCAATTCCGCAGATCATCAGTTCCCGCAGTCTTGGGAACGCAAGAAGCAGAAATTGAGGTGGCCTCTTTAGAAGGTATGGCATCTGGAGGAGACGACTCAGTACTAGATAAAATCTTGCAGAAATTGGAAATATTGGACAAGAAAGCAGATGTACAAGCGGTTAAGACTGATCAAAATACTGCCTGCCTAAATAAACTAACGGAGCAAGTTACTTTACACTCACAATCAATTGGGAAACTTTTTGAGGCTACCTCTGAGAACCGTAAATTGGCGGAATTGGCCAGCCAGAAAGTGGAGGAAGTGAAGAAGGAAGTTAAACCACTGCATAGACAGGTTGGTGAACATCAGGCCTACCTGTCTATGGTTGAACTACGGTCCAGGGAAAATAATCTTAGGCTGAGAGCAATTTCAGAACTTGAACAGGGGAATTTGACAGACTATTTGGCAAAAGAGTTTTCTAAGTTCTGGAATTTGGAGGAAAATAAAGACTTTAAAATTGTAACTGCCTTCAGACTTGGAAGAATTTTGAAAAAGGACAGACCCAGAGACTGTTTGATCACCTTGAGATCTAAGGAGGAAAGGGATAAAATACTAAGCTTACATTACGAAAAGTCACTTGAAATACTGGGCACTAGAGCTGAAATTTACAGAGACATTCCTAAACAACTTCTGGACCTCAGAACCGCCTATACAGATTTGACAAAGCTGCTCAAAGGAAACAAACTTCCTTTTAGGTGGGAATTTCCCCAAGGATTATCTTTTACATTCAGAGGGAAAAAGGTGAAAATTAAAACACCGGAGGACAAAGACAAGTTTTTGCAGGAGCATGAAGAAGACCTTCAGAAAGGGACTATAGGGCCTGGATCCTGGCCACCCCCGCAGCCGGAGGAATCTACACCTTCGGGATCAATTGATCAGGAGAAAGAAACACCACCACCACCTACCCAATAACAGACTCGCCCAGGATGTCTCTGCAACTTCTCAGTTGGAACATTAACGGCGGAAATTCCCCGGAAAAAAGGAGAAAGATATTTCATATTTTAAAAAAGGAACAATTGGACATTATTTGTTTGCAGGAAACCCACGTGACTAGGCTCCATAGGAAAGTCTTAATTAATAAGAGATTAGGCCAAGAATTTATCTCATCTGACCGAGTCAAAAAAAGAGGGGTGGTGATCTACGCTAAGGAGAGCCTATCACCAAAATTTCTTTTTAAAGACGAGCAAGGGAGAATTTTGGCAATTGAAATTCAAGCACAAGGAGAGAAGTTTTTAATATTAGGCATTTATGCACCAAATGAGGGGAAATCGGAATTTTACAAGAAGCTGCATGAGACATTGCTGAACTATCTGGATTATAGCAACATCATTATGATGGGAGATATGAATGGGGTGGTGTCTACAAATATGGATAAGTCTCAAAATCAAGATGTTTCAAAAGATGGTAGACTACCTAAAACTTTTTTTGAACTGATTGACAATATGGACTTAATTGATATATGGAGGTCAAAAAACCCTCTAGGAAGAGAAGGAACATTCTTTTCTGAAGCCCACCTGACATGGACAAGAATCGACCAAATTTGGGTGACTAGAGGTCTGGCACCTAAGACTAGGAAAGTGGAAATCTGCCCAAAGACTTGCTCCGACCATAACGCACTAAAGATGGACATGACATTAACTACAACCGGTTCCTTTAGATGGAGGATGAATGACAATTTATTGAGAGATCAGGAGATCATTAAAAAGGCCCAAAAAACTTTGAAGGACTACTTTGAAATAAATTCGAACACCGAGGTGGAAAAAAGAGTAATCTGGGACGCAAGTAAAGCTGTAATGAGGGGGTTTCTGATACAACAGAACACCATAAAGAAAAGAGCACAGAATGAGAAAAAGGACAAGATCCTGGAAAGAATTAAGGAATGTGAGAAAAAGCTAAGATCGAAACCGAAGTCACAGGAGATTCTGAGAGAAATTAAACTCTACCAAGCACAATATTCTAAATTGATAAATCAGGAGGTGGAGTGGAAAATTAAGTTAATGAAGCAAAGATCTTTCGAATCGGCAAACAAATGTGGGAAACTGCTAGCATGGCAGTTGAAAAAAAGACAAAAACTAAATACGGTTACTAACTTAGAGATTGAAGGGGAAAACATCCAGAATCCTGTGGAGATTAGAAAATGTTTCCAGAGATACTTTAAACAACTGTACACTCAAGGGCCGCAGAAAGAGACTGAGATAGACCAATTTTTGAAAAGGAATGGCCTACCAAGATTGTCTCAAGAGAACAGAACAACCCTGAACTATAAAATAACACAACAAGAGATTGAAGGCGCCATTCAGAATATGCAACTGGGCAAGCCTCCAGGGCCAGATGGAATTACCTCCAAGTACTATAAGGTTATGAAAGACTATTTGATACAACCATTAATGGAGGTTTGTAATGAGATTATGGAGGGGAAGAAGGCACCGGAATCGTGGAAAGAAGCCTACATCACATTGATACCTAAGTTGGAATCTGAAAAGACACAACTTAGGAACTACCGTCCCATCTCTCTCCTGAATGTGGATTACAAAATTTTTGCTGACATTTTGGCAAGTAGACTTAAAAAAGTGTTAAACGCAGTAATTCATAAAGATCAGGCAGGCTTTCTCCCAGGCAGACACATGTTTGACAATACTAGAAACATCATTGACATTCTGGAACTTTTACAAACAAATATGAATACAAGAGCGGTGTTGATTTTTATAGATGCGGAGAAGGCCTTTGACAATATATCTTGGATGTTCATGAAATTTTTTTTTGAAGGGATGGGAGTTGGACGGGGGTTTGAAAATGCTATAGAGGCAATCTATTCAGAACAAAAAGCTAAATTAATAGTTAACAATGTGGTGACAGAAGATTTTAAAATTCAAAAAGGAACACGACAAGGTTGCCCGATTTCCCCTTTGTTATTTATTTCGGTCCTGGAGGTGCTCTTGAATATGATTAGAGGGGACCGGTTGGTGGAAGGGATTCAGGTCGGAGCCAAACAGTATAAACTTAAAGCATTTGCAGATGACCTGGTTTTGACATTACAGGAACCAGACTCTAGTACGAAAAGAGTTTTGGAATTGATTCAAGAGTTTGGTCGGTTGGCGGGCTTTAAATTAAATAAGCAGAAGACAAAGGTTCTGGGGAAAAATTTGACAACTGAGGAATCAGAAAGGTTTCAGAAAGAGACAGATTTAAAAATTGTTAAGAAGGTGAAATACTTAGGGGTTAATATGACTTCTAAAAACTTGAATTTATTCAAGGACAATTATGAAAAGTGTTGGACAGAAATTAAGAAGGACTTAGAAACTTGGTCAAGACTGAAACTTTCCTTGCTGGGTAGAATGGCTGTGATAAAAATGAATGTATTGCCAAAGATGCTGTTTTTGTTTCAGACCCTACAGATCGTGGACAGAGTGGAATGTTTTACAAAATGGCAGAGAGATATTTCTAAGTTTGTCTGGCAGGGCAAAAAGCCCCGAATAAAATTTAAAATTCTAACGGATGCTAAAGAAAGAGGGGGGTTTGCCCTGCCGGATTTGAGACTGTATTATGAATCGGCGGCTTTCTGCTGGTTGAAGGATTGGTTGTTACTTGAGAACACTGATGTCCTAGATCTGGAAGGGTTTAATAATGTTTTTGGATGGCATGCATACTTGTGGTACGACAAGGTAAAAATGCACAAGTCCTTTAAGAACCACATTGTCAGGAAAGCTGTGTTTAATGTCTGGATAAAATATAAAGACTTACTAGAAAACAAGACCCCAAGGTGGTTGTCACCAATGGAAGCCAAGGCCCTGAAAAAACTCAATATGGAGGCCAATTGGCCAAAATATTGGGAGATAATAGAAAAAGAAGGCGATACTTGGAGATTGCAGAGTTTTGAGAAATTAAAAGGTAAAGTGCGAGATTGGTTACATTATGCTCAGATCAAGGAGGTTTTTAAGTTGGACAAGAAAGTAGGTTTCCAGGTGGAAAAATCGAAATTAGAAACAGAGCTGTTAGAACCTAAGACCAAAGTACTTTCAAAAATGTATAACTTGCTGTTGAAATGGAATACGCAGGATGAAATCGTTAAATCAGCTATGATAAAATGGGCTCAGGACATTGGGTACAACATTATGTTTGCTGACTGGGAAAAGTTATGGACCACCGGAGTAAGGTTCACGGCATGTAATGCCTTGAAAGAAAACATTATGAAAATGATATATAGGTGGTACATGACCCCAGTCAAGCTGGCAAAAATATATCATTTGCCCGATAACAAATGTTGGAAATGTAAAGAAGCTGAGGGAACATTCTTTCATCTCTGGTGGACATGCCCAAGGGTTAAGGCTTTCTGGGAGAAGATCTATAATGAACTAAAAAAGGTATTTAAGTATACCTTCCTTAAGAAACCAGAGGCCTTCCTTTTGGGCATTGTTGGCCAAGGGGTGTTAAAGAAGGATAGAACTTTCTTTATGTATGCGACAACAGCAGCAAGAATTCTCATCGCAAAGTATTGGAAGACACAGAATTTGCCCACCCTGGAAGAATGGCAGACGCAACTGATAGACTACATGGAATTGGCCGAAATGACTGGCAGAATCCGAGATTTGGGAGAAGAGACGATGGAAGAGGACTGGAAAAAATTTAAAGACTATCTACAAAAACATTACAAATTGTATGAATGTTAGGAGAATGCACAAATGAAAGTAACATGGCAACAGCAAAATTATTGTAAGATATTTGAGAATGTATGATGTTTAAGTTAACGTCGAAAATGGAAGTAATATTTGGTTCAATAGAAGGAGTTAAATTTATGACAAATACAAATTAAAAGTCGAAATTGAATACCTGAGAATTATAAAATAAGAATGGAAGTAAGGTTACAAATTGCTGCATATAATTATATCGTTGGGAACGCAGGCAAGGGGGATGTGAGGAAGTCTAAAGTTTATGAAAATATAATTTACGAATACTGTTATTTCATTTCTATTTTTCTTTTGTATCTTTTCTTTTCTTGGAATTTGGTTTCTTCTTTCTTTTTCTCTTATCTGTTTGATGTTCTTTTGGCTGTTAAAAAATCTTAATAAATATTTATTAAAAAAAAAAAAAGGTGAGGCAACAGCAAAGCGTCCACGCTTGCTCTCAGCATGCCCAGCACACTCTGCTTCCTTCCCAGAGCTGCCACCACGTCTGCCTCAGAAACTTTCTCACTAGCTTGAGGTGGTGGGGTTTGCATGCAAGTCCAGAGCTGTTCTCCCAACAGCCAGTACTTCATCCTCACGGACCACTCATCCCAATTGGGACCAGTCAGCTTCTCAAAGGGCAAGGTGAAAGCCTTTTGAGCCTGCGCCATCTTTCCTGGGGATATAAGCTTACTCACTCTTTCTGCCAGCCAGTGCTCCAAAGATGCTTTCTGCAGCAAGCTCCGCTTTCACCAGCGAAATCACGACTGCCTCATCCTCAGGCAGGATTTCAGAACTGGCCTGTTCCCTTCTCACACTCAGCAAACAGACGTACTTCCATAACCTGGGAATATCTGCCTGTCCGGTACATTTCCTCTGTGCAAAACCTCTGTGCAAAACGTCTTCAGGCAGTAGCAGAGCTGAGCAGCAGTTGCCTCCGTGTGAGAAGATGGAAGGAAAAGTCCACACACTGTTCTTTCTCTCTAACAGCATTTATTTACAAGCAAAACTTCCACCTGAACTCGGACACATCTCTCTCTCTCTCGCTCTCGGCGAAAAGTGAAACTAACTTTACACAGACAAAGAAACTGCAGCTTCCGTTAGAAGCTCCTCCCCAGATACAAGACACTCAGGAGGTTTAACCCTTAACCACCACACTCCACATCGTTAGGTAGCCCCGTCTACTTCTCAGGTGCTGCAGTATCTGTTGCACCTTTTCCAGTTAGGTAGGGCTCCTAAGAATATCAAGATTCAGGCAGCTGCTATTTCATTTTTTAGTAAGTCACTTTTTGCTTGCAATCCGTGTGCGGATTTTCTTTTACACAAGGCACTGGAGTGTTGGCGACGCTTGCAGCCTTCACAAGGTGTCGCCAGAAGGCCCGTCACTTTTGATCTTTTATGTATCATTCATAAAAAATTGAGATTAGTTTACTGGTCTCGTTTTGAGGTGCGCTTATTTTCAGCAGCTTTCTCAACTGCGTTTTTCGGTGCTCTAAGAGTGGGCGAAGTGGTGTTTGAATCGGTGCAAGGCAGGGCATCAAGGGGGCTCCTTCTCGAGGATATCTCATTTGCGGATGCTGAATTGCTGTTTTTCATCCGCAGCTCTAAGACGGACCAGCAGGCCAGAGGGGCGCAGCTCCGGCTTCCAGTGTCAGTTTTGGGAGGCCCTTATCCGGTCAAGGATGCACGGAGGTTTTTGCAAATTAGACCGAATGGTCCGGGCCCATTTTTGGTTCATCAGGACAAGGCCCCACTGACTAGAAAACAATTCACAGGAGTCTTGCGCAAGGCCATTCTAGCATGCGGATTATCACCTGGCCTTTATGCGGCTCATTCATTTCGGATAGGTGCCACAACAACCGCAGCTCATTGGGGCCTGTCTACCAGCAGGATTAAGAACTTGGGGTGCTGGAGGTCCGATGCCATCAGGAGCTATGTGAGATACATCCTTTCGCTGTTTCCTGTTACTTACTTGTTTTCATTTCCTTTCATTTAGTGCCACCTTTGTTGCAAGTTTGGACTCTGGGCCATAGCATTGTGCACTGGGCCGGGAGGCGAGCGATGGAGAACAGCATGGGGCGTGATCTCTCTGTACCCACTCGGCTGAAAATTTATTGGTGCAGCAAACGGGGAATGCTTTGGAAAAAAACTTTTGCCGCTGGTAAAGGCTTGGGTGGCAAGCTTTGGTCCACCGTCTGCCATGATTCTGCATCTGGGTGAAAATGATTTGCCAGCTTTGAGAAGCGTGGACTTGAGGTCCTGCATTGAAAGAGACTTACAGGAGCTGGCCGTGTCATGCCCTGACACAATTATTTTCTGGTCAAGATTCCTGTTCCGACATGTTTGGCGCAACAGTTTGAACCCAGCTGCAACTGAAAGAGCTAGGAAATGGGGTGATCGCAAAATGGTGCGAAAAGTAATGGCCTTGGGTGGCAAGGTGATCCCCCACCCTGGGATTCAATCGTCAGTTCCAACCCTGTTTAGGGTAGACGGGGTTCACTTATTTGACGAAGGCAATGATGTGTGGTTGGCCGAAGTCCGTGATGGTCTGAAGGACTGGTTGCAGGGTGAGGGTATTGGCGGCGAGCAGTAGGCTCTTGTGGCGGTTAGACATTGGCTCAGTTGGATTGTGGGGTGGGGAGGTGCGGCCATCACCTGCCCCTTCAGGAACTGGGTATTCCATTAAAGGAATCTGGGGGTCCTGAATCTCGTCCGAAGTCCGCTTGAGGGGCTAGGGCCTGTCGGAATTCAAGCCTATATCAGTAGTAACTGGCAACTCTCCAGGCACCCGGCTTGATCTCCTGTTGACCTCCCTGTCTGCATTCCCCAGCAAGATCCAGGCAAGGTCGCGATAGGCGATTCTTCTCAGCGTGAGAAGAACACCCCCCCCTTTGTTGCCCCCCCCCGGCAGGGGAAAGAGATAGACAGAAACGTATTTACATGCCTTTATTTCTGTCTTTGCAGCGTTACAAAAACATGACTGCTCTCTTCAAGCTCTAGCAGTCGAGTGACAAACACTTCCTGTACCTCCTGTACAGGAACAATAGGAAGAGCTCATATTACACTCTGAGCTAATTCCGGTGTACTGCCCTGTGAATTGACTGTCCCTCTGTTTCCCACGGACAGTCCCAACATTCCCATCATGTTTGCTTTTCAAGCTAGCAGTTTGCAGCTGCATTGCTTCTATATCGTAACAGGGCCATGTCAGGACCACAGGAACCCCGGGGTGAGCTTAGGTTGGTCCTCATCGACCTAGCTCCCTCGTTTGGTTTACCCCATTGGACGATCACCCTGAGAGGTGGAGTCAGTTATAGTGGGGAGTCAATGCCTAAGCCAATACCGCTCACGTGATTGTATTTCAATAAAGTTGTGGCCAAAATTTGCCCCCAAACTTAAACTAATACAAGTGTCCATGTGTATTTTTTGGGGGGTGGGTCTTGGGGCCTCGAGACGCAAAAAGCATATAGGGGCAGAATTTATCTGGGCCCTGTTAAAGTTTGTTGGGTCGTATATCTTTTGACCCACTGAGTCTGCTGCAATGGCCCTGCAATAAATTTGATTTATTGCCACTCCGACAAACTTCCAATGGCGCCCACACGTTTCCACTCTGCACGCTGCCACTCTCCTCAGTTGCTAGATAATAGCAGAGTTCACACGCAGCATAAAATGGCTTGTCTGTGTCAACGTGCTGTCCTCAATAACTCAGCTCGACACCAGGGCTTCTAATCTAAAACTCTTTATTTAGAAGCATTCAAAACAGGAAAGAAAACCTACAGAATCTAGCTGCATGTTCACAGTTTTCTGCCTCTTAACAAAAACGAAACGACCTTGCTAACGTTCTCAGACAGACTGCTCTCCAGAGAGAGCTCAGCCCCCACAGAGCACAGATCAAAGGAAAAAAGCACGGATCATGTGGGCAGTGCACCCAGTTGATAAGAATGCTCCTGGAGTGTTAACTCCTGACAGTCCAGAACCACAACAGGCCCTTGCAATATTTTACTCAAGTTGGCACTCCTGCCTCCGATATTCTGCTGTTGAAAATCGTGATGCAAGTCCTTTGGTGCTGTGCTCTCATGGAAGCCAGCTGACTCGTGCAAGAGTGCAGCACCACTGCAAGGGCTGGATCATGCTCCTCTGCAAACTGATGGTGGCGGTGCTGGATGGGGAATTTTTTTTTTAAAAAAAAATGATATTTATTACTTTTCATACAATTTCAACACAACATTACACAAAAAAAGAAAGAAAGAAAAAGAAAAAAAGAACAATACAAATACAATACAAAAACACCACATACAAAGCAAAACAAAAACAAACAAAAACAATTTAAAATCACCTCAAACATTTTCAACATCCCATCTTTCATTCGCTTATTTCCATTGACCTCCTCACACCTCCCTTTTTGTATTCCACTTCTATTTATTATTTCAGCAATTCCTTTTCATCTTCCTCTGTTTTCTATCCTATAATTATCTTAACACATTCTTACCTTATTTTTTCCTTTAATTTTCTATTAATCTATTTATACTTAATTCCTTATAACATTTCTACTAAAGCCATATAACTTCACTCCAACATTCTTCTAACATTCATTAATTTTACCATATTTCTGTAAAAAGTCTTTAAACTTTTTCCAGTCTTCTTCCCCCAACTCTTCTCCCTGGTCTCAGATCTTGCCAGTCATTTCCGCCAATTCCATATAGTCCATCAACTTCATCTGCCATTTATCTAGCACTTCAGTGCTTTCAAGAAGCAACCATTCTCTCAGTCAGCAAAAAGCAGATGGTTCACAACAAAGTTTAGGGGTCTGGCAGGGCAAGTCCACCTCCTTCTTTAGCATCCGTCAATATCTTAAATTTTACTCTTGGCTTCCTGCCCTGCCAGGCAAATCTAGAGACGTCCCTCTGCCACCTCCTGATACAATCCATCCCATCCAAAACTTGCAATGTTTGAAACAAAAGCAACATCCCCGACAACACAGCAACCCTCATCCCCCCTGTCAGGGAACTGACATCAGAGCGAGAAGCGGAGGCAGGGCTCCCGAGCGATGCCGGAGAGGGGACCAGCATGGGGGAAGGAATTCAAGGTAACACCAATAGAGAAGAGAGGGAGATGGAGGAATTGGAGACAGGGCTCCAAGACCCTTCACCTGAAACTAGTGGAGAGAGCGCTGGCACGCCCCAGCCTTCCCCTTACTTGCGCAGACGCGTTCCGCGCAGGGAACATAGGAGGAGACTCGGGGTCAAACAGCTTTTATGCTGGAAGAGGTTCAAGAAACGCCCACTGACGGATTCTGCAAGTGACTAACAGGTCACGGAGGGCGAGCTCTGACCCTAAGCATGGTTGGGCAAGCAAGCTAACTATATCTCAGGCCATTTACGCACAAGTAACCCCTCACAACCATTACAGCAATCCGTCAGTCTCTGACGTTATTTGTGTGCAAGCAGGAGAAACATGAGCCAGACTGGAGGCACCGGGGCAGCGGAGCAAGCTGTGGGGGTGCAGGACCTGGTGAAGAGGAACCAGGAGCTGGAACGGCATGTAGCCCTGCTGACGGCGCGGCTGGATGAGAGGCGCACCCAGGACGCGCAGGTTAGACCCACCCCAGTGGGAAAGAAGGTGCCCCGACTGGTACACAAATTTGGGGGGAAGCCCCAGGAATATAATGGATTCCAAACAGAAATTGAGTACGCTTTGGAGCTGCAGCATGATGACTTTGCTGACGAGGCAGCGAGGGTGGCGTATATAGTGGGGCACATTGAGGGCAACGCGTGGGAATGGGTTCGACCCCTTATGGCCGTGCAGAACCCCGCCATGAGGGATGTCCGGAAGTTTTTTCAGGCTATGGACGCAATGTATGCAAGCCAATTGGGGGAGAGTGTAACCCAGAGGGAGCTGATGAGATGCAAGCAGGGGGATCTTTCCGTTAGAGACTATTGGTCCCGCTTTGCGATGCTAATACACCGGCTCGAATGGGATCTGGATAGCCCGTCCATACGGATGCTGTTTGAGGAGGGGTTGTCCCCAACCATTAAAGACGAGCTCTCCCGCGCGCCCCGCCTGCAGTCTATGGATGAACTGACTAAAGCTGTGCTTGCAATAGGCGCTCGGCAGGAAGCGCGCGCTTTGGAAAGGCGGGAAGGGAGAGGAGAGCGCCACCCTGACTACCGCATTCCTGAGATGCCAAAGCAGCCCCCCCGATGACGTGGTGCCAATGGAAATCGATGGAGCGCGGGCGCGCGAGGTTTCGAGCGCCAACCAAGGAGTCAAAAGGGAGGGAAAGGCTGGGAAAAGCACCAAGAAGTGTTTCCTCTGCCAACGGCCAGGACACTTTGCTAGGGTCTGTCCACAAAGGAAGGCTTGGCAAGGGATGGTGGGAGCCGCTGGAAGCGAGGAAGAGGGCGCAGAGGAAAAGGTGCAGGGAAACGCCAGCGCTTGACTGCCCACAGGGGGGCACAGCAGCCAAGCGAACAACTAACAGAAGTGCCCCAACCAGACCCACCCAAGGCTTCTATAGCGATAGAGGTGGTGCTAGAACTCCCAAATGGACACCCAGTCAAGGTGAAGGCAATGCTGGACTCAGGCAGCTCCTGTAATTTTTTTAGTAAGGAGTTTGCACTGGAGCACCAACTACACCTGGTGCCACTTGATTTCCCACTCCAAGTGACCACGATAGATGGCAGGGAGCTGCTGGGGGGGGGGGGAGGTGACACATCAAACCCCACCAATGAGAATGCGGGTGTCCAGGCACACTGAAACCATTGCCTTTCATGTGGCCACACTGGCGGGACTACCGATAATACTGGGCATGAGCTGGCTAGTGCTACATGATCCAGTGGTGGCCTGGCATCAACGGACAGTCACCTTCGGGTCAGCACACTGTTTGGAACACTGTCTAGGGGGGGAGAAGCCCAGGGTGAGGTTGGCCAGAGTAGCAGCAACTACACTGAAGCAGAGAACAGAGGTGCCGCCACAGTACGCGGACTTACAGGAGGTCTTCAGCGAAAAGGAAGCGGACAGGCTGCCTCCTCATAGGCCCTTCGACTGCCAAATCAACCTACTCCCGGGGGCGCAGCTGCCAGTGGGTAAGCTGTATGCCATGTCGGACCGAGAGATGCAGGAGTTGCAAGACTTTATTGACAAAAACCTAAAGAGGGGTTTTATAAGGGAATCGAAGGCAGTGGGAGGGAGTCCTGTGTTTTTTGTGGGAAAGAAAAACATGGACCAGATGAGGATGGTCGTAGACTTTAGAAAATTGAACCTCGTATCGGAACCCGTGACCTTCCCAATGCCCAGAATTGATGATATTCTAACCAGGGTAAGGAAGGGTAAGATCTTTACCAAGCTGGACCTCCGGGGAGCATACAATCTGATTAGAATGAGGGAGGGGGACGAATGGAAAACCACCATGTTCACCCCCCTAGGGGCCTTTGAGTACTTAGTCATGCCATTTGGATTACAGTCGGGCTCGGCCTGTTTTCAAAGCTTCATGCACCATGTGCTGGGTCCCCTGCTGTACAAAAACTGAGTAGCATTTCTGGACGACATCCTGATCTATTCAGACAATGAAAAACAGCATGTCCAGGACGTCAGGGAAGTG
This sequence comes from Podarcis muralis, assembly GCF_964188315.1. Lineage (NCBI taxonomy): Eukaryota > Metazoa > Chordata > Lepidosauria > Squamata > Lacertidae > Podarcis > Podarcis muralis. The sequence continues at coordinate 12,019,070 of NC_135674.1, forward strand.
CTGAAGCGACTACAAGAGCACCAGTTGTGGGTCAAGCTGGAAAAGTGCCAGTTTCACGCCAGAGAAGTGGAATTTCTGGGATACAGGCTGTCGGACAGAGGCCTAGCCATGGACCCCGGCAAGGTGCAGGCGGTGCTGGAATGGAAGGCCCCCCAAACCCGGAAGGATGTGCAGAGGTTCCTCGGGTTCAGCAACTTCTACCGGAAGATCATCAGGAACTTCGCCGACTTGACCGCACCCATCACGGATTGCCTCAGTAGCAAGAAGTTCGTCTGGACGGAAAGTGCCCAACAATCCTTCGAAAGGCTAAAGAAGGCGTTTGCCTCGGAGGAACAGCTCCTGCACGTGGATCTGCAGAAGCCGATGAGGCTGGAGACCGACGCATCAGACAGAGCGATAGGAGCGGTGTTGCTGCAGCCGGGACGGAGCCAACACACCTGGAGGCCGTGCGCCTTCTTCTCACGGAAACTGAACAAATCGGAACAGAACTACACGGTGTACGATAGCGAACTGTTAGCTATTTATGCAGCATTTCGGCAGTGGAGACATCTCCTAATAGGGGCGCAGCACAAGATTCAGGTTTGCACTGATCACAAGAACTTGGAATATTGGAGAACAGCTCAAGTTCTCAACCAGAGACAGATTTGATGGGCGCAAGAGTTCTCCAAGTTCTTCTTTGAGATCAAGTACGTGCCGGGAGAAGAGAACGTGAGGGCAGATGCGCTTTCCCGGAAGCCGGAGTACACGGAAGGAGAAGGTCCGCCGGAAGCTCGACACATGTTCCCAGAGGAACGATGGGTTTGTGGGGGAGCGTTAGTTGAGAAACGAGAACTAACCGAGCTGATTCGCCAGGACGGATTTGCCCAAACCCGAATCAGGGAACTCAGGGAAACTGGGGGAGACTGGGGAGGCTTTGAGGAAAGGGAAGGACTGCTATATTACAAGGGAGCAATGTATGTGCCCGGGGAGGCTTTGCGGGAAAGGGTGCTCAAACAGCTTCACGACAGCCCAACAGCGTGGCACTTTGGGCAACACAAAACTATGTTACTGGTCACTAGGGAGTTTTGGTGGCCAAGGGTGAGGGAAGATGTATGAGAGTATGTAAGGGGGTGTGACCGCTGCCAAAGGGCCAAGGAGGAACGGGCGGACCCGGCAGGGCTACTAGAACCCTTACCCACGCCGGGAAGACCCTGGGAGGTGGTGTCTATCGACTTCATGACTGATTTACCCAAATCCAGAGGTAAGACAGCAGTCATGTAGTAGTAGATCTGCTAACCAAAATGTGCCATTTTATCGCGTGCTCTCATGCAGTGACAGCAGAGGAAACCGCCCAGTTGTTCGTGAATCACATCTTTAGGTTGCATGGGGCACCTTCGAGGGTTATCTCTGATCGAGGGAAACAATTTACCTCAAGGTTCTGGAGGAGGCTTATGAACTTATTGCAGGTGGAGGTGGGTTTCTCGACGGCGAGGCACCCAGAGACTAACGGGCAAGCAGAGAGGGCGAACAGCATTTTACAGCAATATCTACGCTGTTACGTCAACGAGAGACAGAACGATTGGGTAGAAAGTCTGGCACTGGCAGAGTTTGCGTATAACAATGCGGAGCATGTGTCCACGGGGATGAGCCCGTTTTTGGCCAATTATGGGTGTCACCCAAGGGCCTTTCCTGGGAGGGGGGAGGAAAGGTGGAGCGTGCCCGCAGCAGAGCAGTTCGTGGAAGAAATGGAAGCCCTACACCAGCAGCTTAAGATGAATCTGGACAGGGCCAAGGAGGTGTACAAGAGACACGCAGACAAACGTCAGCGGGAAGGGGAGACCATTCGGGTGGGGGACCGGGTGTGGTTATCCACACAAGGCTTACCCTTCAAGGGCGGGTGTAAGAAACTGAGGCCAAAACGGCTGGGACAATTTGAGGTGACACACCAAGTGAACCCGGTGGCGTTCCGGCTCAAGCTGCCAGACAGCATGAAAATCCACCCGGTATTTCATAGGTCACTGCTCTCACCGTACAGAGGGGAGCGGAGGGTCCGAGAGGTAGGAGGGGAAGGGCTCACACACCCGCTACTGGAAGAGAGGGAACGCCACCACGAGATAATGGAGATCCTGGATTCGCGCTGGCGAGGACGGCAGGTGGAGTACCTAGTGGCTTGGGAGGGGGAACCCGAGTCAGAAAACACGTGGGTTCCCACGGGGGAAATAGATGATGAATATCTGGTGGAAGTGTTCCACAACAGGTATCCGAGGAAACCCAAACCCCTTGAGAGATTCTGGGAGGAGCAATTGGCCACCACCAATGAGGAGGAAGAGGATTTCGTGGGTTTTCCGGCTTCCCAGGAGGAAGGAGGAGAATCGTCAGGAGAGGAGGAATCAGATTGGGAAGCTCCTCCCGCGAGAAATCGGAGCGGGTGGGAAGCGGGGTTTGAGTCCTCAGACGATGACGGCAGCTCCTTTAGGGGGTTCCCTGCTTCGTCGGCTGAAGAAGGGGACAAGGTCCCGTCACAGGGTCAGGCCGGGGGTGGAGGGGGTCCTGGGAGGGAGGTGGATGTCAGGAACTGACATCAGAGCGAGAAGCGGAGGCAGGGCTCCCGAGCGATGCCGGAGAGGGGACCAGCATGGGGGAAGGAATTCAAGGTAACACCAATAGAGAAGAGAGGGAGATGGAGGAATTGGAGACAGGGCTCCAAGACCCTTCACCCGAAACTAGTGGAGAGAGCGCTGGCACGCCCCAGCCTTCCCCTACTTGCGCAGACGCGTTCCGCGCAGGGAACATAGGAGGAGACTCGGGGTCAAACAGCTTTTATGCTGGAAGAGGTTCAAGAAACGCCCACTGACGGATTCTGCAAGTGACTAACAGGTCACGGAGGGCGAGCTCTGACCCTAAGCATGGTTGGGCAAGCAAGCTAACTACATCTCAGGCCATTTACGCACAAGTAACCCCTCACAACCATTACACCCCCCACAGCAACTCGGCCCAACAATGACAACTTCAGATTTAACCATATTTCCAAATCCTCCTTCCCTTCAATCTAACGTCCTTCACAATTGTCCTTGAATAAATTCACATTTCTGGCGGTCATACTAACCCCCAAAAACCTCTTTTTCTCAACCGATATTAGTCCTGTCTCCTCCTGAACCTCTGTCAAGCTTTCCTTTTCCTCAGGTAGGGCTCTGATCCTCAAATTCATCTGTTTCTCTTTAAGTTCAATCATAACAAATGTTAGCTTATGTTCCTCAAGTTGTCCTTGTATGGAAGGGACTCTCTCTCTCTCCAATTGAATTGCTTCAAATTCAGCAGCAAGGGTTTTCTCCTTGGCTTCATCCGCAGTTTGCCGTATCAAAGTAGATTCCTGTATCAATTTCTGGATGGTTTCTGTATTGGTATTCACCTTTTGTCCCAGATTATTTAAACTTTCTGCCATTAAGTCTATTTTAATATTTGCAGCATTTACTTTCACATTCATCACATCTGTTTTCTTGTGAAGCTGTTCCAGCGAATTGTTTATTTTCACCAATACGGCCACTAAGGCCTCTTCTGTCGACATTCCGTCTATTTTTTCCTTTCCTTTTGCCATAACACTTAAGACACTCAAGGTCAATCCCAGAGTCTCACACTTCTTTATCTGCAGCTGGAAATTCCCCTAGTCCTGCCCCTATGGAGCAACCAATTTCAAAAGCTTCCACTAGGGGAAATAGTTTCCATTTGTATTAATCAGTACTGTCCTCTTTTAGACAATGTTCCAATAATCCAAAGTTAGTTTGAGTTTTCAGTTACTTTAACTCCTCTTTAAAAGCAACCGGAGACAGTGGAAACAATGTATTCTCTCATTTCGCTACCTGTCAATGAACGTTCTAAATGCTGTCAATGAACATTGCAAAACGTCAGTCCTACTAGCAGCCCGTTTCCAGGGTCAGAGCGGCGGTATTTTAACTTTTTTCACTCTCTCCTGCAGGCATACTCAGTCCACAACTTCCCTCCCCTCTTCTCCTGCCTCCAAGGGGGGTTTTATGCTCTTTACCGATGGAAGTTTAATCTTTTACGAAAGGCTTTCCAAGACTTTAGCTTGCAGCCTCCTTGCCTCAGTCTATATACAAATAGGGAAGGCGGACTTCCTGTTTTGAACCTCCCCGTTTCGATGCCAAATTAAACGTTTAAAGTCTGGTTCTCCCGTTTCAGCGCTACTCACGGGTAATTATCCACAGGAAAAAGTCAGCGCTCTCCAGCAACAGCTATGCGGCTTTGCTCCGTGGAAGAAGCAGACGATTCGAAGCACCGCGCCACTCACCCCGCGTCGCTCCGGGTCCCCGAAACCGGGTTCCCCCGCGAGTAGGGGAGGCGCAAAAGGTGCCCGCCGAATCCCACGTTCACAGGCTTCTCCCGCCTGTGATTTTTACGGGTCTCCGCCTTCGCCACAGCGGTACAGACCCAATTTCCCACGGGGCAAGTTCCTCCCGATCAGAGGAACTCCACCATTGCCGGAGGCACCAACCCGGAAGTCCCCTGGATGGGGAAAATGGGACATTCTGGGATAAAATCAGAAGCTGGGGTGGCTTCTGTAATTCCAAGATATCCCAGGAAAATCAGGACACTTGAAGGATATGCATTTCTGGGAGTTGTAGTCCAATAACATTTGGAGGGTACCAGGTTGAGAAAGAAATCTATCCATATATATGTTGCTAACATACCTTCAGACTCGACTACAGCAATGTCAGGATAGGACAGATTTGTCCATTAATTTGCTGTGTTGAGTGCTTCATCAGTGTTTTTTACAGCCCCAGAAGGGATGGCAGATGAAGGAACAGAAGCAACTCCTTGCTAGACCAAGCAGGCTTTCTTCCGGGTAGACATTTGTCTGATAATTTGAGGAATATAATTAACATCTTGGAAAAGTTAGAAGTGAATATTAATACTAAGGCAGTTTTAATATTTGTGGACGCGGAGAAAGCCTTTGACAACATTTCTTGGAGTTTTATGAAGAAGAACTTACAGGGGATGGGGGTGGGAGAAGGATTTGGAAATGGTATAGGTGCAATTTACTCTGAAATAAAGGCTAAGCTAATTGTTAATAACGAGGTTACGGAGGAATTTAAGATAGAAAAAGGAACACGACAAGGCTGCCCAATCTCTCCATTGCTTTTTATATCAGTCCTGGAGGTTTTGCTGAATATGATCAGAAGGGACCAGTTGGTTAAAGGTATACAAGTCGGAGCTAAGCAGTATAAATTGAGAGCATTCGCAGATGATTTAGTACTGACATTACAGGAGCCAGAATCTAGTACCAAAAGAGTTTTGGAACTGATTCAAGACTTTGGCCAGGTTGCAGGATTCAAACTGAATAAACTAAAAACAAAGGTTTTAGGGGGAAATTTAACAGCCATTGAAAGAGAGAGGTTTCAGAATGTGACAGGTTTAACAGTGGTTAAGAAAGTGAAATACCTGGGGATTAACATGACAGCCAAAAATGGGAACTTATTTAAAGACAATTATGAAAAATGTTGGGCGGAAGTGAAAAAAGACTTAGAAATTTGGTCAAACTTGAAGCTTTCACTGCTAGGCCGTATTGCTGTGATAAAGATGAATGTATTGCCAAGAATGTTATTTTTGTTTCAAACATTGCAAATTTTGGACAAAATGGATTGTTTCAAGAAGTGGCAGAGAGATATTTCTAGATTTGTCTGGCAGGGCAAGAAGCCCAGAATAAAATTTAAAATATTAACGGATGCAAAGGAAAGAGGTGGATTTGCCCTGCCAGACCTTAAACTCTATTATGAATCAGCAGCTTTCTGCTGGTTGAAAGAATGGCTACTCCTTGAAAACACAGACATTTTGGATTTGGAAGGTTTTAATAATGTATTTGGTTGGCATGCATATCTGTGGTATGATAAGGTCAAAGCACATAAAGCATTTAAAAACCATATTGTCAGGAAAGCACTGTTTAATGTCTGGATAAGATATAAGGATTTGCTTGAAAACAAAACCCCAAGGTGGTTGTCACCAATGGAAGCGAAGGCTCAGAAAAAACTCAATATGGAGGCCAAATGGCCGAAATATTGGGAAATTTTGGAATAAGTGGGAGACAAACTGAAATTGCAGATTTTTGAGAAACTAAAAAACAAAGTGCGAGATTGGCTTCATTATTATCAAATAATGGAGGCATACAATCTGGACAAAAAAATTGGATTCCAGGTGGAAAAATCAAAATTGGAAACAGAACTGTTAGATCCCAAAACTAAGACTTTGTCAAGGATGTATAACTTGCTGTTGAAATGGAATACTCAGGATGAAACGGTGAAATCTGCTATGATTAAATGGGCACAAGATGTTGGACACAATATTATGTTTGCTGACTGGGAACAGTTATGGACCACAGGTATGAAGTTTACGGCATGTAATGCCTTAAGAGAGAATATTATGAAAATGATATACAGGTGGTACATGACTCCAGTCAAGCTAGCAAAAATCTATCATTTGCCCGATAACAAATGTTGGAAATGTAAAGAAACTGAAGGTACATTCTTTCACCTTTGGTGGACGTGCCCAAGGATTAAGGCTTTCTGGGAGATGATATATAATGAAATGAAAAAGGTATTTAAATATACCTTCTTGAAGAAACCAGAGGCCTTTCTCCTGGGCATCGTAGGCCAATTGGTGCCAAAGAAGGATAGAACTTTCTTTATGTTTAAATGAAAAGGAAATTGACTAAGGAAGGATTTGGAGTACAAATATAAAAGCAAGGAGTTCGGCTGTCATCTGGAATCAGCGCAGACGCAGCACAGCGCACAGGGCTGGAAACAGCAAGTAAGTTGCCGCCAGTGGTTACTGTTTTCCTTCTCCCTCTGAAACTTTAAAAAAAAGTAACTCTTTCAGAAGTTACAGATTAAAAAAGACTACCTAAGTTAAAAAGGGGAGCAGAACGCGAAGATTATGTTTATTTGAAGCCCTCTATGTAACAGAAGGGAGTAGGGAACTCGCGGTGTGTTACTTTCACTTTTAAAAAGAACAAAGAATTCTGAAATGGAAGGGAAGCTTCCGACTCCATTACTAAGACTCACTTGGGTTTGCCGCATCACAGTAAAGATAAAGAATATAAGACCTTTAAAACTTTGGTTTTGGAACTAAATTACTCAATTACAAAAGAAGAATTTAATTTCCCTGTCACCCAAAGAATCTAAATTTTGGAACTTTTATTTTCATTCCCCCCCCCCCCTCTTTTCTTCTCTCCCTAGTGGAAGGAATGGACAACTACAATTTGTTTTTCAAGTTTTCCCTTTAATTCTCTCCTTTGGAGAGGCATAATTTTTGGAACGTTACAAATGTCTCTTTAATTTTAAAACCCAGCAATTTTCCTTGCTTCCACACTCAAGAATTGGATTTTCCTTTTCTCTCCTTTTTTCTCCTTTTTTTTTGCATCGGGGTTATTTTACCTCCGGATATTGGACTATCTTGGACTGACAACTGGATAATTGGTTAAAATTTAAGATTGAGAACTTCTCCTTTTTTTTTTTTTCCTCTCTTCCTTATGGACTAAGATTTTATCTTTTCGTGGAACTTCTTCTTTTGGTTGGATTTAATTTGATTTTTTGACTGCTCTCTCTGGAAAATAACCTTGGATTAACTGACAAAATTTTATCTGGATATAGCCTAAGTGGTGGCAAGAAGATTGGTTCTATATTACATCAATATAATATTTTGCAGGGTTCAAACCCGAATTAGGTATACCGGTGGAATAGCCTAATTGGTGGCAAGAAGACTATTTTTGTTTCCTCTTCTGGGTTATTAATTTGACTGTATTTTATAATTTGACTGTACTCTATAATTTGACTATATCTTATAATTTATAAAATACAAATTTTGGAAAATGTCACATCAACAGAAGAAAGGGGATGGGGGGACACCTGCAGAGAGGAAAGGGTCCAAACAAGAAACAGAATTTAAAGCAGAAATTTTTAAGATGTTCGCAGAAATTAAACAGAGTGAGAAGAATTTAGAGACAAAATTGGAATCAGTGGACAATAAAATTGGGAAAATGGATAAAAAAACTGATGAGACAGTTAATGAACTGAAAGGGCAGATAAAAGAGGTGTCTAAGAGAACTCACTCATTAGAGGAAGGGGCTAAGAGAATGAAACAAGAAATGAAGGAAGTGAAGCGAGAGGAAGAAAAAATCAGAGTGGAGATGATGGAATTAAACAAATCCCAAGAAGAACTTAAAGATTCGATTGCTATGAATGAATTGAGACAGAGGGAAACTAATCTTAGACTGAGAGCCATCCCGGAAATACAGAATGAAAATATTAAAGAAAGATTGATAACAGAATTAGCCCAATGGATGGAGTTGCCACCAGAAGAGGTAGCCAAAACAGTACAAAATGCATTTAGAATGAGAGCAAGAACATCAAAAACAAAGAAATTTCCAGGAGATTGTTTAATTACATTCAAGGATAGAGAAATGAGAAATCTGGTATTACAGAAAAATAGAGAGACCCATATAAACCATTGGTGCAGGTACTTAAGAAGAATAATATTGAATTTAGATGGGAATATCCGGAGGGAATTTCATTCTTTTACAAAACGAAGAAGCGCAGACTAACAAGTCCAGAAGAAACAGGAAAATTTCTCAGAAGATACAAGGAATTGAATGCGGAAGAAGAGGAAGCTGAAGAAGTTAAAGGAGCAGGTGCCAAAGATGAATCAGAACTAGAGGAAGAAGATGAAGAGAACGGGAAAAAGACAGAAGATGAAGAAGAAAAGGAAGAAGAAGATACAGATAAATTATAAAAGAGTTAAAAATAAATAAAATTTATTTAATTCGAAATCAATATGGCACTAAAATTATGGAATTGGAACATTAATGGGATGAACGAGGGGAAAAAACGGAACAAAGTTGAACAATTTTTAAAGAAGAAAAAATTGGACATTATATGTTTACAAGAGACACATGTTGCAAAGAAACACAGGAAAATCTTGATTAATAAAAGGCTAGGGAACGAATTCATATCATCAGACAAAGAGAAGAAAAGAGGAGTGGTTTTATATATTCAAAGCAAAATTGAAGCACAACAAATTTTCAAAGACGAAGAAGGAAGAATCATAGCAGTACAGATCAAATGGCAAGGCGAAAGTTTAATAATTGTCGGGATCTATGCACCTAATGGAAATAAGACTGATTTCTACAAAATATTAGAAGAAAAACTATTTGACTACATGGATCAGAAAATCATAATAATGGGAGACATGAATGCGGTGGTTTCATTGGAAATGGACAGATTAAGAGAGGGAATAAGTAAAGAAGGAAAATTACCTAAGACTTCCTTCTCAATGGTTAAAAACCATAATTTAATAGATATTTGGAGATTAAGACACCCTTTGGACAAACAGTTCACTTACTTTTCGGAACCTAATCAATCAATGTCAAGAATAGATCAAATATGGGTCTCGAATGAATTGACTCCAAGAATCCTACAAATTGAGATTCAACCTAGAACAATCTCGGATCACAATCCAATAAAAATGGAGTTGAAAGGATTTGAAGAAAGATCTTTCAGATGGAGAATTAACGATTGTCTTTTAGATGATCAAAAAATTACAGAAAAAGCAAGAAAGAACTTAACTGAGTATTTTTTGGAGAACAGTAACAAAGGTACGAAGATGAGTGTAGTATGGGATGCAAGCAAGGCAGTGATGAGAGGCTTTTTCATTCAACAGAATTCACTGAAGAACAAATATAGAGAAAAAGGAAAAAAAGAAATGCTAAAGCAGATAATGGACAATGAACAAAAACTTATCAAAAAACCAAATAATTTGAAAATTAAACAAGAGATTAAGATTCTGCAAGCACAATTTGCAATGATCATAAATAAGGAAATAGAGATGAACATCAAAAGACTAAGACAGAAAAACTTTGAATTTGCGAACAAATCTGGCAAATGGCTCGCTTGGCAAATTAAAAAGAGAAAAGAACAAAATATGATCAATAAAATTATTGTAAATGGAGAAGAGATAGACAACCCAAAGGCAATTAGAAAAGGATTCTTGGATTTTTACAGATGTTTATATAGAAACAGAGAAAGAAACAACATGAGGAAAATAGAACGATTTTTGAAAGAAAAAAAGGTGCAAAAGATCCCGACAGAAAAAAGAGACCAACTGAATGCCCCAATAGGAATTGAGGAGCTAAAAGATGTTATAAAGGAATTGAAAAGAGGGAAAGCCCCAGGACCAGATGGATTTACAGCAAGATATTATAAAGAAATGAAAGAGATTTTGATGCAACCATTGAAAGAAGTAATGAATAACATTCTAAAAGAGACATTCCAGAAACATGGAAAGAAGCTTTCATTACATTGATCCCTAAACAGGACTCAGATTTAACACAAGTGAAAAATTACAGACCTATTTCACTACTTAATACAGATTACAAAATATTTGCAGGGATTTTAGCAAATAGACTGAAAAAAATACTGAAAGAAATTATCCATGAAGATCAAGCAGGTTTTCTTCCAGGCAGACAGATGAAAGATAATATAAGAAATATAATTAATATTTTGGAATATCTGACTGCCAAGAATGAGAAACAAGCAACATTAATATTTGTAGATGCAGAAAAGGCCTTTGATAATATCGCTTGGGACTTTATGCTGAAGAACCTGGAGTTTATGGATGTGGGAACTGAGTTCTTTAATGGGATAAAGGCAATTTATTCAGAGCAGAAAGCAAAGCTAATTGTAAACAATGTAACTACAGAAGATATAAAAATAACAAAAGGAACTAGACAGGGGTGCCCACTTTCGCCATTACTATTTATAATGGTCCTAGAGGTTTTCCTGAGGTCAATGAGACAAAATGAACTAATAAAAGGGGTAACAGTTGGTCAGAATGAATATAAAGTAAAAGCCTTTGCTGATGATCTGGTAATTACGATTGAAGAACCATTAGAAAGTGTAAAAGAAGTGTTGGATGAAATTGAGAAATTTGGAAACGTGGCAGGATTTAGACTAAATAAGAAAAAAACTAAAATAATTACAAAAAATATGGATCAAAGTACAATAGAAATACTGCAACAAAGGACAGAGATTGAGGTGGTGAAAAAAGTTAAATATTTAGGAATTTGGTTAACTCCCAAGAATATTGATTTGTTTCAAAATAATTACACACCGGTTTGGAACGGAATAAAGAGGGACTTGGAAGTGTGGGGAAGAATGAAATTATCGTTTTGGGGTAGAATATCTACGATAAAAATGAGTGTCCTTCCAAAGATGTTATTTTTATTTCAAACTATCCCCATATTAAAAGGGGTAGTAATCTTTAGAGAGTGGCAAAGAGTGCTTTCAAGATATATCTGGCAGGGCAAGAAGCCGAGAATTAAATTTAAATTACTAACAGATGTAAAGGAAAGAGGAGGCTTCGCCCTGCTGATCTGAAATTATACTATGAAGCAGCATGTCTTTGCTGGTTGAGAGAGTGGATAAAATTAGAAAATAAAGAACTATTAGACCTAGAAGGTTTTGATAACAGATTTGGATGGCACGCGTATCTATGGGCTGAAAAGAAGAAAGTTCATAAAGGTTTTGGGAACCACATATTCCGGAGTTCATTGATTGAAATATGGGAGAGGTATAAAAACCTACTAGAACCGAAAGTTCCACACTGGTTATCACCGTTAGAGGTTATGAGTGTAAAGAAAGTAAATATAAGGGGTAAATGGATTACATACGGAGAAATGATAATCAAAGAAGGAGGAAAATGGAAACTAAAACCATATGAACAAGTTAAAGAATATGTGTATGATTGGTTGCACTATTTCCAGGTAAATGAAATGTTTAAAAAAGATATTAAAGAAAGGGGTTATGTTGAAAAAGACTCAAAGTTTCAGACAGAGGTGATAAATAATAATTGTAAAATTTTGTCAAAATGTATAAAATATTGTTGGAATGGAATACCAAAGATGAGGAAGTTAAATCAGTAATGATACAATGGGCCAGAGATTTTGGATATAATATTCAGTTTGAGGACTGGGAAAAACTGTGGAAAGAGAATCTAAGATTTACTGCATGTACAGTACCTAAAGAAAATGTTATGAAAATGTTTTACAGATGGTACATTACACCGGTAAAATTATCAAAAATGTATAAGACGTGCAACAAATGTTGGAAATGTAAAGAAAAGGAAGGTACGTTTTACCATATGTGGTGGGAATGTAAGAAAGTGAAGGGTTTCTGGGAGATGATCTATAATGAAATGAAAAAGATGTTGAAATATACATTTGTAAAGAGACCAGAGACCTTTCTTCTAGGAATTACGGGGAATGAAATTAGAAGAAAAGACTGTAAACTTTTCCAATATGCAGCCACAGCAGCAAGAATTCTACTGGCCCAGAAATGGAAACAAGAGGAGATACCAACAATAGAAGACTGGAGAATGAAGCTGACTGACTATGCAGAACTGGACAGATTAACCGGAAAAATTAGATATCTTCAAGACCAAAAGTTCATCGAGGACTGGGGGAAATTTGTTGAATATCTGAAAAGAACATGTGATGTGCAAACAACACTGGTGGGATTTCAAGAAGCACTGTGAAAACAGAGATATATTGTTAAAAAACAAACAAACAGGAGTGGAAGGGAAGTTTAATGGCAATATAAACAGAGAAATGCGTAAACTGGGAAGTAAATATGGATGATTGTCAGAGAATCCGAAGGAAGTCTAAAAAGTAACAAATTTGTGAAAATCTGTGAAATTTAATTGTATTTTTTGTATTGGAAAATAATAAAAATTATATTAAAAAAAAAGAACTTTCTTTATGTATGCCACGACAGCAGCAAGAATACTTATCGCAAAGTATTGGAAGACACAAGATCTACCCACCCTGGAAGAATGGCAGATGAAGGTGATGGACTATATGGAACTGGCAGAAATGACCGGCAGAATCCGAGACCAGGGAGAAGAGTTGGTGGAAGAAATTTAAAGACTATCTACAGAAATATTGTAAAATTAATGAATGTTAGAATGATGTTGGATTAAAAGTTAAGTGGTTTTTAGCTATAACGCTATAAGGAATATGAAAAAATGGATTATTAACAGGTAAAAATTTAATGTTACAATATTTTAAGATTAAAGACTAGGATAAACAAAGAGGGAAAGGATTTGCTGAACTAACAAGTTGAATTGGAATACAAAAAGGGAGGTGTGAGGAGGTCCGGGAAACAAGCAAATTAAAGATAAGTGATGGAAAGATGGAATTGTTTTTTAACTATTTTTATTTTGTATTTTTCTTTTTTCTTTTTTCATTTTGTAATATTTTGAAAATTTCAATAAATATCTTAAAAAAAACAAAACAAAACAGAAGCAACTCCTTGCTGACTAGTTTCTAAAAGCAGTCATTTGAGCCAGGGAAAAGAATTATCAATTAAACATGTAACAAGGGGGAAGAGATAACAGCAGACCCGTGAAGCAGGAACTCTTAAGTAACTTGGCATGTTTCACAGTGACTGAAACCCAAAGCTGAAAAAAGGAGAGCAATTAGAAGCTCCATTGATGCTCACAGTGGCGTAGCGTGGGTTGTCAGCACCCGGGGCAAGGCAAGTAATTCGCCCCCCCTAACCCGTGGATTTGCGCCCCCTAACCTGTGGATTTGCCCTAACCCCAGATGTTGCGCCCAGTGCGGCCGGCCCCCCCTGCACCCCCCACGCTATGCCACTGGATGCTCATGCATTTGTCATCTTCGTGTCCTCAACGGGATCCTCCTCATTCGTTAGGGAGTAAAGGCATATAGTTTCAAAGCACAATGAGAAGAATGCATTTATGCTCTCAGTGGCACCACTGTAGGATTAGCCAAGTAGTTTGTTGCCACTTCTTTGATTGCTCAGCTGGAGAAGTCTACCAAGTTCTGACAAGTTGTCTGGACCTTTATGTTCCCCATGAAAGAAAGTCATTGTCCAGGACTGGCTCTGGAATTATGTGAGCTCCCAGGCACCACAGTATCACTGAGATCTGATCCAATCATGCTACCTTCTCCTCTCCCACTCACTGTGGGCCCAGAGAGGAGGGGACTCTGGTGGTTGGAGGAAGGCTCTGGCAGCTGTTGCCAGCAGAGGCTGCTTCTTGCCACCATTACTAAGTAGGTACTGAGAGATGAAGGATAGGTGGGAAGAGTGAGTTTGCATTGTGCTGCTTGGCATTCTTGTCAAAGCACAATGAAAAATGGAATGGCAGCATCTGATTGCCCACCAACTCAGTTCAGCTACACAAGAAGTGATGAAACCCAGGACCCAGGGCAGTCCACAACACTGCCAGACCTCTTAGTTTAGTGCAGGGGTAGGGAACCTGTGACCCTTCAGATGTTGTTGCACTGCAACTCCCATTGTCAAGTGCACCAACTCAAGGAGATCAAGTCATCAGCCTGGCCCCATCAATGTCAAGTGGCTCCAACACACTTTGTGCATGTGCAATGTCATGTGTCACTGCTTCAGTGCCTAGCTTTGCCAGAGTGCTTGACCTCCTTCAGAGGATGCAGCATCACATGAGGTTGCACCAGTTTGCGCAGCATTGGCGGAAGAACTGGGCGATATCTGTTTTTCAACATCGTGATATATCAGCAGCTAAATACCTCAATTTGCCCAGCCCTACTGAGCAAGCACCATACCACTCCAGTTTGCATGAGCTGAAGAGGTATCGGGGCTTTGTTGAATTGCTTGGAGGGGGGCAGGAAGCCTCCAGCCCCCTAGCTGAGTGAGCCCCTCAGACTCACACAAGCCAGAGGGGCATTGGGGCTTGCATGAACCATTGAACCATAAGGGCAGGGGGCTTATTAGGGTGATTTATTGCTCAGATAAGGCTGGTGCCCGGTACGCTCCCTCTGCGCAGCTCTGCTGCCAGGCCTCGGCATTCTCCAAAGTCCGCATTCCAATGCTCTGAGCAAAAAGCAGAGTCCACACTCAGCGGCCAGAGTGAGATTCACCCCGGAGGGTGATCTCATGAATTCAATTCCCATTAACAGAGGTGTCCGACAGGGTTGTATATTGGCTCCACTCCTGTTCAATTTGTTCATAAGTGACATGAGGACTCCCCTAATAGAGGCTCAAGAAAGGATTCATGCACCCCGCCTAGCACTTTATCGCTGCCCCTTGTTACTATATGTGGATGACACAGTCATTCTTTCCTTTTCTAGAGTAGGTCTCAGGAGGGCCCTAAAATTTTTTTGGATCATACTGTAACGCAAATTCCCTTACAATTAATTATGGGAAATCTAAGATCCTGATTTTCTCAAAGAGCTGGAAACTCCATAATTGGAGAATTGATGGGAGAGTCATCGAACAAGTCTATAGATTCCAATATTTGGGAGTTTGGTTACAACATAACCTCAGATGGAAGGCCCATGTAGCCTATGTTACAAATAGAGCCAAAGCTATCTCCTTGGCGATCTTGCGATTCTTCTTCACCGATGGGGCCCTTCATATCCCATCGGCGTTGGAAGTCTTCAAGGCCAAGGTGATCCCGACAATTGCTTATGCCATCTCAATCTGGGGGACTTTTGCCAACCTATCTCACCTGGAGGTCATTCAAAATCCTGCTTGTCCTGCTTGGCAGGGGGTTGGACTCGATGGCCCTTGTGGTCTCTTCCAACTCTATGATTCTATGATTCTATGAAAATCAGTTTTTAAGAGGGATATTGAAACTGCCCAACTGTGTAAGTAATACAGCGTTACGCATGGAACTCAATATTGTATCCCTGGAAAATGCTCTGTGGAAGCACATACTTTGTCACTGGTTATCTCTATGGCACAATCTCCCAAACTTGTACTTGATACAATGTATGTGGAGAGATGATTTCCAGAGCCCATGGGTAAAAAATTTACAGCTGAAAATAACGGCAATGGGAATCTCCCCATCCAAATTACTAGAGCAGGACATAGTCCCAGCTAAAAGAACAGTAACCTGTAAGCTAGAGGAGATGGACTTGCAGCAGAAAATGATCTTGGGCAATGGTACCTGCTCACCTCTAAATCTTGGTTTATTACCCCTCTTAAGGCTCCCAAACTATTTGAATTCCCTAACTTCCTCAGCTCATAGATATGCCTTTGTAAAGGCAAGATTCAACACCTTCCCATCGAACGTGCTGAGAAATAGATTCTCCAATGGACAGATATCGCTCTTATGTGATTGTAATAGTGGGGCACCGGAATCGTTGCATCACATAATCTTTGACTGTGCTTTTCACTTACCGGCCAGGAGCAAGTTTCTTGCTCAATATCTTAAGGGAATTGCCGATGATACGATTGAAGCCAAACTGAGATATCTACTAATTGATGATGACCCCCTAAAATCACTCATAGTTGCCAGATTCCTGATCAGCATCCTATCCCTAAAGAAGAGAAACGGTCTCCTGTGTGATTCGGATAACCCCTTTAAACCATGACCTATGTTTTAGGTGATATCACCATTGTTTTAAACCATGATCTATGTTTTAGGCGATATTACCATTGATATCCCTGATTAATTTATGAGCAGAGGGCGATGTATAGGTTACGAATTTATTGTAATGTATGATGGTGGTTTCTGTTTTTGTATGATGGTGGTTTTTGTTTTTGTTTTGCTTCGATTATTGTTTGTCTTTTGTAAGTTTTGGCGATTTTAAATTTGGAGGTTTAAGTATAATATGTTGGTATGGGAAACTGTCGTGTAACGGGCCAATGGCCGTAATAAAGATCAATCCAATCAATCCAAAGCAGAGTCCAGCAGCGGTCAGAGAAAGCTGCAAGCTTCAGTGCTTTCTTCAGTGTGCTTAAACAAAGTTCAGACAGGATTCTAGCAACTAAAAGCAGTTTTATTTACAGCAGAACTATCCATTGTCTAACAGCATCGTGAAACACGTCCGCTCTCCTCAAAAGCGAAATTAGAGAGAACAAAGGGTTGAGACTCTCGGAAATGACGCAGAATCTCCCCCCACCCCACAGTAGGCAGGGCGTACACTCTGAGCTGTTTAACCCTGTAAGCTCAGGTTCTCCTCACACCCCCTCTCGCCCTGAGCTACTGTGGGGCAAGTAAGTACAGAACTCACCCCAACTCCAAACCACTACAAAACTCCCCATGACGCTGGAAGCTTAAAAGTTTGGTAAATCCATCGGCCAAGTTATCGTGACTAGCACAATACTTCAGCCGTATCAAACCTGACTGAACACTCTGACACACATTTTGGAAACGTATGTCTAGATGCTTGGTTCTCGCCTTAAATTGCGCAGATTCAGCCAATTTCAAACAGGGCTGATTGTCTTCCCAAACCGTGATGGGCAAGCTACAATCTTGCACCAAGCATCTATAGAACTCCAGTTCCCGGCACAAATCTGACAGTGCGCTGAATTCAGCCTCAGTAGAAGACAGCGCAATGAGACTTTGTTTCCGGGACTTCCACCCAATCAGTGACTTCCCAAACTTTATCACCAACCCAGACACAGATTTGCGGTCCTGCAGATTCGCCCAGTCACTGTCCGCAAAGCATGTGAGCTTCGCCTCACCTTCAGCTGGCAGCTTGAGACTGAAGTCTTTGGTATGCTGCAGGTAACGTAGTACCCGCTTGATACCGTGCCAAGCACTCACACTGGGCTTTGATGCTTCCCTACTTAGTAGCAAAGGCAATGTCTGGTCTGCTCCATTGGGACAGATACAACAGACTACCCAGAGCTGACTGAAAGAGCTCAGCATTCTCGAACTCAGCACTTTCTGCTTGCTGGCTATCTTTCATGAAACTCGCTTCCATGGGTGTCCGAACTCCTGCACAATCAGACATTCTGAACTTCTCAAGCAACTGCTCAATCTTGCCTTTCTGACTGAGCAAGAAGCTACCATCCTCAGTTCTCGCTATTTGCACGCCCAGGTAGATCTTTACTGCACCCAGGTTCTTGAGCTGAAACCGCTTCCCTAGCTCCTTGGCAAACTTCTGCACCTGTTTGTCTGCTTTTGCCACATAAATGATGTCATCAACGAAGAATAAAACCATTTCCTGTGAGTCTCCTGACCCTCTGAGGACCAGGCAACTGTCAGCAAGACTCTTCCTGAAACCTAGCTTCTCCAGGGCTTCATTCAGGCACAAGTTCCAATTCCTGGCCGATTTCTTCAGGCCGTAAATTGACTTGTTTCCATACAGTACCTTGCTCATTGCCCTCAAACCCTGGAGGAGGAAGCATGTACAGATCCTCTTGGAGGTCTGAGTTCAAGTAGGCTACATCCACATCAAAGTGATGCACCAGCAAACCTCTTTGTGCAGCAACGGCTAAGAGCAAGCATAGAGATTCACCCCTAGAGGTGGGAGCATAAACTTCCGTATAATGCAACCCCCTTCGCTGCGTGAATCCTCTTGCTACTAATCTGGCCTTGTACTGTGGTTCTCCAGTCGCTGTGGGTTTAAGACGGTAAGCCCAGAGGCTACCCACGGCCTGTTTGCCCACCGGCAACTTCGTGAGGGAGAACACGCCTAGAGACTCCACTGAGTTCATCTCCTTCTGCATCGCCTCATGCCATTTTCTGGCTTCTTCCTGAGGCAGTTTCTGAACATCTTCAAAACTCTCGGGTTCACACTGTGCCATACCGACCCATACACTACTGACTGCAAACCTTTTGGGAGGTTTCCCCTTTGTTGTCTGAGTTGAACGGAGCAACACTACTTCAGGAATCCCCTCTGACCCACTAGGGCCAGCCAGAACGTCCTTGGCATCAGAGAGTTCCCCCTCTGACTTACTGCGCCTTCTGGACTTCTCAGCCGAACCTGTGGGGGAAGATGGAGCACTGCGTTGCTCAATCTTCACAGCCTTGGGAGAAGTTCTCCCCTCTGCCTGCACTGGGTCTGGACTCTGTGCCTCAGTAGCAGGTTCCACCTCTTCCTCTTCTTCATCAACAGAGTCAAGCAGACTCTCTGTCAGGATGTCAGGGTTCCCATGTATCCGTGTCCAGCCACTCTGCTCACAGAATTCAGCACTGTTGCTGAGCAGAAGCCTGGAGTGGTTCCCTGACGGATAAGCAAACCTCCACCCCTTGGTCCCTGGCTCACACCCACAGAAAATCATCTTCTGGGACCTAGGGCCACCCTTCTTGTGTTTGGCCTTTGGTATGAGGACCCAAGCCTCACAGCCAAAAATACGGAAGTAATGCACTTTGGGCTTCTTTCCGTGCAGCAGAAAGTAGGGTGTGTCACCTACCACTGAATTGAACGACCTGTTCAGAATAAAGTTGGCCGTTCGCCAAGAATCCCCCCAAAAGCGCTGTGGGAGCCCGGCATCAAATAGCAACGCTGCGGACATCTCCTGCAGCGATCTATTCCTGTGTTCTGCAACCCCATTCTGTTGGGGACTGTGTGGGGCAGTCAATCTGTGTTGAATCCCCTTCTTGCGGAAGAAACTTTGCAGCGCAGACCTGGTGAACTCCCCACCGCGATCGCTCTGAAAGTTTTGCACCCGTGTGGAAAACTGTAGTTCCACTGCCGCAATCCAGTCTTTGATTAGTGGCGCAGCTTCACTTTTGTGTTTGAGTGTGAAGAGCCAGCCGTTGCACGTGTGGTCATCAATCAGAACCAGTGCAAATTTGGCTCCACCCATACTGGTCACAGACATCGGCCCACACAAGTCTGCATGAATTAACTGAAAAGCCCTAGTGGTCACCCTCTCAGACCTTGGGTATGTGCACGTTTTCACCTTTGCGTGCTTGCATGCCCGACAATCAAGAAACTTAGCACATGATTTCATTTTGCATCCTTCAGTGCACTCTGGGATCTTCTTCACTGACCCCCAGGACACATGGGCCAGGCGTCGGTGCCAGAGGTGGGCACACATATCATGGACTGGAACGTTGGCACACTGCGCTTGAGCCACCTCCGTGTCATCTGGACCTGCAAAAGAAGCATCTAGTACAAACAACCTGTCTTTACATTCAACACTGACTAGTTGCTGTCCATTCTTAGAAATATAACACATATTATCCTCAAAACACACTCTGTAGTTCTCAGCAAGAAGGGCACTGACAGATAGCAATGCGCAGGACAGTCCTGGAACAACAAACGCCTGTATTGAATCCCGTAAAAAAGAACAAAACAGTGAGCCAGCCTGCGTGAGAGCATGTTTAGTCCCATCTGCTAAACAGACAGTCTTTCCAGAAGTTACAGAGGTGAAGTTCTCCAGGAATCCACTAGATGGCATGAGATGATGGGAAGCACCTGAGTCAATCACAAAAGTCAGCACAGCGTCCTGTTGACAACTCTTAACTGCTGCCATAGAGGCTGCTAAATGTTTATGTTCAGTGTCTCTGCCAGCTGCCTTTGGCCTTCCTTTCCCACGCTTCAAAGAAGAGCGCTTTATCTGGTTGCTACGGGAGACGGCCTTCGGCTGTTCCTGTGCCTCCACTGGACATTCTCTCACAAGATGGGAGGGGGAGCCACAGCAATAACAGCGACGGGAAGCAAAAGCTCTCACAGCCTCCTCTTCAGCCATTCCTTTGTTCCTTGCACCCCCACCTTTGGGTGCACAGCCTGGACCTGCACGCTCCCCAGCACTCTGGTTGTGGGCCTCTACATCACGTGGCCTCTCGGGGACAAAGCAGCTACTCTCAGCTGTAACTTCAGGAACGTGGCCAGCAGCCCCCACCGGGCCAACGGCTTTCCCATGGCCCTCGGCTTCCTCCCGGCACTTGGCTCCTGCTGAGCTTTCACACAGACTCCTCAGCACCTGCCAGGCGGCCTGAGCCGATTTAACGCCCTCCAGGTGGGGCAACAGCAAAGCGTCCACACTTGCTTTCAACATGCAGAGCTCTCTCTGCTCTCTCTCACTCAGCAGAGCAGTATCCACATCTGCTGCGCCATCTTCAGCAGCAGCTTGCATGGGTGGGGCCGGCTCCTTCTGGGCTATACCCCAGAGCCCTGTGGCCAAAAACCACCCCCTTGCTCTTCTCGACCAGATTTCCCAGGTCTGGTGGGTGAGCTTTTCAAACGGGACTTCATAACAGCCCTGGAGATCAGCCATCTCCTCCCCCGGTGTTCCCATGGGGCTTTGAAGTACTCACGCGTACCAACCGGCTCCGAGGAGAGGCCTCCAGCGTCTCTTTGCAGCACACAGCTTGCAGCCAGCCAGCCAGCTCAGGCAGACCCTCAAAGCTGGTCTTTTCTTCCGGCAGCCAAAACAGCAGCTTTCCAGCTTTCTCAGCCTTTTAAGCACACAGCACTTCAAAGCAGGCTTTCTCTAATTGTGTATCACTGCCATCCATAACCTATTAGGGTGATTTATTGCTCAGATAAGGCTGGAGCCCGGTACGCTCCCTCTGCGCAGCTCTGCTGCCAGGCCTCGGCATTCTCCAAAGTCCGCATTCCAATGCTCTGAGCAAAAAGCAGAGTCCAGTAGCGGTCAGAGAAAGCTGCAAGCTTCACTGCTTTCTTCAGTGTGCTTAAACAAAGTCCAAACAGGATTCTAGCAACTAAAAGCAGTTTTATTTACAGCAGAACTATCTATTGTCTAACAGCATCGTATAACACGTCCGCTCTCCTCAAAAGCAAAAGTAGAGAGAACAAAGGGTTGAGACACCCCTGGCCAATTCATCTTTTATGGAGCCGTGGAGTCCCTCCCAGAACAAATCTCTCACTGGTTTGGAGTCTTTCTCCCAGCCCAATACAGTCAGCAATGCAAAAAAGCGCGAATGGTACTGACGCACAGTGGCTTTGCCTTGTCTGAGTCCGTGCATCTCTCGGCGCGCAACATCAACATCCACGGTGGACTGGAAACAAGCGTCCATAGCTTTGATAAATTCATCAGAATCGCGGCGGGCAGGACCATCTTCATGCCACAAATTGCGCATCGAAGTGGGCGACCAAACTGCCCCCCCCCCGCCTTCCAAGCCCAATTCCCTCTGATCTGGACCCTGGGAACCCCTCTCTGCATGCACGCTCCCACCTGGCTTGCAGATCCTGGCATCGCTTCTCCGCATCGTCACTCTTCTTCTGAGAGGCTATTACCGCAGTGGAGAGCTCGGTGACTGCGTTCCGTAGTGCTGTCAACTGTTCCTCCGCACTCATGGCTGCCACACTTCGTGAGCTTTGCAAAAAAAAATTTTGCGTTCTTTTAGAGAGGGGACTTACTGTCAGGGCCGCCTCAGGTCCCAGCTCACAAGAGACCAACGCCAAGTCCACTTTATTTACAAAAGTCTTTATTGAAGTACATTGTTTGTTCCACAGCCGAGGCGCGCAGCCCCACGTCTGTTACGCTTAGACCGCTGAAGTCCCCTCTGAATCAGTCCCGCCTCCACACCAGTTTAAGAGGCTTGTGCTGGTCTACCTCTTCCTGTCCTTCCTTTTCCGCAGGGTCTTTCTGCCCCCCTGGGTTCCTTCCCTCCTGCTTTCCCCTGACGCTGAGTCCCCAGACGCCTGCTCCCCCCTCCTCCATGCTTTGGGACCAGGCTCCTCCTCCGGGCTCTCCGCATTTCCGCGCGCCTCCACATTTGAACTTGGCGCGCGTTCGCTACCTCTGACCTTCCTCTTGACAGCTACACTACTCTCTATACTACTCTCCGCCCCTTCCGGCAGGACGTCTTGCCCCGATCTCCTTCCCCTCTCTGCTTCCTGCTCTGCTTCGTCTGTCACACTGGGAACTCCACCCTCTTCACTCCGTTCCGGCGGGGAAGCCGGCCCCGATCTCCAACTCCCACTCGGGGTTTCCCTGCTGCTCCCCTGCTCCTGACGAGTCCCCCCTGTGGCTCCCCTTGGCCTGACCAGGGGCGCCCCCTTTTGGGAATCCTCCGATTCACTTGAAAGACTCATGGAAACCCTCAAGTCATTGTCATCCTCCTCCTCCTCGTTCCGGGATTCTTCCCCCTCGCTCTCAGTCTCCTCCCTCATCTGTGCCTCTCTCCCTGAACCCCTGACACCTGCCAAGAAAACTCCATGAACAAAGGCAACAGGCATATGAAAGTTAAACACATATTTTGAACTAATTTTAAATAAAGGTACTGATATCAATGTAGTCTGGGTTGCAAGTAAAGCTGTAATGTGAGGGTTTTTCTTGCAACAGAATTGTATTCTCAAGAGGGAAAAGGAAAGGAACAAAGAGGAAATATTAAACAAAATAAAGGATATAGAAAAACAGATGGTTAAGAAACCAGACGATCCAAAATTAAAACAAGCGTTTAAACTGTTCCAAATGCAATTTTCTATGATCATAAATCAAGAAGTGGAGTGGAAAATTAAACTATTAAAACAACAAAATTTTGAATCAGCAAACAAAACTGGGAAACTGCTGGCTTGGCAATTAAGGAAAAAACAAAGCCAAAATATTATAAATAAAATAAAAGGCAATAATGAAATAATAGATAATTCTAAAGAAATAAGGAAAGTTTTCTACATCTACAAATTTTATAAAGAATTACAGTGGTACCTCAGGTTAAGTACTTAATTTGTTCCGGAGGTCCATACTTAACCTGAAACTGTTCTTAACCTGAAGCACCACTTTAGCTAATGGGGCCTCCTGCTGCCGTCGCGCCGCCGGAGCACAATTTCTGTTCTCATCCTGAAGCAAAGTTCTTAACCCAAGGTAATATTTCTTGGTTAGCGGAGTCTGTAACCTGAAGTGTATGTAACCCGAGGTACCACTGTATATAAAGCACCCAAAGAAAATAAGGACAAGATAATGAGTTAGTTAGGGAAACATAACTTAAAGGCAATACCGCAAGAAAGAACAGTACAACTAGAAAGGCCGATTACAGAGGAAGAGATTATAGAAGCAACTGCACAAGGGAAAAATGGAAAGGCCCCAGGGCCAGATGGTATACCAATAAAATACTATAAGAAACTAAGTCAATAACTAGTTCTCCCACTGAGGGATGTAATGAATAACATAATGAAGAAAGGTCAGATTCCTAAGAAATGGGAAGAGGTGTTTATCACGCTAATACCTAAACAAGGAACAGATCTTACAAATGTAAAATTTTTTAGACGGATCTCATTGTTGAACAACAACTAGGTATAAACTGTTTGCTAATGTATTGGCGCAGAGGTTAAAAAAGATTATGGCTTTACAAATTCATTCAGATCAGGCAGGTTTTTTGCCAGGATGCCATCTAAAAGACAATATGCGCAACATTCTGGACATAATTGAATACTTAGAAACCAAGATAAATAAACAATCTGCATTAATTTTCATAGACGCGCAGAAGGCGTTCGATAATGTGTCTTGGTTTTTTATGAAAAAGAATTTAGAAAAGATGGGTCTAGGCACAATTTTTTTAAGAAGTATAGAGGCAATTTATAAAGATCAAAATGTTAAACTTATAGTATACAATGGATTGACAGAGAGCTTTCAAATTACAAAGGGCACAAGACAGGGGTGCCCACTGTCACCTCTATTGTTCATATCAGCACTTGAAGTGTTATTACAAAATATAAGAGAGACAGAAGAAATTACAGCAATAAAACAGGGAGTAAAAGAATACAAATTGAAAGCTTTCACCAATGATATAGTCTTGACACTACAAGAACCACAGTCCTCAGCAGTGGAAGCGTTAAAAGTTATTGAAGAATTTGGATCAATGGCAGGACTAAAAATTAATAAAAATAAAACAAAAATGATGGTAAAAAATATGAATGAGGAACAATCAGATAAGTTACAAAGTAAAACGGAAATAACGGTAGTAAATAAAATAAAATACTTGGGTGTTTGGCTGTCCTGGAAAATTCAAATCTATTCAAGGATAACTACATAACAAAATGTAAGGAAGTAAAAACAAATTTGGATATACGGAATAGACTGAAATTGTCTTTCTGGGGAGGATAGCTGCTATCAAGATGAGTGTCCTACCCAAGATGCTCTTTTTATTCCAAACTATTCCAAGTATTACCGGATTAGGTCAATTTGGAGAATGGCAAAAAACAATCTCAAGGTTTGTGTGGCAGGGGAAGAAGCCCAGAATAAAATTAAAACTTTTAACGGATAAAAGAGAAAGAGGTAGCTTCTCACTGCCGGACCTCAAATTATATTATGAAGCTGCATGTATAACATGGTTGAAAGAATGGTTTAGACTGGATAATACAGATATATTAGATCTGGAAGGGTTTGGAAACAGATATGGGTGGCATGCATACCTTTGGTATGACAAGGTCAGAGTAGATCGTGACTTTTTAAACCATATTATAAAAAGACCATTATATGAAGTATGGACGAGATAAAAGGATTGGTTTGAAAGAAAAACACCATGGTGGCTGTCACCCCAGGAAGCCTTCTCAGTGAAAAAATTAAATATGAAGGGAGACTGGTTAACGTAGAGAGATATGCTGTCGGAAGAAAATTATATATCAAGATTAGGCCATACGAGGAATTAAAGGACAAGTTATCAGGTTGGATGGAGTACCACCAAATGAATGTTATTTTTTAAAAAGACAAAAAAACCAAGAGGTTTTGAATGTACAAGAGCAATATTAGAAACTGCAGTACTACAAAATAATATAAAAACATTGTCTAAAACTTATGAGTTTCTACTAGAATGGCACACAAAAGACGAAGAAATTAAGGATGTTATGATCAATTGGGCAATGGATATAGGACATAATATCGAATATGAAAAATGGTCAAAATTATGGAATACAGGGTTAAAATTCACAGCATGTACATCATTAAAAGAAAATCTGTTTAAAATGATGGTTTCTGCTCTCTTCACTGTGCAGCGAAGTGCTTGTCACGGGACAATGTTTTGCATTCCACAGTCAGAGTACTGTTGGGTTTCCCACGGGAACGGGAGACTGGATGTGACGTACACTGGTTTCCTGTTTGTCTCTCTTCTCTCGGTGCTTCGAGGAGAAGGAGGTTGCTTCTCTGCAACCCGCAGAGGCAAGATGCATGTTTGTAATCTCTCAGCATTGAAGTGTAAATAAAGCAAAATTAAGCATGTGGCACGTACTGCTCATCATTCCGCTGTGTTCAGGACTCTGCAAATACAACATTTTTGGTTCCGGGCCCAGAAAAATGCAGTCAAGCTGAAGGATGGACTCCAGAGGCCGAGTCGAAATGCCGGCAGAGGAACAGAGAAACGGATCGGCGTTATCTGCTCTGCGCGTCAGGTTGTTTGATGAAAGGTATGTGCTAATGCTTCGGGCCGCCTGCCAGCTTCTAGTTGATGGCTTTATGGCTGGACTTTGAACTTTTAAGGCCGTTTTGCCGAGGAACAGGCAAAGGCTTTAAGTCTCAGGCTTGGAGGCTGGGAAAGCGAAAGTACTTTTTACGAGTTCTTTTGGATGCAGCTGCTGTACACAGACGCCGCCTGCTAGAAAGCAGCAGAGATGGCAAATGCAAGCCTAGCTGATGCTTTTGGAATTCCTAAGCTCAATAAGAAGAATTACGCGAACTGGGTGCAGTATGCAGAGGCTATTCTGCGGAAAGAGGGTCTGTTTAAAGTTATTACAGACAACCCCCCAGCTCCAATTACAGATGAATGGAAAGCTAAAGATTCCAAAGCGAAGGCAACTCTTACGTTAATAGTATCCCCAGAAGAGCTCTGTCTGTTGCGTGATAAGACCACAGCCAGAGAAATTTGGGACACTTTGAGAGAAGCTCACTTGAGGACGGAAGCTGGTTCCTCTATGTTTTACTATGCAAAGCTGCATGGTATGGCTCTTGCTGAAGGTGGAGATGTGCGTACACATCTGATGGAGATGCAGAATCTGAGACATGAGCTGCAACAGAGAGGACTCACCTTTCCAGAGGATGTGTATTCCTTCATGATACTACACTCTTTGGGTCCAAGTTGGGAGTCCGTTGCCACTCAGATTGCTGTTCAGCCAACTGCTCAGCTCACAGTAGCCTATGTTACTGCCGTGATTCTGAATGAAGCAGACCGCCGGGGTGCTAGCTGCATGGGTAAGGGGGAGTCTTCACAGACGTCATCCCAGAGTGCAGTGGAACCACCAGATGGCGCCAAAGCTTTGAAGGCAGTGAAATGCTACTCGTGTGGACGTCTAGGCCATATGAAGAGGGAATGCAGATATCCCAGGGCCAAGACAGAGCAGCGCAGCGGAAGCTCATCGCGTGGAAAAGGCCAAGGCAAAGGTCCAGTGTCCAGGACAACGCAGCGCAAGGCAATGGTCTCACGCTTCACTCCAAAGGTTGCAAAGGTCCAGAAGACGTCTAGATCTTTCTTCGTTGTTGATTCAGCAGCGACCCACCACATGTGCAACGATAAGAGACTGTTCGTGTCTTTTACACCGCAGGAAGGTGCGATTCACCAGGCGGATGACCACACGATCCCCAGTCAAGGCTATGGAACTGTTGTTCTTCACAGTTTGGACTTATCGATACAAGATGTGCTTTACGTACCAGATGCTGCACACAATCTACTCAGTGTTGCGCAGCTGAATGAACGGAAAATAGACGTTTCCTTCAAGAACAAGAAATGCACCATCACAAAGAAAAACGATTATGTATTGCATGCTGAATATGTTGATCGTTTGTTTGTCTTGTATTATGATGATGTTGTGCAGGATGAAACTTGTTGCATTGCAGGTTCTAACAAAAGTTTGCATGCAGGATGTATTCACGATTTTCACCGGAAATTTGGTCATTTGCATTTTGAGGCAGTATCTAAAATGCCTGCCTTGGTTGAAGGTATGACTATTAAACCCTGCAGGTACCACATGAAGTGCAAAGCATGCGCAGCAAACAAGGTGAAAATGGCTGCGAAAGGTAAGGTGTCTAGTAGGCAAGCTACAGAACCATACCAGGTTGTTCATGCTGATTTGGTTGGTCCACTATCGCCCTCTTTGGGTGGAAATAGGTACTTCATGGTTCTCATTGATGCATTTTCCAGGTATATTTATGTGTACAATCTCAAGCAGAAATCAGAGGCTTTTCCTAGGTTCAAGGAATTCTGTGCTTGGTGGATAATGTGCATGGTAAGAAGATAAAGACCTTTTTCACTGATCGTGGGGGGGAATTCACTTCTCAGCAGTTTGAAGCTTTTCTGACTGAGAAAGGAATTCAACACGATTTGTCTAGTCCTCGTTCGCCATGGCAGAATGGACTTTGCAAGAGGGCAAATCAAACATTGCTTCAGGGTATGAAAACCTTGCTGCATGATGCCAATCTTCCAGAGAGTTATTGGGCCGAATCTCTCTCATGTTTTGTTTACAGTTATAATTGCAGGTTATCTTCAGCGATTGGTTGTACCCCCTATGAGAAGATGTTTGGCAAGAAGCCATACATCAAACACATGAGAATTTTTGGTTCTGACATGTGTCCCATTAAACTTTAATTAGTTTAATGCTAAGTGCAATGTCCAGTGCGCTTCCGCCGCCACAATGTCCCATTACAGCAGAGCATTTCGCGCAGCGGCCCAAGAAGGGCTGGAGAGTCAGCATCCCTTCAATAAAGGAATCTTGGAGCAAGCGGTTTAGAACTCAAATAAAAGTTTTATTTACACAAAAACAAAAAACCCTGGTGACAAACCACACATATCAGCAAACACGCCCAAAAGAAAAGAAGGGGCAAGCACATGAGTGAGCTGACTATTTATACAAACTCACATTCCTGGCAACTTAACGACTTCCAGCTGCTCAGTGATTAGAGCGTCTTGATTAGAGCCTTTTAACCCTTTAATACCAACACCCCCTCTCGCTCGTAACACTGAGCTG
Organism: Podarcis muralis; assembly: GCF_964188315.1. NCBI lineage: Eukaryota > Metazoa > Chordata > Lepidosauria > Squamata > Lacertidae > Podarcis > Podarcis muralis. The sequence continues at coordinate 12,047,706 of NC_135674.1, forward strand.
TACCAACCTTAATTCAAATTTAAACCTGAACAGAAACATTTATGAAATTGCGGACTCAAAGCTTTTGTAAAACCGTCTGCGAGATTTTCTTTGCTTGGACAATACTTTAGTTCAATTAAACCTTGTTTTACACTTTGGCATACATTTTGATAACGGATATCCAAGTGTTTTGTGTGTGCCTTGAATTGACCTGATTTAGCTAGTTTAATACAAGGTTGATTGTCTTCCCACACTCTGATAGGTAGGGAACATTCTCCAAACAATTCTTGTACCAGTTGCTTATAAAATTCCAGTTCTCTACATACATCTGATAATGCATTGAACTCAGATTCAGTTGAACTTAAAGCTATAAGTGATTGTTTTCTTGATCTCCAACCAATTAGTGCATTTCCAAATTTTATCGCCATTCCTGACACTGATTTTCTATCTGGTCCAGCATCTGCCCAACTGCTGTCGGCCCAACATTCAAGTTGTGTGCTGCCCTCTGCTGATAGTTTTAAGCGAAACCTTTTGGTAGTTTGGAGATACCTTAAAACTCTTTTTACTCCTTGCCAAGCATGCATTGATGGTTTTTCAGCTTGTCTACACAGCATGTTGACAGCATATGTTATATCGGGCCGAGTCCACTGTGCAATGTGGAGTAGACTGCCTATCGCTGACTGGTAAACCCCGGGATTACAGAACTCTGCCTGTTGCTCAGTTTGAGCATCCTTTATGTAACTTAACTCCATTGGGGTTTTAACACCAGCACAGTTGTCCATTTTAAACCTTTCCAGCAACTGCTGGATTTTAGCTTCTTGGCTGAGCCAATAGTTACCACTTTCATCTTGCTGTATTTTAACTCCTAAATAAACAGATACATTGCCTAGTGATTTTATCTGAAACCTTTCTCCAAGCTTTGTGGCAAATTGTTGTGCAAGTTTATCGTCCTTTCCACTGTATAATAAATCGTCAACAAATATCAAGACTGCTTCTTGTTCACATCCCGAGCCTTTTAGATAAAGACACGCATCTGCTGCACTCTTTCTGAACCCCATGCTCTCTAGAGCATTGTTTAAGCAGGAATTCCAATTACGGGCGGACTGTTTCAACCCATAAATGGATTTGTGTAGGCGCCAGACCTGGTTTGGCTTGTCTCCTTCAAAACCTGGTGGTGGTGTCATATAGACTTCCTCCTGTAAGTCTGCATTTAAATAAGCCACATTGACATCAAAATGAAACAGCTTATTTCCCTTCTTAGCTGAAGAGGCTAAAAGCATTCTTAATGACTCCGATCTTGAAGTAGGGGCATAGATTTGAGAATAGTGAACTCCTTTGCGCTGCGAAAACCCTTTTGCAACTAGTCGGGCTTTATATTGCAACTCCTCAGTAGTTGTGGGCTTTAAACGATATACCCATCGACAACCTACAGCTTGTTGCCCTTTTGGGAGCTCTGTACTTGTAAACCCACCGAGAGACTTCATTGAAGCCATCTCCTTTTCCATTGCTTCCTGCCACTTTACGGCTTCTGAGCTTGGAAGCTGTTGTACTTCCATATAGCTATCTGGCTCACACTGTGCCATATTTACGTACACACTTGTCACCTTAAACCGCTCTGGCGGCTGGCCCTTTGTGGCACGTTTTGACCTGCGCAATTGCTCCTCTTGTGCCCCCTCTGACCGTTGGCTGTCAGAATTTGTCTCAGACTTTATATCTGGACGCGCCCCTAGGGATAAAGACCTCCGTTTAGATACCTCCCTTGGGCTTGGGGTTGCAGGCGACCTGCTTCGCTTTTGCTGTCTGCTAGGCCTACTGACTGGCGATGTTGGAACACTCCCAGATTCTGGCTTTTCTACCTTAGGAGAAGAACCTTGTGCCTGGTCAGAATCTGCATCTGAACCATGTGCACCGTCCTCTTCTGGCTCACCACCCTCTGGACTTTCTTTTTCAGCATAAATGCCTAAATCATCTCTCAAAATGTCAGGGTTAGCATGTAAGTGAGTCCATCCGGATTGCTCACAAAATTCAGCGCTCCTACTGAGGACCACTCTTGTAGTATCCCCATCTGGGTCCACAAACCTCCAAGATTTGGCATCTGGTTCGTACCCGCAAAAGATGAGTTTCCTAGCCCTTGGACTTCCCTTTTTCCTTAACGCTTTTGGGATAAGTACATAGGCTTGAGATCCAAACACCCGAAAGTAATTAACTTTGGGCTTCTTCCCATATAAAGCAAAATATGACGTAGTATCAATTACCGAATTATATACTCGGTTCAGAATATGAGTAGCCGCCTGCCAGGCTTCCGCCCAGTAACTTTGAGGGAGTTTAGCATCAAACAACATAGAGTTTGCCAACTCTTGCAGAACCCTGTTTTTACGTTCGGCCACACCTCCTTCTTGGGGGGTATAAGGTGTAGACAGACGATGCTTAATTCCCTTTTTCTTAAAGAAATTCTGCAACACAGACCCGGTAAATTCTGACCCTCTGTCTGTCTGAAAAGCAAGTACTCTAGTACCGAATTCAAGTTCTACTGCATGAACCCAATTTTTAACTGTTTCTGCAGTATCTGCTTTTGTTTTGAGAGGAAAAAACCATGTAACCTTTGTTTTGTCATCCGAGAGACACAGTGCATACTTCGAACCTCCCATGCTAGCAACAGGCATTGGGCCACATAGGTCCATATGCACAAGTTGGAATACTTTGTCAGATTTCCTATTTGAACTGGGATAGCTGCATCTATGAACCTTCGCACTTTTGCATGCAGTACAATCCAAATACTTAGTACATTTGTTCAATTTGCACCCTTCTGATAATTCAGGTTGCCTTTTAACATACTGAAAATTAATATGTCCCAAACAGCGGTGCCATAAATGAACACAAGAATTATGGGTAGGCAAGTTCACACAACCAGCATGAACCTGTTCAACTTCATCTGGACTTGTCTCAAAATAATATAACCCATTTCTGCTTTCCACCTGCAAAAGAGATACGTTATTCTTTGAAATAGTGCAAACCCCATTTTCAAACACAGTTTTAAACCCATTTCTATCAAGTTCTGACACAGACAAAATACACCCCTTCATTCCCTTTAGCACGTAGGCATCAATTTCTGTTTGCAAACAATTCAGGAACACTGTGCCTACGGTCTCTAAGGAACGTTTAGTTGAATCTGCCATTGTCACAACTTTAAGGGTTTGCAAATGTCTGCAATTCTGCAAACGGACACTAGATGGCGCCACCAGGTGGTGAGAGGCACCACTGTCGATCAACCAGCGTAGTTTGCTGCCTTGGCCACGCCCTTGCATCAACGACATTGCTGAAGCCATGTGCTGTGTGCTGTGGGAGTAGCCACAACCTCCTCCTCTTCTTCGACGTCCCCTGGAACTCCTTGTCTGGTAACTAGGGGTAACGGCCTTGGTGCTGTCTTGACCAGGTTCACGTGTACAATTCCTGATTAAATGGGAAGAGGAACCACAGCGAAAAACAGTGTCTAGCTGCAAAAGCATTTACTGTGTTCTCAAACTCAGCATCCCCACTCTTAGGCACAGCATAACTCCCCTTTGAAGACAAACCTCTCTCTCTTTGCCTTTTATCCTGTTCATCTGCAAGTCGAGAAGAAATGTATTCAAGGGTTAATTCAGTTGAAGGCATAGCTTCCAAAGTTAAAGCTAGAGTCTCATAGCTTTTATCAAGAGAAGACAACAATATGTATGACTGCTGCTCCATAGAGAAAGGAATGCCCAGCTGTCTTAGTTGATTAAAGGCAGACACCATTTTGGCAATATGTTCTTTCACACACGCTCCCGGTTGGAGACGTAAATCAAATAAACATCTTGTAGCATGGATCTTGGCCCCCGCAGTGTTTCTGGAATTTAGCCGCTGCAGAACCGTCCAGACCTCATGCGTGTTCTTTAACTCAGAAACATAAGGCATTTGCTCTGGTCCCACTGCCAAAACTAGTAGACCTTGGGCTTTCCTGTCGCGTTTCTGTGAAGCTGCCGCTGCTGCTTTGTCTTCTGCAGACGCGTCTGCAGCTGCCTGTAAAGGCGGTGCTTCAGTACAACTCCACAACTCTTTTGCTTGCAACCAAACCCTTACTCTAGCCTTCCAATCTTGCCAATTTTCCCCATTGAGTCGCGTAAATGGGACAGTAAAACTTTCCTGGGACTCTGCCATCCTCCCTGGGGCTTAGGAACGATACTCACACACCTGTAGACCGTCTCCCAGCTGCTGAGGTGGCTCCTTGAGGAATAAGACGTCTTCCAGCGAGTACAAACTGCGCAGTGCCTGTTTAAAACTTTTTCTAGGCACATTGCAGGACTCAAGCTGCTTTGAAGGCTTTCGTTGTCGGCAACCGCTTCTGTCTTCGCTCCAGTCCTTTCATAAATCACCCTGAACTGCACTCCTTATCTCCTTCTTGACGTACAAACATCCATAACCTGTCCCATTAAACTTTAATTAGTTTAATGCTAAGCGCAATGTCCAGTGCGCTTCCGCCGCCACAATGTCCCATTACAGCAGAGCATTTCGCGCAGCGGCCCAAGAAGGGTTGGAGAGTCAGCATCCCTTCAATAAAGGAATCTTGGAGCAAGCGGTTTGGAACTCAAATAAAAGTTTTATTTACACAAAAACAAAAAACCCTGGTGACAAACCACACATATCAGCAAACACGCCCAAAAGAAAAGAAGGGGCAAACACATGAGTGAGCTGACTATTTATACAAACTCACATTCCTGGCAACTTAACGACTTCCAGCTGCTCAGTGATTAGAGCGTCTTGATTAGAGCCTTTTAACCCTTTAATACCAACAGTTCAAACACCACAAAGCTCCAAGTTAGACAAGCGTGGATTGCATGGTATCTTTCTAGGTTATCAGAAAGGTTCTTACAGAATAATGATGACTGACTCTAAGACAATTAAACTCACAAGAAGTGTTGAGTACAATGCCAAGTGGGGGGAGAATGTGGGAATTTTCCAATGTTATCCTGATGACAGTGATGAGACTGAGGATAGGCAACAGCAAAAGCAGCCGCAACAACCCACACCCACTGATGAAGGTTCTGAATCTGAGTCTGAAACTGAATCGGATGATTCAGAGGATTTCAAGAGTGCGAAAGCCTCTATGCGACCCTCTGAAAGCTCTGATCGAGAAGAATTGGAAGAACCATTGTTCACAATAGGTCACTTTTCTCCTAAGAAGGAAGAGGAGAGTGTTGAGGACTTAAGGCTAATTCGCAGGTCACAAAGAGCCACAAAAGGCAGACCTCCAAAGAGATTTGCTGATGAATTTGCTAAGACAGCAGTAGCAGCTGTTAAAAGCTCCAAGAAGGTATTTGAACCTTCAAGTTTCCAAGAAATCCAGGGTTTGGATTCAAAGGAAGCTGAGCCATGGTTAAATGCCATGAAGGCTGAGCTTGATTCCTTAGAAAGGAACAAAACATGGGAGCCAGTTCCAGTAGTTCCAGGAATGAAACTGCTTGGAAGCAAATGGGTCTTCAAAGCGAAGACAGATCAAAATGGCAAGATAGTCAGACACAAAACCAGATTGGTAGCCAGAGGTTTTTCACAGGTACCAGGTGAAGACTATCACAAGACCTACTCACCCACAGTGAGATATGAGAGCATTAGGCTTATGCTCAAGCTTGCTGCAGAGGAGAATCTACACATTAGTCACCACGATGTGAATACAGCGTTTTTGTACGGATCTCTAGGTGAATCACTGTATATGCTTCCACCTGATGGCGTACAGGTAAAACAGGGGTTTGTTTGTGCTCTAAAGAAGTCCCTTTATGGTCTCAAACAAAGTGCACGGTGTTGGCACACAAAACTCACTGAAGTATTGTTTTCTCTAGGTTTTCAGCAAGGGAAAGCTGATCCATGTGTATTTGTCAAAGAGGAGGGGCAAAAGAAGCTGTATTGCTTGTTTTATGTTGATGATATTTTGTTCTTTTGGAAAGATGTCACAATGTACAATAACGACCTAGCTCAACTGAAAGAGCACTTTAACATGAAAGATCTTGGTGAGGTAAACAACTACCTATCTCTGGAAATAGAGAGAGATCAAGATGGTAACATTCTAGTACACCAGTCACAGAAAATTGCTGATGTGTTAAGCAAGCTAAACCTGATGGATGCTAACCCTGTAGACACACCAATGACAACAGGTTATCAGGTAGAAGACACTGAAGAAGCATTTTCTGACACTACACTGTACAGAAGTCTGCTAGGCAAGCTAAACTTCATTGCCAGATGTTCAAGACCTGACATTGCTGTTAGCTGTAATTTGCTAAGCAGACAAGTCAACAATCCTAGCGTTAAGGATTGGAAAGCTCTGAAACGCATAGCACGCTATTTGAAAGGCACTATGCATTACAGACTGAGATTTAACAATCAGAAGTCTGGTGGTCTTGAGATATTTGCAGATGCAAGTTTTGGAAGTGACACTACAGACAGGAAAAGTACGTCTGGAGTTTGCTACATGTACAATCAAGGTCTATTTGATTGGTCATGCAAGAAGCAAACAACAGTTAGCTTAAGTACTTGTGAAGCTGAACTGAATGCACTGTCTTATTCACTTAAGGATTGTGAATGGTTGTTACAATTGTGCAAAGACATGAAAATTCCTGTCAAATGTCCAATCCAGGTTTACCAGGACAACAAAGCATGTTTGGCTTTGCTGAATTCTGAAGGTTGTAAGCAAAGCACGAAGCATTTGCAATTGAAACTGCAACATGCTAGGGAATGTATTCAGAAGGGACTCGTAACGGTGTCCTATATGCCAGGTAATGAAATTCCTGCTGATGTATTGTCTAAGATTGTATCAAGGGATCAACACTGTACCTATGTACAGAAGTTGGGTTTGTACTGATATTGTACGAACACGCTGCCCAGTGATGTTCACAGAAAGGGGGAGGATGTTGGTTTCTGCTCTCTTCACTGTGCAGCGAAGTGCTTGTCACGGGACAATGTTTTGCATTCCACAGTCAGAGTACTGTTGGGTTTCCCACGGGAACGGGAGACTGGATGTGACGTACACTGGTTTCCTGTTTGTCTCTCTTCTCTCGGTGCTTCGAGGAGAAGGAGGTTGCTTCTCTGCTCCCGCAGAGGCAAGATGCATGTTTGTAATCTCTCAGCATTGAAGTGTAAATAAAGCAAAATTAAGCATGTGGCACGTACTGCTCATCATTCCGCTGTGTTCAGGACTCTGCAAATACAACAGTATAGGTGGTACCTTACTCAAACCAAACTGTCAGGGAACTGCCATCAGCTCGTAGAGGGCACCTTTGCGAGTTAACAGCCCGTCGCGTATCTGGAACTCATCGTCTCTCGTTGTACCTCTGCGCAGCTCTTCCATCTTGGATTGTGCAAACTGATCCGTCTGCAGCGCGCGTCGCACCGCGTCCAGGTCGACGGCGACTGAAGCGCACGCCCACGCCTGTGGTGTGAAAATGTGCTTGGCTGCTACTGTTGCCGCTTCCTCGAGATATTGCGGTTTCCTTGAGAGTGCATCGGCTATGACATTGGAGTCCCCCGGGATGTACTCTATTCGGAAGTCGAAATCCACGAAGAATTCCGCCCAGCGCATGTGCCTCTGGCTCTGGAGCTTCACCGTGCGCCAATACTCTAAGTTCTTGTGGTCCGTGCGGACCTGCACGGTGTGCTTGGCTCCTATGAGGAAGTGCCGCCACGCTTTGAAAGCCGCGTGAATGGCCAACAACTCCCTGTCCCAGATGGTGTAGTTTTGTTCCGCCTTGCTGAGCTTCCGGGAGTAGAAAGCACAGGGCCTCCAGTTCCCTTGCGGATCTTCCTGCAAAAGGACGGCCCCTACCGCTCTGTCTGATGCGTCAGTCTCGACCCGCATGGGCCTGCCGGGATTCACGTGCAGCAGCTGTTCCTCGGAGGCGAAGAGTCTTTTAAGCTTCTGAAAAGAGCGCTCCGCCTGGTCCGTCCAAGTGAACTTCTTCTTCTTGGAACTGAGAGTGTCCGTGATTGCTGCCGTCTCCTTCGCGAAACCTCTGATGAACTTGCGGTAAAAGTTGGCGAAACCGACGAACCTCTGGACTTCCTTCCGATTGCGCGGGCTCTTCCAGTCCAACACCGCGCGGACCTTGACGCTGTCCATGGCCAGCCCCTTGTCGGACAGCTTGTAGCCCAGGAAATCCACCTCCGTCACATCGAACTGGCACTTCTCCAACTTGGCGTAGAGTCTGTGTTCCCGTAGTCTCTGCAGGACCTCCTTTACGTCTCTCTCGTGAGCTTCCGGCGATTCCGAGAAGATCAGGATGTCATCGAGGAAGCACACACACTTCTTGTAGAGGAGTCCCGCTAGCACGTGATGCATAAAGGCTTGGAAGCAGTGGGATCCATTTTGGAGACCAAAAGGCATAACTCTGTATTCATACGTGCCCAGAGGCGTGAACATGGCCGTCTTCCACTCATCATGGTGACGACCAGGAGTGGCTGTAGAACATCAGGCTTTTATCGGAGTGATTTAAGACCCCTTCCTAAAAGAACAACCCGAAAGGGAGCACACAAAAAAAGCACTCGGCCCTTTAAGAATAGGGGTAAAGTCAAGCCGAGTGAGAATCAGCAGGAAACTGAAACTTCTCCCTCCTGCACTGAAGGGCCGGCTGTGCAGAGAGAGGATTGTGTAGAAGAATGCCACAACAAAGGGCCAATAAAGCCCAAAGTAAATCCAAACATAATTGGTACAGTCACCGAAGTATTCCCAAAACAGAGACTTAAATCCCAAGCTTCCCCTGAACCATCCCAAGTCCGAGAAGTGGAAGAACTAATGTTAAAACAAATTGCAGAGATGTCTTCGGGAAACCCTAAAACATCAAGAGACTCCTGCTTCCAACTTGAGACAAACGAGGATGAGGATTTATCAGTTATCAAATGGCTTGTGCTCTTAACTGAAGATATTGAAAATATAAAATCTCATCTAGCCACTTGTACAGAAATCCTCACTATAATGATGGACACTTGCAAAACTCTCTGTAGGGAACCCAGTGGGGTGACTGCAGAATTGGAAAGTAATAACAACTTCCTTCCTACCACCTGCAAAAACAGACCACCAAGGAAGGCCAAGAGATCTTGTAGGGCTACTGCCTTGAAAAGGAGGCCCATAAGGGTAAAAAAGAGCAGAAATGTTAAAAAATTTAAGGCAGTATGTTACAAAAAAATGGATTTTAAAAAGCTTTTTAATCTTCTCAAGAGTATCCCAATAACCGAGACCAGAGGGAACACTGAGAAACTTCTAACCAGGAAATCTCCCAGGCAAGAACGTTCTATAAACCCTTGCCCTGATGCTGCGATGGATTGCTTGGAACCCTTAACACCTACCCCAACGCCTAACTCCAAGCAAGACATTTTGATCCAAGATCCATGGTCTTACATTCTATCTGCAGATGAAACTAATCCCTCTAAGAAGAGAAATCTGACAAATCTAACAAATAAAAACTGGAATCTGGTGCTGTACCGAAACAAACTCGTTTTATCAAATTATCCTAAGCCCCCAGGACTCCTCTCACAAGAAGAGCGTAAAGTCCATCTATTTAACCTTTTAAAGATCTATATGCCGGGTATCCTTAATAACCCTACTGATTTGGCCCAAGTGGAATATCTATACTTCAACGGATTCCTTGCCAGAGCGGTGGTCTCATTCTATGAGGGGAGACTGGCAAAACTAGTGTACAAATGTAGAGAACATCTGGAGACGAGTGGTATAAGAATCTCAAGGTACTTTAAAAATGAAGCACCTCCAATTCCACTTATCCCCCATACTGTAAATTTGCCAAAAACTCAACATGAGATTGACCAACACGTACTAATTGATATAAACTCTGCGGAGGACATCTCCAAACATCCTACTGGTCTGGTTGCCAAGGACTCTCAAAGGTTGGACTCCCTTGGGCCCAGGTATGCGGAGAATCAGGGAATTGACCTTGATAGCTTTGATAATAACATACTCCACTCTTATAGCGTCCTCCCACAAGAAGCTCAGAAAGAAATACTTCATAAAATTGATACCCTTTACTTCTGCCTGACAAAAGTGACGGAGGAACAGCTGAGATTACCTAAACAAAATATGCTTGATAGAGACTGTAGTTCAGATTCTGCCCCACGCTTATACCACCAAAAACTGGACCAGTGGGTTGGGAAGGCACACACCCCTACCAGCCAACTGGTTGTTGTGGAGATAAATCCACTCTCCCATATTCTGGAGGCGGAAACCCCAGCACCAGACCCATCTAGCATGCACCCCATCTCTGAGGCAAATATGGCTACAACATCTGCCTGGGACAAAATGAGGGAACTTAACGAATCTGAATTAGGCTCTCCATGTAAAGTGCCCCATATGGGCACACTTACTTGTAACTTTATTAACCCACTCTCTTCTAACGTGTGCAAGTTGAACAAATCCATAGATACCATCGAACCGGTAACAGAACCAGCTGAACCAGACCAACAAATGAGAGACGACTCTATTTTAATTTTAGCCCCGAAGAGTGATCTGGTTGAAGACCCGACAGGTCGTATTAACAAAACTATCCAAACAGTTAATGATCACCCAACTAGTGGCACGATACCTGCTGACTTAATTTCGCTCTCTCTAAGTAATACCCCCCTAACTCTACCATCTGGCTCTGAAAAGTCGACTATCTTAGGCCTAACATCTGCCTTTAGTGAGACGAGTGGCACGACTTTACAGCCAATCCACCCCAATAAATCTAAACAGTTGGGATGTATAGCACGATTGCCACCTTCTCAAAGGAAAATTACTGATTTTTTTGAAGCTGAAACTCCCCCAAAATTAGAATCCCATTCCCACATGATTTGACTACCTAACGACCAACCCAGCCACTCCTCGATGTCATTTCTATGCTGGAATATTGCGGGATGGAGGGGGAAGAAATCTGATCCAGACTTCCTAAAATTTGTTAATTTATTCCAAGTAATTCTCCTACAAGAAACTTGGGAAGAGGAGGTGATTGACATAAATGGATACGATACCATTTTGCTTCCAGCTAGCCCCTCTCTTAAAGGTGGACGCCCTAGGGGAGGTTTGGCAATAGCCATTTCCCTCAAATTGCAAGCAAAACTTACACTTGTTAAATCTTCCTCTCCTTATGTGATTACAGGATTGATTTCAGGAGGGAAATTTGAATTACTGGTAACAAATGTTTATTTCCCCCCTGGGGGGCAGGTAGTGGACCTCCACTCCAAATGGGAAACACTTGAAGAACACTTAGCTTTCTGTTACACTAAGTTCCCAAACATCTCAGCAGTCATGGGAGGTGATTTTAATGCTCGTACAGCTGCAAACTGGGAAGCACTAGGCAAGGCCAAATGGTGGGTCATACCTGATCACCAGAACTTGGATTTCTCCCCCCATATACAGAGAAAATCGAAAGATAATAGGGTTAATGAAGCGGGAACCCTTCTTTATCAGCTGATTTTACGTTTGAATTTGATAATTTTAAACGGAAATTGTCCCCCGGATATTCCGGGTGAGTTTACTCATTTGAGCACACTTACAAATAGTGTTCTCGATTATTTTATTGTTTCTAGAGATTTATTCCCAAATTTTTCTTATTTTAAAATAGAAAACGTTCAAATGAGCGACCATCTCCCCTTGAGTGCCAAGCTTTCCCTAGACTGGCAGTTTATCAAGTCTAGACACCCCATATATATGGGAATAAATACTGCAGAACAAGTGAGAGGAATAAAATGGTCAGAAACTCAAGCCCAAAAATATATGGAATTCTTCCAACAAGAGATAATTCAAACTCATGTTGTTTTAGATTTAGATTTGTATGGGCATGAACAAATTATCAATTCATTCTCTCTGCTTACAGAAAATCTTACGTCCTTTTTTACAGTACCAGCTATCCAAGTAAATCAGGCCCATTTTAAGACCGGTGCCCCTTGGTTTAACTTAAAATGCAAACAAGCTAGACAATGCAAACAATGGCATCTCTGTGCCATTTACAATGAATATAAATCTTCTGGTGCCTTAGTATTACCTAAGAATTACCAACAAGCAAAAATAGCATATAAGCAAGCCCAGAGAATGGCTAAGCAAGAGTGGCAACAAAATCGATGGCAGGCGCTTATAGCCGCCTCTAGTTCATGTAACTCACGGCAATTTTGGCAGTTGGTCAATAGAACAATAATTCCTGCCCCGGTCTGGGAATCCTTTTTAAGGAAATATTTTGCGTCACCAGATTCCAATACCAACGCTCTTGATGATGTATTTGATCATCTCCCCATCTGGCCTCCTACTGACCCCGATGAAATCTTGAATTTAATCTCTAAACTTAAAATCGGCAAAGCCCCTGGGCCAGATTTGGTTCCGGCGGAAGCCATAAAATTACATTCCGACTGGTGGGCAAAAATCCTGGCTGTTACTTTCGATGCTATTAATGCAACCGGAAGGGTGCCAAAAATATGGAAGGACGCTATTATAATTCCAATATATAAAAAAGGCTCCCCAGACGATCCGGATAATTATAGGAATATTAGCTTACTGTCAATAGTTGGAAAGATATACGCGCGTTTTCTGCTGAATAGACTTACCCAATGGGCTGAAGAAAAGAAACTGATAGGCCCTGAGCAAGCAGGATTCAGACCGAACCAGTCAACTACGGACCATGTTTTAGTCTTGCACCATCTAGCCCGGAAATATTCCTCTTCAAACCGAGGCCAACTTTGTGCGGCTTTTATCGACCTTAAGGCTGCATTTGACAGCATCCCCAGAAGGTTACTCTGGGAAAAGTTGGCCCGATGGGGAATTGATAGAAGACTTTTATGGTTAATAATCCAGCTGCATGAGGGGTCGGCTGCTAGGGTGAGAATAACCCCAGCCGGCGATCTCACAAACTCTGTGCCCATCAACAGAGGAGTCCGGCAAGGATGTATCCTAGCTCCTTTTCTTTTCAATTTATTCATTAGTGATATGAGGATACCATTGGCTGAATTTCAGGAAATTATCCATGCCCCCCGTCTCGCAAACTATCGTTGCCCACTATTACTCTATGCTGATGATGCTGTGATTTTATCCTTTTCAAGAATTGGCCTCAGGAGAGCATTAAAACTCTTTGTTTCATATTGTAAAATAAATTCCCTCACTATAAATCAATCTAAATCAAAAGTATTAATTTTCTCAAAAAGTCGGAAATCCTATAAGTGGCAATTAGATGGAAAACCTATTGAACAGGTCTATAAATTTCAATACCTGGGAGTTTTTCTCCAATATAATCTGGGTTGGAAGGCGCATATTGCATATATTTTAAACAAGGCCAAGGCCCTATCCTTTGCGCTATTGCGCTTTTTCTTTTCGGACGGGGCTCTTCATGTTCCATCTGCCTTGAAAGTGTTCAAAGCTAAAGTAATTGCAACATTGGCATATGCTGTTCCTTTATGGGGGACCGCAGTAAACTTGATGCCCTTGGAGGTAATTCAAAATCAATTTCTAAGACGACTGCTAAAACTCCCTCAGTGCGTTAGTAACGCAGCTATTCGCTTAGAATTAAAAACTACATCTTTAGAAAATACTCTTTGGAGGCGTAGCCTTTGTTACTGGTTATCCTTAAGGCATAGGCTCCCGAATCTGTATTTGATCCAATGTCTCTGGAGAGATAATTTTCCTGTCCTAGGGGCAAAAGAGATCCATTTGAAAGTAGTGACCTATGGATTATCTCCATCAGAATTATTGGAATTGGACCTAGCCACAGCAAAAAAAACCCTCACTCAAAAACTTGAGGAGATTGATCTACAACAAAACACCATCTTGGGTAGTGGCACTTGCTCACCATTAAATCTTGGCATAGTCCCCTCGCAGCAGATACCATCTTACTTGACTTCTTTGTCTGTAGCGGCCCACAGATATGCCTTTATTAAGGCAAGATTTAACGCCTTTCCTTCCAATGTCTTGAATAATAGATTTTCCAATGGTCAGATCTCAGCGGTGTGTGTATGTGATAATAGATCTATAGAATCTTTACAACATATACTATTCTGTTGTCCACTACATTCAGTTTCTCGGATCAGATTCTTGTCCCCTTTATTATTGGAAATCCCTGGTGACTCCTTGGAAACACAGCTAATATATTTATTGCAAGATTCTGATCCGAGTAGGTCCCTTTCTGTTGCCAGATTTCTGATAACAGTATTAGCTTATAAGAGGAAAAATGGATTACTCTATGATTACTGATTTTGTTTAAATAATATTGATACATATTGATAATTTGATATTTTAAGCGCTATATTGTTCTTATTTTAATGGAATTTAGAAATTTACGGTTTGAGATGTACTTGATTCAAATGTATTTTAATTTATTAATTTTATTTTGTTATACCTGTTTTGTTGTATGATGTATTGAATATGGGCCTATGGCCGTAATAAACTATCTATCTATCTTCCACTCATCACCCTCACGCATGCGTATGAGATTGTACGCTCCGCGCAGATCCAACTTGGTGAAGATCCTCCCCTTCCGCACGGTCGCTAGGAGGTCGTCAATCTTGGGCACGGGAAAGGCCTTGGGCTTTGTCATCAAGTTTATGGCTCGATAGTCCACAATGAGTCTCTTCTGGGGCGTGTCCTTCTTCTTCACAAAAAACACAGGACTGCCCCCCACTGCTTTGGATTCCCGAATGAATCCACGCTTCAAATTGTGCTCTATGAACTCCCTGAGTTCTTGCATCTCATCTTCAGACATGGAATACAGCTTTGCAGTCGGCAGCTTCGCCCCCGGCAACAGGTCAATCGCACAGTCCTAAGGCCTGTGGGGTGGCAACTGGTCAGCTTCCTTCTCGCAGAAAACCTCCAAAAATCCCTCGTACTTGCGGGGGACTGTCTGCACCATGCCGAGTTGCAGCTGCTGCCCAGCTTCCTCCTCTTGGCTGGACTGGATGCAATGTTGAGCACAGTACGATGAGCAAATGGTGAGCTGTCGCTGGTACCACGCCACTGCTGGACTGTGTCTCTCTAGCCAGCTCATGCCTAACACTATAGGCGTGTCTGATAGGCGGGTGACGTTGAAGCTAATGACTTCTCGATGATTTCCAATCTGCATCACCATGGGAGGCGTCTGTTGCACAACTTGCCCTCCTAGCAATTTCCTGCCATCGACCGTGACTACGTTCAGGGGCGTCGTAGCTGGCAGAAGCGCTATGCGATGCTGCTTGACGAACTGCACCCCCACAAAGTCCGTGTTGCTACCAGAGTCGATTGTAATGGGGACTTCCAGGGTGGTTCCATTCGGCAACTGGAGTGTTGCAGTGAGCTGCACCGCTGGCTTGGGTGGTAAGGGGTCTGTGTGCTGCAAAATCGCTGGGGACTGCTCTACAGACTCGCCTGGCTGAGCCCCAGCATCGCTGTCTCCAGCCAGGCACTGTCGTTTCCCTGAAACTGCTCTTCGTGAAGCACGTCTGCTGCGACCGTTGCTAAAGCTGCAGTGTGTTTCTGGAGCCTCTGGGGACACTCTTTAGCCATGTGCTGTGCACTGTCACAGATGTAACATTTCCTGTTCCCTCTAGGAGGCTTCGCCTTGACTGCACCGGACGTTGGGGCTCTGGCTGCTGTCTGAGCTCTAGCACCGCCAAGCTCCATTGGTTCCTCCCCCTGCCGCATTAGAGGCGAAGGATGCGCCTGGCCGAACTCCCTGGGGATAAAAGGAGGTGCCCTGGCTGGCGCACGCACCTGGCGACCTTCCTCACTGTGCCAAGGACGTTCTTCGTGTCGTATTCCAATCGCAAGAGCCCTCTGTACTACTTCTGCTAGGGTTTGAGGTCTGTCACCCCTGGCCAATTCATCTTTTATGGAGCCGTGGAGTCCCTCCCAGAACAAATCTCTCACTGGTTTGGAGTCTTTCTCCCAGCCCAATACAGTCAGCAATGCAAAAAAGCGCGAATGGTACTGACGCACAGTGGCTTTGCCTTGTCTGAGTCCGTGCATCTCTCGGCGCGCAACATCAACATCCACGGTGGAATGGAAACAAGCGTCCATAGCTTTGATAAATTCATCAGAATCGCGGCGGGCAGGACCATCTTCACGCCACAAATTGCGCAGCCACGCTCTGGCGTCTCCATGCAAATGAGACACAATAAAACCCACTTTCTCCTCCTCATCTTTAAAGTCATTGCGAAGCAAATGCAGTGCATATAGGACGTCTGCTCTGAAACTGGGGTAGTGCTTCAGGTTCCCATCGAAGTGGGCGACCAAACTGCCCCCCCCCGCCTTCCAAGTCCAATTCCCTCTGATCTGGACCCTGGGAACCCCTCTCTGCTGTTGGCACAGAACTGGAAATCATCTAAAATACCAACTATAAGTGAATGGCAAAACAAGCTATTTGAGTACTCTGAGCTAGCAAAAATGACACAGAAGATCAGGCATCAGAGTAATAAAATCTTTATTAATGATTGGAACAAATTTATATCATACATGGAGAAAAACTTAGGTAATATTACTCTGCTGAGTAACTTTACCAAGCTACCAGATAAAGAACAAATAAACATACTCAGTAAATTGACGAAACTACAGGCCAGATTGACCGAAATTCACCAACAAGGTCAACAAAATGCAGTAGAAACAATACACAATCAAACTTTACACTTACCAGCCTTCTCCCCAAAATGCATAGTCAAAAAGAGAGCTACTAATGGAACTTTCAAATGTATAGATGCAGAGCTTCAAATCCAGCCTCCTTTAGAATATGAAATGGCAAGGAAAAACTCCAGCAACGAGACCACAAATTCCTGGCTGAGATATCAAATACTAGCTCCAAATGAAATAGGTACCCCTTATTTAAGTACTACAAAGGACTCTAACATTGCCGAACAAAAGATGACCCCCAACAGACCTGACACACTGAGCTCAACACCAAATGAGGCCAAAGAAATGGAAGTAGAGACTGAAAACAGTCCTACTGTCCATAACAGTCCACCAACCACAGAAATTTCTCAGGAACAAGGAACAGCTAAGGAAGAAAATCAAGAAAGGGAGGAAATTTTAATTTCCCGCACTTTAAAAAAGAGTCTAAAAGATCCACCATTATGTTCCCCACCGAAAGCAGCGACAAATGGCTGTATCTGCACAAGACAAAATCCCTCGCTGGACTCAATAACAGAACTAGAATGACTAAATGCTGTCAACCAGCCACCAACTCAAAAACGGATCCTACGCTTGCTGTCCTGGAATATTGCAGGGTGGGGAAACAAAGACGGAGACCCAGACCTAATGAACTTCTTTAAAGATTTTGAATTAATACTTCTACAAGAAACATGGTCAACTAGAGATATTAAAATCAATGGATTCACCTCTTATACGAAACCCGCACTGAAAACAAACACGAAGGGCCGGCCGAAAGCAGGGTTCTGTTGTATGATCAAAGACAACTTAGGGTTTGAAATCAAGCAGCTAGAAAAATGCTTACCACTTGCACAAGCTCTACTTTTAACCCAAAAAGACGATACTTTGCTACTTGTAAATGTCTATATCCCCCCAACTAAAAACAACAGCAGCAGTGAAAATTGGTCACAACTAACCTTTTATATAGAAAATTTGACCGATAAATACCCAAACGCCTCACTGATAATAGCAGGTGATTTTAATGCCAAAGTGGGAACCAACAATGAACAACTATGTAGCAAACTAAATTGGAATACCGATAATGATATCGCACATGCCCTGAAAATAGGACGATTCTCCAGAGATAGGGTTGTAAACAACGAAGGCCTACGCCTACTTGAATTATGTAACAACTTTAATTTGCAGATTGTGAACGGTTCAACAAAAGGCGATAGAAGCGGGGAGTTTACATACTTCTCCCCCCGAGGATGCAGTGTCATCGACTATATTCTTGTCCCTTATAATATTATAAATTCGATCATGGACCTCAAAATTGGAACGCGTACTGAAAGCGACCATCAGCCATTATCGTTGTCTATTAACTTAAAGGTCGAAACCAAAACAACCAAGTACAATATCATAGAACCTTCTCAATACAAACAAATGACCCAATTAAAATGGTCCCAGGAAATGAGTGCAGCAGTGGGGCAAAAACTTACAGCCAACCTGAGAAAACAAATATTATTCAACTTAAAGACCACTAATTCCCACAGTGATATTCCGAAAATTTATAATGAAATCTTCCAAATGTTCGTAGAGCTTAGTACTCCACCTAAAGTTTGGGTACTTAAACATAGCGCTAGCCCTTGGTTTGATGATGAATGTTTCCAGCTAAAAAGAAAACTGCGCCAAATATTTAAAAATAATCGTACTAAACTAGAGCCCTCTTATCTTGATGAAAAAAGAAAATATCATTACATTCTGGCCGAAAAGAAACAGAAATATGCAACCCAAAAATGGCTACAATTATTCGACTCAATTCAGAGTAAAAACAACAAAGCGTTCTGGAACCTAGTGTACGGAGGATTGAAAGCCGAAAATCAACTAACTCTACCACCAATTGCAGAATCCAAATGGTCCCAATACTTTACATCTGTATTTAACAATCTACACAGTGAACCTAAAGGAAATGAGACCACTAAAAATAAAATCAATAAACTCCAGGAGTGGCCAAGGGTAGAAGAAGAGGAAATTAGAGAGATAGTTAAAAATTTCAAATCGGGGAAATCTCCTGGGCCAGACGGTCTACCAATAGAATTATTCAAGACCTATATAGATTGGTGGGCAGAACCCTTAGCTCAATTGTTTACTCTCATAGATAAACATGGGATCATACCTGAGATATGGCTAAGATCAATAATTATCCCAATCTTTAAAAATGGCGACCCAAAAGAACCAAGGAATTATAGACCGATAAGCCTACTATCAGTGATAGGGAAAATCTACGCTAAGCACCTCTTATCTAAACTCCTTACCTGGATGAAAAACCTAAATTTACCAGGGAAAGAACAAATAGGTTTCTCCAAAGGTTGCTCTACATTAGACCACTGCCTTATACTTATGCATTTGGTTGAAAAATACAGATCCCAAAGGCAATCTAAGATATATGCTGCTTTTGTGGACTTTCGTGGTGCATTCGACTCAATTGACCGCCCAAAGCTGTGGAGGAAACTCGCAGAATTAAAAATTGATCAGCGTTTATTGATTTTAATACAAAATCTATACTCTTCCAATACCTGTCAAGTCAAACTTAACACCAAAGGTCACCTTTCATCAGACATCCCAAACTCGAAAGGGGTAAAACAAGGGTGTATTCTTGCCCCCTTTCTATTTAATTTATTTTTATCAGACTTGCCAGATCACCTTCAAAAAATAGAATCACATGCCCCTAAACTTAATCAGAAACCAGTCCCTCTCTTATTATACGCAGACGATGCTGTCCTACTATCATTAACGAGCGTGGGTCTGAAACGTCTTATATCTTCTCTGATCCTTTACTGTGAATGTAACAAACTCTCTATAAATTATGAGAAGACAAAAATTTTGGTCTTCTCGAATGGTTGGAAATTAGAGAAATGGAAAATAAGAGGGCAAGAAATCCAACAAGTGAAAATCTATAGGTATCTGGGAATCTTATTCCAGAGCAATTTAGGGTGGGCAAATCATCGCACAAATGCCATAAAACAGGCAAAGTGCACCTCATCAGCAGTTGCCCGTTTCTATTATCAGAAAGGTAATCAATTTATTCCTGCGGCCAATCAGATATTTCAAACAAAAGTGCAATCCCAGATATTCTATGGAATCCCGCTATGGGTCCAAGCATATAACAGTGATTTAAAAAAGATTCACTCCAGCTTTCTGAGGCGTATTCTTGGACTCCCAGCTGTGATCAAATATGAAACAATGTGTGCAGAAATAGGCATACACACAATGGAATATTGGGCCTGGTCCACCTCAATAAAGTACTGGTTACGCTGCCATTTTCGCTGCCCTCCATCAAGTCTGCTCGCTGATTTGCTCAAAGACTCCTATAAATCAAGATGGTATCAGTACCTCGAAAAAAAGATTGAATCTTTAGGCATCGAGCTGGAGCCCCTGTACAATTCTAATGAGCAATACATTTTCCATAATATCCTAACTAGACTAAAGGATGTCGAGAGACAAAATATTATGGCAGCTGTAAACAAAATTTGCTCCCCCATATTCTATGATTTAAATATCTTAGATAGCAGAGCCAATTATGTCACTAAATTAATAATCCCAGCCCAACGTAGGGCTTTTATGCTGGCCCGTTTGAATGTTTTTCCCTCAGCATTTGTCAGGGGAAGATATCAAAACATTCCCAGAAACAAGAGATTCTGCAGATGTTCTATGAATGTCCCGGACACTGTAGAGCATATTCTCTTTCATTGCCCATTGTACAGTACGCTCCGTCAACGCGTGCTGTCCCCTCTTTTGGGTGGTCTGGAACCCCAGCAAGGTGAATGTGTGGGATTCTGCCTATCCGACGTTGACCAAAGGGTAACGGCGGGGGTAGCCGAGTTTTTGGTAGCAGTCCTCCAAGGAGCAGGTTAACAAGGAAAACCACTGATTTTATATGTATATATATAAATATGTAGCCAACTGCTGCCTTTCTATATATATTTTAAGGCTTTTATATGCTATTTTCTCTTTTATGGTTTTATTTGCATAATGCCTAATATAGGTTTGATAAGTAAGTAAGTAATTAAAATAACAGTAGGTGAATTATAGAATCTGCGAAGTAAAGATAAAGGTAGAAAGAAGGAACTGCAAGAAGGGTATCAATGGGATATAGCTTAAATCGCGGTGGAGGGAAGTCAGAATGATGTTATGATAATTAATACTTTCGGAGAAATGTATTTACGTCTTGATATTTTATTGTCTACATCTGTTTATTTTGCGATGTCTTTTTTTTCTTTTCTATTGTGATTTTAAAAGAGTGAATATTGGAAATAAAAGTTATTAAAAAAAAAAAAAAAAAGAAAAAAAAAAAAAAGAGAGGGGACTTACTGTCAGGGCCGCCTCAGGTCCCAGCTCACAAGAGACCAACGCCACGTCCACTTTATTTACAAAAGTCTTTACAAAAGTCTTTATTGAAGTACATTGTTTGCTCCACAGCCGAGGCGCGCAGCCCCACATCTGTTACGCTTAGACCGCTGAAGTCCCCTCTGAATCAGTCCCGCCTCTACACCAGTTTAAGAGGCTTGTGCTGGTCCACCTCTTCCTGTCCTTCCTTTTCCGCAGGGTCTTTCTGCCCCCCTGGGTTCCTCCCCTCCTGGATTCCCCTGACGCTGAGTCCCCAGACGCCTGCTCCCCCCTCCTCCGTGCTTTGGGACCAGGCTCCTCCTACGGACTCTCCGCATTTCCGCGCGCCTCCACATTTGAACTTGGCGCGCGTTCGCTACCTCTGACCTTCCTCTTGACAGCTACACTACTCTCTGTACTACTCTCCGCCCCTTCCGGCAGGACGTCTTGCCCCGATCTCCTTCCCCTCTCTGCTTCCTGCTCTGCTTCGTCTGTCACACTGGGAACTCCCCCCTCTTCACTCCGTTCCGGCGGGGAAGCCGGCCCCGATCTCCAACTCCCACTCGGGGTTCCCCTGCTGCTCCCCTGCTCCTGACGAGTCCCCTCTGTGACTCCCCTTGGCCTGACCACGGGCGCCCCCTTTTGGGAATCCTCCGATTCACTTGAAAGACTCATGGAAACCCTCAAGTCATTGTCATCCTCCTCCTCCTCGTTCCGGGAGTCTTCCCCCTCGCTCTCAGTCTCCTCCCTCATCTGTGCCTCTCTCCCTGAACCCCTGACAGCGAGACTTCCCAGAATGCAAGAGCAAAGAAGCAATGCTTCCCATAGCAAGACTTCCCATAAGGCCACAGTTATATGCAGAAAGAGAACTTATGTGCAGAAAGAAAACTTCCCTTCATCTCCCCCTTTCTTTTCTTGTTTGTGAGGTGTCCTGGGTAAATAAAGGCAAAAATACTTCGGGATTAGTGGTGTGCCAGCGAATGCCCAAAATAAGTTCGCCAGGGTCGATGGGACAAAAATATTTCGGGATACGTGGTCTGCCAGCGCATGCCCAAAATAAGTCTGCCCACATCTCCCCTAAAGTTTACTGTTGGTGCTGCCATTTCGCAAAGTAGGCAGCAAGGAGTTTATTGGGTGGCTGAGGGGGAGAGAGAAGCCGAGAGAAAAGACTTATGAGGCCAGGAATGCATTGGAGGAAGCAGCAGAACAAAATCAATATACATACAATGACAATGGCATATTGAAAAAGACTACGAAGCCAAGTAAAGTTTGGCAACCAAGCGGTAAGCCACTGGGTGAAAGAATCCCAGAGGCCAGAAAAGCCAACATCTTGTGTAATGTGGTGTGTAAGATTTTGCAAATGAGAAATCTGGCTTTGAATGGCTTTGGAATTATCTGTGATATTAAAACAACACATGTCGGCCACTTGTTCACAGCCATAATGATGAAGCATCAATAGATAATCGATAGCAGCGCGGTTCTGCAGGAGACCATGCTGGAGTTCACTCTGCTCTTTATTCAGAAGATGAAGCGCTTGAGAAGTAAAATTCAGGGCTTTTGCTGCAGAACAAGCTAAAGAGTTAATGTTCCTACTATTGCGTACAGCCAATCCAGGAACTCCTAGGAGAGAAACAGCTAAAGAGATATATTCAGACCTACTAGGAAGAGAAATTGAATCGTCACAATTGTTAGTTAATTCAACAGAGCGGCGATATCTAGAGCGGGACAAATGATGTTTTTTGGGTAATATGATAGACAAGCGGCTTAAACAGCAAGGTGTGCCATGGCTAATGTTTGCAGGAATGTAATTAAATGTATAGCCTGGACACGACCAGAACCAGCCTTCAGGTAGCTCTGTGTATTTATATACATAAGAAATATTTACGTAATCAGAGCAATTAAAATTATCCTTGCCCATTTTCACACAGTTGGTTTTTGTGCAATTCACCATACGGGCACAAGTAACATTAAAAGAAGCCACGTACGGGGTCGATAAATCAATGGCCAAAGGTGGGCGTCGGCGCACTTGGTTACCCCAATTGTGGTAGCCGGTATAACCAAGGGTGCGGAGAGAATCATTTTGGGGTAGGGATGAATAAAACCAGGTATCATTTTGCAAATCAAGAGGGTCATGACAAACAGGGATAAGGCAAGAGCCAAGGATTTCACCGATTGATACCTGCTGGGTGAGACAAAAGGAAGAAACATTAAGGGTTTTTGCAAAAGATTCCCACACATTTATTGGTGAGGAACCACCGTTATTAGGAGCAGAAGCAGAAAGAGGCAAAAACAAAACACTGAGAATGAGCACTATCATGGAATTAATATTAAGGCAGGAAATAATGCAAAGAAGCAAATTCTCAGGGGTTGCTTCAAGCTGTTTTTCCTTTCGAAGTTGTTCAGCTTGAAACGAGAGTGATTTTATTTGGCCCCACGTCACTGGTCCATTACGATTTCCCCGCTTGCGAATCCTGGGGGGGCTGGACGCCGTATCCTGGGTGATCTGTAGTTTGCAGTCGAACTGCGGTATTGGATCCGGAAGAGTCTGTCGCCACGCCATGGTATAGGCGGATGCAGCGTGCGGGAACCCAGCGAGCACCCTGTGGAGTAGAAACTGCAGCGTAACCCTTCCCCCAGGTAATCAATTTTACTGGTTCACTCCATTCGTTGGAGGGTAATATCTTATAGCGGACCAGTGGGGCTGGGAGTATCTCTGTTGAAAATGTTTCTGCAGGCGAGTATAGGATTGATGATCCTGTATGGAAACATTCAAATGGTTGAGAGTAAAGAGAACACTGGCCAACCAGCCTTCCTTTTCGGAGAGCGAGGCTGGGACTCCGGCCGTTTTTTCCTGTCAAAGTAAAGCAGTTTTTAAGGTGCGATTGGCACGTTCAACAATCGCCTGGCCTTGAGAATTGTAGGGGATGCCAAATAAATGGCGGATATTCCAAGTTTCACAGAACTGAGCAAAGGTTTTTGCACAGTACGCTGGGGCATTGTCAGTCTTTAAAGAGTGGGGCTTGCCCATGACTGACATGGTACGAACTAGATGGTTGCAAACATGCTTGACCTGCTCACCCCTTTGAGGGGTGGCCCAAATAAAGCCCGAGAATGTATCAATGCAAACATGTATGAATTTCCAAGGTGAAAAAGGGGCAAAGTGAGTTACATCCATTTGCCACAATTGGTTGGCTGATTAGAGCATTGAGGGCATTGCTGGATAATTGCACGTGCTGCTTCCAACGGAATTTGGAACTGGCGGCTAAGGGCTTTCGCATTTTGATGATGGAAAGCATGACTTTCAATGGGAGAAACAGGCAAAGCTCTAAGCAAGGAATCTGCTTTAGCATTGCCATCAGTAAGAAAGCCTGGGAAGGGTTGGTGAGAACGAATGTGCACCACAAACAAGGGGTGGGAGCGATTAGAAAGGAGCAATTGTAAGGAAAGGAAAAGGCTTAATAAGTTGTCATCCAATAAAGGACTTACATAACTGCCTTGTAGGCGAGTTATGACATTTGCAACATAAAGACTGTCCACTACCAAGTTAAAAGGCTGTTTGGAGAAGTGGTGCAGAGCTTTGACAGCAGCTGCTAACTCAGAACGCTGAGCAGACTTTTGTGGAAGAGTGTAGAGGCTGTACCATTCCTCATTTTGTTGCCAGGCAACCACCCCCCTGGAGGGGGCACCGTCAGTAAAGACAGTAAGGGCATCCAAAGGGACAGGAGATAATATGGAAGAAAAAGACAGGGAAATTTGTTTGCTCATTTGCAGGCGAGGGTCAGCTGGGATATGGCAATCCACTTGGGCCAACAAAATCTGCTAAAGCACACTGCAAATCCATACTAGCGGAGAGAGCAGTTCCCCATTGTTCTAAGGGCATGGGCACAATAATTTGGCGGCAATCAACGCCAAAAAGGCTTTTGCAGCGACGGCGTCCCTTGCTGATGAGCTGAGCAAGGAGATCGACTAAAGGAGTCACCGTGTTCTTCGGCGTATGATGTAAATACAGCCATTCAATTATATGAACTTTCGATGGGCCTAACTGAATAATGGCTACAAAGGGTTGGGCAGAGTCTGTCATTATGATCGGCAGAGCCAATCATATTCCACAGCACCACCACACTACAGCACAACCACCACAATTACTGTTGAACAGGCTTTCCTTTTTAAAACAGGCGATAGCCAATCATATTCCTGCTGAGTCACTCTGACCCAGCACTTTACAGAGTATTGCATCAGCCTGTTGAAGCCTGCAGACTTAGTATCCTGCGAATCCCAACACTCCTCCTTAAGTCAAAGGCTTGAGACCTAATAATTCTCTTAAGTCTCGAAATTTAGGAGCATCCAAACATTTTGTATACAAATCCGCCACATTACATTTTGTGTTACAGTGCTGTACCTTTAACACATTTCTTTCCAAAGCATTTTTCACATTTCCGTATCTTATAGCAATATGTTTACTCTTGCTCTTAAAGTTCTGTTGGTTGGCAAGCTGTTGTGCAGCCATGTTGTCACTTAGCACAGTGATTGGCATTTCAGAAGGTATTCCAAGTTCTTTTGTTAGACAAGCAAACCACTCTATTTGTGACACACATTCGTTTTTTTTATTATTTTTAAATAAATTTTTATTAGTTTTTCATAAGTAAAAAAGAAACAAAGCAAAAACATAAACAAACACAAAATCGACTTCCCCGTACCACCCCTTTTCTGCATTCTTGTTTCAAGATTTTTCAGCAACCCTTTCGTAATAAACTTGTTTATATTTCATAAATTTAACTTCCATAAGTTATTAATACAACTGTAGTTCTTTATCTCTTATTACCCTGATCCCCTAATTTTCCAAATTACAACAGTTTTTAAGATAAACTTTGAATTTGTTCCAATCTTCATCCACCGCCTCTTTCCCCCGGTCTCGAATTCTGCCAGTCATCTCTGCCAGTCCCATATAATCAATCACCTTCGTCTGCCATTCTTCCAACGTGGGTAAATCTTGCATCTTCCAATACTTTGCTAGAAGAATTCTTGCTGCTGTTGTGGCATACATAAAAAATGTCCTATCCTTCTTTGGCACCATTTGGCCCACCATACCCA
This sequence comes from Podarcis muralis, assembly GCF_964188315.1. NCBI lineage: Eukaryota > Metazoa > Chordata > Lepidosauria > Squamata > Lacertidae > Podarcis > Podarcis muralis. Next base: position 12,073,738 of record NC_135674.1, read on the forward strand.
AGAGAAAGGCTTCTGGTTTTTTAATAAAGGTTCTCTTCAGAACTTTTTTAATTTCATTATAGATCATTTCCCAGAAAGCCTTAATCTTCGGGCAGGTCCACCAAAGGTGATAGAAGGTTCCCTCCGTTTCATTACATTTCCAACACTTGTTGTTGGGCAGATGATAGATCTTTGCTAACTTAGCCGGAGTCATGTACCACCTGTAGATCATTTTCATAATGTTTTCTCTTAAGGCATTATATGCCGTGAATTTGACACCAGTGGTCCATAACTGCTCCCAGTCAGCAAGCTCAATGTCATGCCCCATATCCTGTGCCCATTTAATCATACTAGATTTCACCATTTCATCTTGGGTATTCCATTTCAACAGCAAGTTGTACATTCTTGACAAATTTTTAGTATTGGGTTCTAACAGTTCTGTTTCTAGTTTTGACTTCTCCACTTGGAAGCCTTTCTTTCTGTCCTGTTTGAATACTTCATTTATCTGTCGATAATGTAGCCAATCTCTCACCTTAAACTTCAGTTTCTCGAAACTCTGCAATTTTACTTTTTCACCATCTTGTTCTATAATTTCAAAATATTTAGGCCAATTAGAACCCATATTCAATTTTTTCACCTCTTTTGCCTCCATTGGTGACAGCCACCTAGGGGTTCTACTTTCAAACAAATCTTTATACCTTATCCAAACATTATACAAAGCTTTCCTCACCATATGGTTCTTAAAACCTTTGTGCACTTTTACCTTGTCATACCATATATATGCATGCCAACCAAATCTGTTATCAAATCCTTCAAGATCCAAAATGTCTGTATTCTCGAGGAGCAGCCAGTCTTTCAACCAGCAAAACGCTGCTGATTCATAGTAAAGTCTTAAGTCCGGCAGGGCAAAACCCCCTCTATCTTTTGCATCTGTTAATGTCTTAAATTTTATTCTTGGCTTTTTGCCCTGTCAAACAAACTTCGATATGTCTTTCTGCCACCTCTTGAAACAGTCCATCTTGTCTATTATTTGTAATGTCTGAAACAGAAATAACATTCTAGGCAATACATTCATTTTGATAACAGCAATTCTGCCTAACAAGGAAAGTTTCAGCCTTGACCATATGTCTAAATCTTTCTTGACTTCTGTCCAACATTTATCATAGTTGTCTTTAAATAAGTTCACATTTTTCGCTGTCAAATTCACCCCCAAGTACTTCACTTTTTTTGCTATCCCCAAACCTGTTTCATTCTGAAATGTCTCTTTTTCTTCATTTGTTAGGTTTTTCTCCAACACTTTAGTTTTTTGTTTATTCAATTTAAATCCTGCGACTTGACCAAATATCTCAATCAGTTCTAAAACTCTTTTTGTACTAGTGTTTGGCTGCTGCAGAGTCAAAACTAGATCATCTGCAAATGCCCTTAGTTTATACTCTTTCACTCCGACCTGAATTCCTTTAACCAACTGGTCCTTTCTAATCATATTTAACAAAACCTCCAGGACCAGTATGAAAAGTAGAGGGGAGATAGGGCATCCCTGTCGTGTTCCTTTCTCTATAGCTATCTCTTCCGTCACCACATTATTCACAATTAGCTTTGCCTTCTGCTCAGAGTATATTGCACCTATACCATTTTCAAAACCTTGGCCTACCCCCATCCCTTGGAGATTCTTTTTCATAAAACTCCAACAAATGTTGTCAAAGGCTTTCTCCGCGTCCACAAAAATCAAAACCGCTTTTCTATTAATGTTCATTTCCAACAGTTCCACAATGTCTATTATATTCCTCACATTGTCAGACATATGTCTTCCCGGGAGAAAGCCAGCTTGGTCCTTATGAATCTCACCTATCAATACTTTCTTCAGTCTTTTTGCTAAAATGTCTGCAAAAATTTTGTAATCCACATTTAGTAATGATATCGGGCGGTAGTTCTTAACTTGATTCTTTTCAGTCTCAGTTTTTGGTATAAGTGAGATAAAAGCCTCTTTCCACGTTTCAGGTGCCTTTTTCCCCTCCAGTATTTCGTTGCAGACTTCTTTCAATGGTTGCACTAAACATTCTTTCAAAGCTTTATAATATCTGGCCGTCAAACCATCTGGTCCAGGAGACTTTCCCAGTTGTGCTTTTTGGATGGCCTCCTCTATTTCTTGTTCTGTTATTTTCTCATTCAGAGTCGACTTGCCCTGTTCTGAAATTTTAGGTAGTCCATGATTTTTAAGGAATTCATCTATTTCTTGTTCGTTCACTGGCCCTTGTGTGTATAATTTCCTAAAAAAACTTTGGAAACAATTACTTATCTCATTTGGCTTATGGATATTCTTTCCCTCTATCTCCAAACAGGTCACTGTATTCAATTTTTGCCTCTTTTTCAATTGCCATGCAAGGAGCTTCCCACATTTGTCTGCTGACTCGAAAGTCCTTTGTCTCATTTGTTTGATTTTCCATTCTATCTCTTGATTTGTCAGTTCCATGTATTGCATCTGGTAATACTTTATTTCTCTCAAAATTTCTTGAGACTTTGGTTTAGACCTCAGTTTCTTTTCTCCTTCCTTCATTTTTTCTAAAATTCTTTCTTTCCTTTCATTTTGCTTTTTCCTCTTGATTGAGTTCTGTTGTATCAGGAAGCCTCGCATCACGGCTTTACTCGCGTCCCAGATTGTTCTTTTTTCAACTTCTGTTCTCAAGTTTATCTCAAAGTAATCTTTCAATGTCTTTAGGGCCTTTTTACAAAATTGTTCGTCTCTAAATAAGGAGTCATTCATTCTCCATCTAAAGGATCCAGTTGTTGTCATTTTCATTTCCATCTTTACTGCGTTATGGTCGGAGCAGGTTTTTGGGCAGATTTCTACTTTCTTTATCTTTGTAGCCATCACACTAGATACCCAGATTTGGTCAATTCTTGTCCATGTCATTTTAGATTCCGAGAAAAAAGTTCCCTCTCTCTCGAGAGGGTTCCTTGTTCTCCAGATGTCAATCAAGTCCATATTTTCCGTCATCTCGAAGAAAGTCTTTGGTAGTCTTCCTTCTTTAGAAATTGTCTGTCTTTGTGCCTTATCCATGTTTGTGGAGACCACTCCGTTCATGTCCCCCATCATTATTATTTTGCAGTCGAGGTAGTCCAGTAAGGTCTCATGCAACTTCTTAAAAAATTCTGCCTTCCCATCATTTGGTGCATATATTCCAATTATCAAATATTTTCCCCCCTGAATCTGTACTTCAATTGCCAAATATCTTCCTTCTTCATCCTTAAATTTCATTTTTGGGTCCAATTTTTCTTTTGCATAAATCACTACTCCTCTCTTTTTTACTTTGTCAGAAGATATAAATTCTTGTCCTAGTTTTTTGTTCACCAACAGTTTCCTGTGTGCTCTGGTTATGTGGGTTTCCTGTAGACATATCAGATCCAGTTGTTCCCTTTTCAAAATGTGAAAAACTTGTCGTTTTTTCCTGGGAAGGTTCAAACCGTTACAATTCCAGCTAAGAAGTTGCAGAGACATTTTGTTTGTTAGATGTTTGACCCTCCGACTGCTCCAAGCTTTTCTTCCTCTTCAGTTGGCGGTTGTGGTAGTCCAAATGATAGATTTGCGATGTCCGTTAGCCCTCCTCCTTCTGGTGTTGATCCTTGTCCTTCTCTTGCCGGGTCCACCGTACCTTTCTGTAGGTCCTCTAGGTTTCTCTCCAAAAAGTATTCTTTTTCCTGTACTGTTCTTATTCTTACTTTCTTCCCTTTGTAGTTAAAGGACAACCCCTGTGGAAATTCCCACCTGAAGAGTATAAAGTTCTTCCTCAGCAGATTGGCCAAGTCTCTATAGAAAGTCCTCACTTCCAAGATGTATTTAGGGATGTCCTTAAAGATTTGGACTTGAATGTTTCCAATTACCAAAGCTTTTTGATAATGGAGGTTCAGTATCTTGTCTCTTTCCTCTTTGGTTCTGAAGGTAATCAGACAATCCCTTGACTTCTTGCTTTGCTTTCTACCAAGTCTGAAAGCAGTTGTTATCTCTACTTCATCCTCCTCCAGATCTCCTTGCCAATTTTCCAAAATTGCCTCTGTGAGAAATTCCGTCAGATTGTCCTCTTCATTCTCTGGAACCTGTCTTAATTTCAAATTCCGTTCTTTCCGTTGTAGTTCCAATAAGGAGAGGGCCGCTTCATGCTCATTCACCTTTTTCTCTATCGGCGCAAGTTTTTCCTGTGTCTCCCCTGCAACAGATCTTGCAGTCTCTGCAATTTTCCTAGTTTCTGTAGATTCCTGAATCAGTCTATTTATAGATTCTGTATTAGTCGCCACTGACGTGGTGTTCAAGTCCAATCTTGCTGTAAGTTCTGTCAATTTCTTTGAATTTTCTGTGGATTGCTTTGTTAAGGCCTCTAGGGATTGATTTATTTTAAGCAGTGCCTGTGTCATAGATTCCATTGATGCTGCTGTCGCACTTTCCGGTGCAGGCACTGTATTGCCAGAGATTGAGCCTCTTTTCTTCTGTGTCACTTTAGCTTTAGATCTGGTTCTTATCTCCTCTGCCGTGCCACTCATATCCCAAGGCCGTTCTCACAGGAAAAACTTGCAATGGAAAATCCCACTGTTGGTCAGTTACTTTGCAGTTTTTCCCCTCTTAGTCCTCAAGAGGGAGCAATTAATAGTATCCAAGTTAGGGAAAACAAAGAAACAGAAAGCCGGATGTAAAGAGTCTAAAGTCCGCCATTAAAGTTATTTAAAACTTTTTCTCCAGTTAGATTTAGGTAATCAAATGTCTGTAACAAAGTCCCGTTCAAGTCTTAAAAGTCTTAAAACTTTTTCACCATTTAAGATATAGTCTATATCCACTTCAAACCTATTTTAAAGAACAATTTTCCCGGTGTTAACTCCTGGCAGATCGTCCCCAGGGGATCAGGGCAGTGGAAAACTTTGTTTCCCTTTGAATTAAGAGTATCTTCACAAGACTGTCTTTTTCCCCCCCCTTCTCCTGCCAATCGGGGGGGAAGAGATACTTTTGACAGCTCAGGGTTGACAGTTCGCAACTAAGTTTCTTGTAACTGCAGCGAGGTCTTTCGTTGCTTTAAATTTCTGCAGTCCGGGGGGGGGGCAGACTTCCTTATTTTATGCCCTCCCGTTTTCAGCCAAATTTCCAAAATTTTAAGGGTCCCGTTCCTTTTTTTTCTGCTCTTACTCACGGGAATCCAGTCCAGATTTTCTTTCAGGAAGGAATCGGCGCTCTCCGCTTATGGCGACGCGGCTTCACTCCGCAGGCTGGGTAGCGACTCTCAGCACCGCGCTCACTCCCGATGCCGCTCCGGAGCCTTTAAAAAGGCTCTTTCACAGTACCGGGGGGCGCAAAGGTGCCCACCGAGTCTCCTTGCTCTCAGGCTTCAGCGCCTGGGATTTTAGGGGTCCCCCGCTCGCCGTAGCGGGTAAGACCCGAACTTGCGGAGCAGTCCTTCTCCGGAGCTCGGAGGGAGGACCGCCATTAAGCGCTGGCACCGACCGGAAGGTCTCTCTCCAGAGGGTTCCTTACTCTCCAAATATCAATCAAGTCCAGCGTTTCAGTCATTTCGAAAAAAGTCTTTGGTAGTCTTCCATCCTTAGAAATTATTTGTCTCTGTGCCTTGTCCATATTAGTGGAGACAACGCCATTCATGTCTCCCATCATTATAATTTTAAAGTCCAAATAGTCCATTAAAGTCTCATGCAACTTCTTGAAAAATTCCGCCTTCCCTTCATTTGGTGCATATATTCCCAATATCATAATTTTTTCTCCTTGAACTTGTATTTCTATTGCCAGATATCTTCCTTGTTCATCTTTAAATATCATTTTAGGGGGCAATTTTTCTTTTGCATAAATCACGACGCCTCTTTTTTTGACCTTGTCTGACGAGATAAATTCTTGTCCAAGTCTCTTGTTTACAAGTAATTTCCTGTGTATCCTGGTTACATGCGTTTCCTGTAGACATATTAAGTCCAATTGCTCTCTCTTCAAAATATGAAAAACTTGGCGTCTTTTTCTGGGAAGGTTCAAACCATTACAATTCCAGCTAAGAAGTTGCAGAGACATTGTACTGCTATGTGCCTATTCCTCCAACTGCTCCAAGTTTTTGTTCCTCCTCCGATGGTGGTAAGAGTCCAAATGAAAGATTTGCAATATCTGTCGATTCTTTGTCTCCTGTTGTTTCTATTACACCTTTCTGCAGACCCTCCTGGTATCTTTCCAAAAACAGTTCTTTATCTTGAACTGTTTTTATTTTGATCTTCTTTCCTGTGTAGTTGAAAGATAATCCTTGTGGGAACTCCCACCTGAAAAGTATATTATTCTTCTTCAACAGGTAAACCAAGTCTTTGTAAAAGGCCCTCACCTCCAAGATATATTTAGGAATGTCTTTAAAGATCTGAGCTTGACAATTCTGAATTTCAAGAGCCTTATGGTAATGTAAGTCCAGTAATTTGTCCCTTTCTTCTTTAGATCTCAGTGTAATCAGACAATCCCTAGGCTTCTTGCCTTGCCTTCTGCCCAACCGGAAGGCCGTTGTTATTTCAAGTTCTTCCTCCTGTAGCTCATCCTGCCAAAATTCCAAAATATTTTCTGTGAGGAATTCCGCAAGATTATCTTTCTCACTCTCTGGAACCAATCTTAATTTCAAATTCTTCTCCTTTCTCAAGCTCCCTCTTTGTCTCATCTGCAGTGTCTTTTGCACTTTGAGCAATCTTTCTTGTTTCAGAATTTTCTTGGATCAATTTATTTATAGATTCTGTATTAGAAGCTACACTTGCCGTGTTCAAGTCCAATCTTGTTGTCAAATCATTCAATTTTTTGGAATTCTCCGCTGACTGCTTTGTCAATGCTTCCAAAGACTGATTTATTTTGAGCAATGCCTGTGTCATTGACTCCATAGATGCAGTTGCTACTTTTTCCTGTCCAGCTGGTGTTATGCCTTGCATCGAACCCCTTTTCTTTTGAGCTTGCTGAATTTGTTTTGCTTTTGCTCTAGTTGTTATCTCTTCTGGTTGGCCACTCATATCCTCAAGGTCAGTTCTCACAGGAAAGGTTTGCAAGTGGAAAAATCCACTCTATTTCTCTCACTGTGACAGGTTCTCTTTAAATCCTCTAGAGGGAGCATTTAATTGTATCCAGTTAAGAAAAGTCAGAAAAACATGAGGCAGAGAACAAAGAGTCCAAAAAAAACAAACAAAAACAAAGAGTCCAAAAGTCCACAGTTAAAGTTCTTATTACAGTTTCAGTATCATTAAAAGTTCAACAAAATAACTCCATTAAAGTCTCATAACTTTGTTTCAGTCAAAACCCCAACTTTGTATCCAGTTTAAATTGACAGTTCACTTTCCCGGTGCCTTACTTCGGCAGCCCGTCTCAGGGTTTTGGCAGTGGAAGATCTTATTCCTCTATTTATTTCCAGCAGGTTTGCAATGTCCAAATTTCCTTCCCCCTTCTCCTGCTTGTTGGGGGGAAGTTTAATTCAGATGTCAGGTTTTGACAGCCAAAAAGTTAACCTTCATTTAAGTGCAGCTTGCTCTTTCGTTGCTCTAATTACCATGCAGTCCGGGGAGGCAGACTTCCTTACTTTATGCCTTTCCCGTTTTCAGCCAAATTTCCAAAATTCAATTTAAATGTCCCGTTCCCGTCTGTCAATCTTACTCACGGGTTTTACGATCAAATTGTAGTTTCAGGAAGGAATCGGCGCTCTCCGTTCAATGGCGACGCGGCTTCACTCCGCAGGCTGGGTAGCGACTCTCAGCACCGCGCTCACTCCCGATGCCGCTCCGGAGCCTTTAAAAAGGCTCTTTTGCAGTACCGGGGGGCGCAAAAGGTGCCCGCCGAGTCTCCTTGTTCACAGGCTTCAGCGCCTGTGATTTTAGGGGTCCCCCGCTCGCCGTAGCGGGTCAGACCCGAACTCGCGGAGCAGTCCTCCCTCGGAGCTCGAGGCAAGGACCGCCATTAAACGCTGGCGCCGACCGGAAGTCTACGGGACTAGGCCGCGTTTTGTGGCCTAAGCGGGCCTGTGCCACCCTCCCGGTGCCCCCCGCCATAAAAGCAAGCAGGCCATGGCTGCGGCCTTGCTGGAGCCCCACGCCGCCCCCCTGGGTAGGAAGGGGTAGGAAGGGGCGATGCCCCCCCTGCCACCCAAATGCAAGCAGCCCGCAGCTGCGGCCCATACCACTGCTGGCCATCACAAAAGGCTGGTAGGCCAACCTAGTGGCCTACTCAGGGGCCATGCTGCCCACTCGGGCTGGCAGCACCCTGGGCAAGCAGCTGCCAGTGGAGGAGCCTGTCGCGAATTCCTCGCGGCGCTTTTAGCAGAACGCTCAGAGTCCCAGGTTCTTTAGTGCAGTCTTGTTTAATGTGAGCTAAACATATATACAGATATTTACAAAAGCAGTTCATACAGAGTACCTGCACCTTGAGGCAAACGAAAGCTGAAAACTCTACACCACTCCACCACAGCACCACAACTACTGTTGAACAGGCTTTTCCTTTAAAACAGGTGACGGCCAATCACATTACTGCTGAGTCATTCTGACCCAGCACTTCACAGAGTATTGCACCAGCCTGTTGCAAACGGAAGCATGCAGACTTCCTCAGCATCCTGCGAATCCCAACACTCCTCCTTAAGTCAAAGGCTTGAGACCTAATAATTCTCTTAAGTCTCGAAATTTTGGACCATCCAAACAGTTTGTATACAAATCCGCCACATTACATTTTGTGTTACAGTGCTGTACCTTTAACACATTTCTTTCCAAAGCATTTTTCACATTTCCGTATCTTATAGCAATATGTTTACTCTTGCGCTTAAAGTCCTGTTGGTTAGCAAGCTGTTGTGCAGCCATGTTGTCACTTAGCAGTGATTGGCATTTCGGAAGGTATTCCAAACTCTTTTGTTAGACAAGCAAACCACTCTATTTGTGACACACATTCGCTTATGGCTCAGTACTCTGCTTCACAAGTACTTGTGGCAACAAATGTTTGTTTCTGGGATTTCCACTGAACCAGGGCATTTCCAATATATATGGCATAGCCAGTGGTAGACTTTCCATTTTCTCTGTCCCCCCAGCTGGCATCAGCGTATGCATGTACTTGCTGATCATATCCTGTATCCAGCACCAGTTTGTAATCTTTTGTGCCTTTCAGATACCTTAGGATTCTTTTAAGTGCTACCCAATCTCTCTGAGCCGGATCTGCACTTCTTTGGCTTAACATGTGCACTGCCAATGTTATGTCGGGTCTTGTCCAACAACTTAAATATAACAGAGAACCCAACAGAGAATGAAATGCTGTTGCATTCTCACATTTTTGTCCTTCTGGTTCATTTTTGTACTGGGTAGTTATGGGAGTGTCAACCTCATTTGCCCTCTGCATTCCATATGTCTTCAGTAACTTTTCGATTTTTTCCTTCTGACTCAGAGAGTAGACGCCCTCTGCATTTCTCTGAACCTCTACTCCTAAGTAATTCTGAATCTCTCCCAAATACTTCAGTTTGTATTTGTTACCTAGGCTGTTTATAAACCAAGACACTTGCTTTTGTGCAGTTGTTATTAGACAGATATCATCAACGTACAAAAGTAAATAACAAACACTTCCTTGCACCATTGCTGAATATAAACAGGAATCAGCCAGGCTTTGTTTGAATCCCATCTTTTTCAAAGTTGTGTCTATGCATTCATGCCATAGACGTGCCCTTTGGTGTAAACCGTACAGTGCCCTTTGCAGCTTTAACACCATGCTTTTTCCAGCTCATAACCTGGCATTTGATGTAAATACACCTCGGAGTCAATAGGAGCATTTAAATATGCTGAGGCAACATCAAAATGATTAACTTTTAACCCTCTCAGACTTGCCATTGCTAAAACTGATTTTACTGTTTCAGCCTTTGCTGTTGGGGCAAACACTTCATCATAATGTATCATTTCCCTTTGTGTAAAGCCCCTTGCAACCAGCCTGGCTTTCCTCTGACAACTACCATCATCCAGTTTTTTCACTTTAAAAACCCACTTACAGCTTATGGGCTTTTTACCTTCAGGCAATTCTGTAGGTACAAAGACATTGTTGTTTAGCAGAGAGTTATACTCTGCCTGCATTGCCTTTAACCACACCTCTTTCTCTAGAGTAGGTAACTCTTGCACTTCTTCAAAGTTTTCTGGCTCAGTTACACAAACCTGGTTTATGGTGGCTGGGAACCCATAATGGTCTGGAGGTTGACCTTTATTACTTCTTGCAGACCTCCTTGGTTCATTAATCTCACCCCCTGGGCTACCTTCAGGATTGCTTTTGGGGTGGATTGATTCTGGAGATTTACCTCCTCCTGTCCCTGTTGCACTTTCTTTCCCCCCGCTCCATGCTAGCAGCTGGAGAAAAATGCTCAACCTTTACCTCCTCCCTTTCAGTTTCTCTGGGAGAGCTGCCAATTCTTAGCTTTGTTTCAACTGCCTTATCAGGTACACTCGGCAGTAAAACTTTTTCTGGCAGCAGGTTTGCATGTATCTTGGGCCAATTTCTTTGCTCATTAAAACTGGCTGATCGACTATAACTCAGAAGATTTTTATCATCTTCAAACCTATAGGCTTTCGTACCACTTTCATACCCAAGAAACAGCAACTGCTGTGCCCTTTTCCCACCTTTTCTTCGGTTCTTTACAGGTATGTCAACCCACGCCTCTGTCCCAAAGATTCTCAAATGTTGCAAACTGGGACTTTTGTTATAGAGAATTTTATAGGGTATGTCATCTAGTACCCTTGACCACAAGCGATTCCCAATATAATTCGCGGTCTTAATACTCTCAGCCCAGTACTTAATTGGAAGATTTGCATCTGATAACAATGCTTTCATTTGTGTCTGCAAGACGCCTCCCCTACGCTCTGCTACTCCATTCTCCTGAGGCGTCGCCACATTGGTAAGCCTATGTTTAATCCCTTGGGAACGCAACCAGTTTCTTAGGGAGCTTGCCATAAACTCTCCTCCCCTGTCTGTCTGAATAGAGCACACCTTTTCGCCAAGTTGCCTTTCTACCCTTCTTACCCAGAACTTCAAAGTTTGGGCAACGTCAGACTTTTGCTTCAATGGATAGACCCAGCCAAATCTAGAATAGTCATCCACTAGGATCAAACAGTACTTGTTATGGGAGACACTTGGTGGAAAAGGGCCAGTTACATCAGCATGAATCAACTCCAGTGGTTTTTTTGTTTCTCTCTGGCTTGCTCTTGCTACTGGGCAAGCCCTGCTTTTAACCTCCTTGCAGATATTGCAGTCTAAGTAATTATCACAACTTTTAATGTTTTTTAAATATCTGTCAAAATGTTCCATTCACAGTCAATGAACGTCTCCGACAATTTCTGTCTCTGACACCCCGTTCCCAGGTTTGAGACGGTGGAAACTTATCTTTCTTTACTCCCTCTCCTGCAGGCTTAAACAGTCAAAATCCCCCCCCCCCCAATTTTCTCCTGCTTCCAAGGGAGTTTTAGTGGTTATAAATGAAGGAAATTTTGACCTTTATAAATGACTTTCCAGGCTATTAGCTTACAAGGTTTTGCTTCAGTCTATTTACAAAAAGCGGAAGGCGGACTTCCTGTTTTGAACCTTCCCGCTTCGGTGCCAAATTAACATGTTTCTTGATCCAATTTTCCGTTTCTACTCACGGGTACTTGTTTTAGAGTCCAATTGTCCACAGGAAAAAGTCAGCGCTCTCCGGCAACCGCTGTGCGGCTTCACTCCACAAAAGTAGCAGTCGATTCAAAACACCGCGCTGCTCACCCCACGTCGCTTCGGAGCCCCGAAAAGGGGTTTCCCTGCGAGTAGGGGAGGCGCTCCTGGTGTCAGCCGAATCCCACGTTCCCAGGCTTCATCCGCCTGGGATTTTTGGAGGGTCTCCGCCTTCGCCACGGTGGCAAGACCCGATTTTTGTGGAGCGGGTTCCTCCCGGTCAGAGGAACTCCGCCATTGCCGATGGCGCTAACCCGGAAGTCTCCCATCCAGGTCGTTTTGAGATGACCCACCCTTTAGTCCCAATACCTTGCCTGACTCAGTCTAAGTACACATAACTAAAATAATCAAAGATCTATCTATCCTTGCATCAATTACCTCCCCCCCCCCACTATTTCCTTTGTGTCTACATAAGTCACTTGGGGTAAGAACTAGTCAAAGCTGTTCTTTGCAGAGCATCATGAATATCAGGGGTGGTAGTCAGAAGATAGATCTGGATCTATTAGTAGATCAGCAAAGATTTGTGATTCCCAATTATAGCAGCAAAATGCAGAAAGCTTGTGGCAACCATTAAAGGATCTGTGCGTAGAACATGAGCGCTGCTCAGTTGAACTCCTGGGTTCAAAATTCTTTAATTCCAAGTACATCATTTACACTAGACTCCTGTTAATAGATTCCTAGGTTTTAGTTCCAAATAAAGTATATTCCAAAAGTCTGAAGTCTGCCCCATCCCTGATAAACATAGATGGTGCTATAGAAAATAATGACCTATAGCTTCCCATAGACCTACATTATCCACCTTCACATGGCTGGCTAGTGGCTTTAGAACTGCTTAAAGAAAGCCAACAATTGTTCATTGGTTTCTCTTCTGTAACATAAGAGGGATACACATGTTCTTGTAGCACCTTAAATATAAACAGATTTAGTATGGCATAAGCTTCCATGCACCACAGTCCACTTCACCTGACACATGAAGTACTATCCTTAGTTGCAAGTACCGTATTTTTCGCACCATAGGACGCACTTTTTCCCTCCTAAAAAGCAAGGGAAAATGTGTGTGCGTCCTATGGAGCGAATTCAGGCTTTCGCTGAAGCCTGGAGAGTGAGAGGGGTCGGTGCGCACCGACCCCTCTCGCTCTCCAGGCTTCAGGAAGCTATCCGCTAGCCGCGGCTAGCGGAGCGCTGCATTAATCCCGAAGCTTGGGGCGCGCGGAGCTCAGCGCGCCCCAAGCTTCTGGGTGCCGGCAAGGTCTCGCTAGCCCTGGGAGAGCCCCGCAACGTTGCGTGGCTCTCCCAGGGCTAGCGAAGCGCCGCGCTAATCCCGAAGCTTGGGGCGCGCGGAGCTCAGCGCGCCCCAAGCTTCTGGGTGCCGGCAAGGTCTCGCTAGCCCTGGGAGAGCCCCGCGACGTTGCGGGGCTCTCCCAGGGCTAGCGAAGCGCCGCGCTAATCCCGAAGCTTGGGGCGCGTGGAGCTCAGCGCGCCCCAAGCTTCTGGGTGCCGGCAAGGTCTCGCTAGCCCTGGGAGAGCCCCGCGACGTTGCGTGGCTCTCCCAGGGCTAGCGAAGCGCCGCGCTAATCCCGAAGCTTGGGGCGCGCGGAGCTCAGCGCGCCCCAAGCTTCTGGGTGCCGGCAAGGTCTCGCTAGCCCTGGGAGAGCCCCGCGACGTCGCGGGGCTCTCCCAGGGCTAGCGAAGCGCCGCGCTAATCCCGAAGCTTGGGGCTTCGGGATTAGCGCTCCGCTAGCCGTGTCTAGGCTGCGGATAGCAGCCTGCTTCCCGGAGCGCCGGGCGCCCTGAAAGCAGAGCTCCAGGCGCTTCGGGAACACATCCGCAGCATGGGGAGCCTTACAGGAATTCCCCACAGGGCTCCCCACGCTGCGGATAGCAGCCTGCTGCCTGGCGGGTGGAGTGCCCTGAAGCAGAGCGCCCCTTGCGCCAGGCATACATCCGCAGAGTGGGGAGCCTTGCAGGAGTTCCCCACAGGGCTCCCCACGCTGCGGATAGCAGCCTGCTGCCTGGCGGGTGGGGCGCCCTGAAGCAGAGCTCCCCGCCCGCCGGACAGACATCGGCCAGCCCCACAAGCTTGGGGGACAGCAGGGAGGCGCAGCGCCACTATCCCGCTGTTCCTCGACCTGGTTCGGTTTCCCTGACCTGCTTTTGGGGGGGAAATAAAGGGGAAATTTTTTTCCTTTATTTCCCCCCAAAAAAACTAGGTGCGTCCTATGGTCCGGTGCGTCCAATCGTGCGAAAAATACGGTAGGTATAAGACTTCAGAAGTGTCTGATGAAAAGGACTGTACTCCACCAAACCTTCTGGCATAATGAAGCTGCTCAAGGTGCCACAAAACACTTGTTATATTATTGTGCTTATCGTTTGAATCAAGTACAAAGAAGCACACTGCAAACTGAAACATAAGCTTGACTAACTTGAATAAAATATTAAAAGATTTGTTTGAGAATACACAAAAGTGAACGTTAAGTACCTGTAACCTCTTGAGGGATACTCATCACGTGAACGGGAATGACCATAGTCACGGTAGGCATAATCTCTTGGAGGTGGAGTATATTCTTTTTTGTCTCTGGAACTTGCCAATTGAACAATGAGCTTGACTAGCTTGTTTTTTTTTTTTTTTATAAATTTTTTATTGCGTTTCTTTCCATAGTTTTATAGGTTACAAACAAATAACATAATTGCAAGAAACAAATTTTCCCTTTTTTTAACAACAAAAACAAACAAAAACAACTTGGACTTCCCCACCCCTTCCGATTCTGCGTTATTTAAATTAACAATGTCAGCATTTTGTTACCTTATTTCATGCCTTATTGTAACTTTCAAATGTTATGTACCCAGATTCGATATATTGTATCTCAGTTTCAATGCCTTTAAAATAAACATAACATGTTCGATTCAAATTGTCTCCTTTTCTCTTTTATCACTTATTTTACAATTTACTTAATCATGATTGCTAAAGCATAACTTTTCCTAATCATGCACTATCTTAAGATTCATACAGCTTGTAGTATTTTTGCAAATAGTCTTTAAATTTTTTCCAGTCCTCCTCAATTGTTTCTTTATCCAGATCTCGGATTCTGCCGGTCAGTTCAGCTATCTCCATGTAGTCCATCAACTGCTTCTGCCATTCCTCCAGCGTGGGCAAACCTTGTGTCTTCCAGCTCTTAGCAATGAGTATTCTTGCTGCTGTGCTAGCATACATAAACAAGGTTCTGTCTTTCTTTGGCATTTTCTGGTCTACCATGCCCAGCAGGAAGGCCTCTGGTTTCTTGGGAAAGGTATACCTAAATACCTTTTTCAATTCATTATAAATCATTTCCCAGAAGGTCTTCACTTTTGGGCAGGTCCACCAGAGATGGAAGAAAGTCCCCTCTGCTTCCTTACACTTCCAACATTTATTGTCAGACAAGTGATGTATCTTAGCTAACTTGACTGGGGTCATGTACCACCGGTATATCATTTTCATAATGTTTTCCTTCAAGGCACTGCATGCCGTGAATTTCATTCCGGTGTTCCATAACCTCTCCCAGTCTTCAAACATAATATTATGTCCAACATCCTGTGCCCATTTTATCATAGCAGATTTAACTAACTCGTCCTGTGTGTTCCACATAAGCAGCAAGTTATACATTCTAGATAGAATCTTGGTCTTTGGTTCTAACAATTCTGTCTCTAGTTTCGATTTCTCCTCCTGGAAACCAACTTTTTTATCCATTTTAAAAACCTCTTGCATTTGAGCATAATGTAACCAATCTCGCACCTTGTTTTTTAGTTTATCCTGGCTCTGCAACTTCCAACTGTCTCCAATTTTTTCAATTAATTCCCAATATTTCGGCCAGTAGGCCTCCATATTGGGTCTTTTTCGAGCCTTGGCCTCCACCGGTGACAGCCACCTCGGTGTTTTACTCTCTAATAAGTCTTTGTATTTCGTCCAGACTGCAAAAATTGCTTTTCTGACAATATGGCTTTTAAACAATTTGTGAACTTTAGCCTTGTCATACCATAGGTATGCGTGCCAGCCAAAAGCATTATCAAAACCTTCCAGATCTAGGACATCAGTGTTTTCTAGCAAAAACCAATCTTTCAACCAGCAGAAGGCTGCAGCTTCATAATACAACCTCAAGTCCGGCAGGGCAAACCCCCCTCTTTCTTTTGAGTCTGTTAATATTTTATACTTTATTCGGGGCTTTTTGCCCTGCCAGACAAACCTAGATATATCCTTCTGCCATTTTCCAAAACATTCCACTCTGTCCACGATCTGTAGGGTTTGAAACAAAAATAACATTTTCGGCAACACATTCATTTTTATTGCTGCAATCCTTCCCAACAAGGAAAGTTTCAATCTTGACCAAATTTCTAGATCCTTCTTAACTTCCGACCAACATTTTTCATAGTTGTCCTTAAATAAATTCAAATTTTTGGAAGACAAATAGATCCCTAGGTATTTCACTTTTTTTACCACATTCAGTTCTGTTTCTCTCTGAAACCCCTCTGTTTCTGTAAGTGTCAAATTCTTGGTCAAAACCTTGGTTTTTTGCTTGTTCAACTTAAATCCCGCCACCCGACCAAACTCAGATATAAGTTCAAGAGCTCTTTTTGTACTGGATTCTGGCTCCTGCAGTGTCAAAACTAGATCATCTGCAAAAGCTTTCAATTTGTATTGTTTCACTCCGACCTCTATCCCTTGTACCAACCGGTCCTTCCTTATCATATTCAATAGCACCTCCAGGACTGAAATGAATAAAAGAGGGGATAGAGGGCACCCTTGTCGTGTCCCTTTTTCAATTTTAAACTCCTCCGTCACCACATTGTTCACTATTAATTTAGCCTTTTGCTCTGAATAAATTGCTCGTAACCCATTTTCAAACCCCCGCCCCACTCCCATCCCTTCCAAGTTTTTCTTCATGAACCTCCAAGATATATTGTCAAATGCTTTCTCCGCATCAATAAAAATTAACACCGCCCTTGTGTTCATGTTGGTTTGTAAAAGTTCCAAAATATCAATGATGTTTCTGGTATTCTCATATAAATGTCTACCAGGGAGAAAGCCTGCTTGGTCTTTATGAATTACTTCATTTAAAACTTTTTTAAGTCTACTTGCCAAAATGTCTGCAAATATTTTGTAATCCACATTCAGGAGTGAGATGGGGCGGTAGTTCTTGAGCTGAGTCTTTTCAGATTCTGTCTTAGGTATCAATGTGATGAAGGCTTCTTTCCACGTTTCTGGTGCCCTCTTCCCATCCAAAATCTGGTTGCATACCTCCAACAAAGGTTGTATCAAATAATCCTTCAAAGTCTTGTAGTATTTGGAGGTAAGCCCGTCCGGGCCTGGAGATTTGCCTAGTTGCATGTTCTGAATGGCACCTTCAATTTCCTGAGTAGTTATTATAGAGTTCAAGATTGATCTTTTATCTTGAGTTATTTTTGATAGTCCATTTATCTTTAAAAATTGATCTATCTCAGATTCTTTCTGAGGCCCCTGTGTATAGAGTTCTTTGAAATATCTGTGGAAGCACTTCCTAATTTCTTCTGGTTTCTGTACCATCCTTCCTTCAATCTCTAGATTTGTTATCGTATTTAGCTTTTGTCTTTTTTTCAGCTGCCAGGCTAGCAGCTTTCCACATTTGTTTGCTGATTCAAAAGATCTTTGCTTCATCTGTTTTATTTTCCATTCAATCTCCTGGTTAATCAATTTTGAATATTCTGCTTGATGGAATTTAATTTCTCTCAGCAGCTCCTTTGACTTTGGTTTGGTTCTCAATTTTTCCTCTCCCTGGTGTATTTTCTCCAATATTTTATCTTTCTTTCCATTCCAGAGCTTCTTCTTAATTGTATTCTGTTGTATCAGAAACCCTCTCATAACAGCTTTGCTTGCGTCCCAGATTGTTCTTTTTTCTACTGTAGTGTTCAGATTTATCTCAAAGTAGTCCTTTAGTGTTTTTTGGGCCTTTTTCACAATCTCTTGATCTCTTAGTAGTGTGTCATTCATTCTCCATCTGAAGGAACCGGGTTGAGTTAGTCTGAGTTCTATTTTCAGAGCGTTGTGGTCGGAGCATGTTTTTGGGCAGATTTCCACCTTTTTGGTCTTGGGTGCCAGCCCCCTGGAGGTCCAGATTTGGTCGATCCTTGACCAGGACAGGTGGGCCTCAGAGAAGAAAGTGCCTTCTTTACCTAGGGGGTTCTTTGTCCTCCATATATCAATCAAATCCAGATTGTCAGTCATTTCAAAAAAAGTTTTAGGCAGTCTGCCGTCTGATGTTAAATTTTGGTTGTAAGACTTATCCATATGTGTAGACACCACTCCATTCATGTCTCCCATCATTATGATGTTAGCATAGTCCAGATAGTCCAGCAAAGTCTCATGCAGCTTCTTGAAAAATTCCGATTTCCCGTCATTTGGAGCATAAATTCCTAATAACAATATTTTTTCTCCTTGAGTCTGAATTTCAATTGCCAAAATTCTTCCATGTTCATCTTTAAATAGAAATTTAGGTGTCAGGCTCTCCTTAGCGTAGATAACCACTCCTCTTTTCTTCACCTTATCTGAAGAGATAAACTCTTGGCCTAGTCTTTTGTTAACCAAAACTTTCCTGTGGAGCCTGGTTACATGGGTTTCTTGTAAACAAATAATGTCCAATTGCTCCTTCTTCAATATATGAAATAGCCTCCTTCTTTTCTCCGGGGAATTTCCGCCATTTATATTCCAACTTAGTAGCTGCAGAGACATCCTGAACTATTCTGTTACACCTAGAGCGGTGTGTCTTCTTTTTCCTCTGGTTCCGAGGGTATAGGCGTCCCTCCGCCTGCTGGCAGAATGGGTCCTGGTTTAGGTAGAGGCCAATGGGCTGCTGCTTCTTTTTGGAGATCTTCTCCGTGGTCGTGCTGGAACTTTTGTAGGTCCTCTGGCGTTCTTATTTTAACCTTCTTCTGTTTGTAAGTAAATTATAGTCCTTGTGGAAACTCCCACCTATAAGGAATTGTGTTGAGTCTCAACAGCTTGGCCAATTCTGAATAGGTGGCTCTCAAATCCAGTAACTGTTTAGGGATGTCTCGGTAAATTTCCACCCTTTTCTCTTGTATCTCAATTGAGTTATTAAAGTGTAGGCCTAATATTTTGTCTCTCTCTTCTCTTGATCTCAAAGCTATTAAGCAGTCTCTTGATCTGTCTTTTCTTACCAATCTTCCCAATCGAAAAGCCGATACTATTTTAAAATCACTATCTTCTTTTAGGCCCCAAAACTTTGAAAACTCTGTTGTCAAAAATCCAATCAAATCTTCTTGTTCGATTTCTGGCACCGCCCTCAGCCTGAGGTTAGTCTGGCGATTTTTCAATTCCACCAAAGAAAGGTAGGTTTGTTGGTCCCCTATCTGTTTGTGCAGAGGCTTGACTTCTGCTTTAACTTCCTCAACCTCTTTTTTAGCTGCTGTTGCAATTTGAACGGCTTCCCCTGCCAATTTACGATTCTCTTCTGTTGCTCCTTGCAATTTTTCAATTGCTTGGGTATGTTGGGAAACCTGATCTGTCAGTTTTTGGATCGAGGATGTAGCTTGGTCAATTTTTATTGATTGATTATCAATTTTTTTGGTTTAATGCTGATAATTGTTCCAAGACTTGTTTCAGTACTGCCTCTGATCCTCCTGATGCCATATCTTCCTCCTCAGATTTTTCAGGCTTTTCACTTTCTACTTTTTGTGTTGCAAGCACAGCTGGAACTGATAGTCTGCGTCCCTGAGTTAAAGTTGTTTGCAAGAGCTGTGCCTGCTTTTTCGCTTTTTCTTTTTCCTTAGCTTCCTTAGCTTTGGCTGCTCTTGTCTTTCCTGTGCCACTCATCAGTCAATGTTCAAGGTCAAATGTTGTAATCCCATGGGAAAGACAAGCCCAAATTTAAAAACAGTCTGGAGAGAGAAGGTAAACAGAAAAAACTTTTCCCAGGCCTTTGTTATCCCAATATCCTCTAGGGGGAGTGCCACCAAAATTTAGTAAGAAGAAGGTAACTTTTCCGCCATTAAAATCCCTTTTGTTCCATTTTTGAAAACAATTTTAAAAACAAGTTAGTTCCAAAACACTAAGAAGAAAGTCCTGCAGAGCACTTTAAAACACTTAACAAAGTTCCAACAAGGTGCCTGCAATTATATCCACTCAAGCTAAGTAAGCTCAAAAGTTGCACTTCAGTTACAAAAGTATCTGGAAGTTTGTTACAGTTCCGCAGTTAAGCAACTTCACCCGGCCACCCAAAGATTTGGGGTTAGAGTCTTCCCTCACCCCTTGGGAGACCGCTCCAAGTCAGTTTTTAAGCTATATTTTTAGCTGTATTTTTAGCTGTATTTTTTCTTTAAAAATAGAATTCAAATGTGCACGAAAGTCCCACTTTAAAGCCTTAAGGCTTCCCTGTTCACAGCGCTTTCCGCTCTTTGAACGGTCTGCTTTGATCTTGAAAGCAGTGCCGGAAGACGGACTTCCTCTTTCTCGTCTCCCGGTTTCAGCCGAATTTCTTCAAATTATTTTAGCAAATCTTAAATCCTTACTCACGGGTTTGCAGTTTCAGGCTGGTATTTTTGGAAGAAAGGTCAGCGCTCATCCGTGACAGCCGCGCGGCTTCGCCTCCGCAGAAAGAGCGATGAACTCACAGCACCGCTCCCCCTCCTTCACTCCGGAGCCCCTTACGGGGTCCCTTCTGCGAATTTGGGGTCGCTCCAGGTGCCCGCCGAGTCCCACGGCCACGAACTCACTCTGTCCGTGGTTTATCTTGATGGGTTGCCGCTGCGCCGTAGCGAAACAACCCTTTTCTGCGGTGCCCCTCTTCAGAGCTCGAAGAGGTCCGCCATCACGGTTTCGCGCCGCCTCCGGAAGTCGAGCTTGACTAGCTTGTTAATGGAATATGAGAGATTTGTTCAACAACACACAAAATCAAACATTAGCTACCTGTAGCCTCTTGAGGGGTATTCATCACGTGAACTGAAGTGACCATAATCACGGTAGGCATAATCTCTTGGCGGTGGGGCATAATCTCTTGTTTCTCTGGAGCTTGGATAGTCCCGACTTGAATAGCTATGGAAATGAAAACTAAAGTATTTTTTCCGATAGTGAAGTGCAGGAGCTCCTCATAACAGCTCACAGCCATACGCTCAAGCAGAGTCCTAATGCAGCAGCAGACACCCTACCACAAAGTGGAGGAGACATAGTGTAACATCTAATTAGACTTGGCTGACAAGTCACAGAATACTGAACTTCCAAAGGACCCTGAGATCAGTGCAATTAAAGCACTGAAGATGATTCAAGAGTTCGGACAAGTTGCAGGTTTCAAATTGAATAAGAATAAAACCAAAGTTTTAGAAAAAAATTTAACAATACATGAAAAACTTAATTTAGAGGAAACCACAGGGCTGAAGTTTGTGAAAAAGGTGAAATATCTGGGTGTAAATATGACTGCAAAAAAACTGAATTTGTACAAAGACAACTATGAAAAGTTATGGAAAGATATCAAAAGGGATTTGTATATCTGGACAAGGTTGAAACTATCTTTGTTGGGCCAAATTTCTGGGGTAAAGATGAATGTATTGCCTAAGTTGTTATTCTTGTTTCAAGTACTTCCTATCATGGATAAGTTGAATTGTTTTAAGGAATGGCAAAAGGTATTATCTAAATTTATCTGGCAGGGGGGAAAACCCAGAATTAAATTAAATTTATTAACAGATGTGAAAGAGAGAGGGGGTTTCTCCCTGCCAGATTTAAGGATTTACTTAGAAGCTGCAGCCTTTTGCTGGCTGAAATAATGGTTTTTATTGGAAGATACAGATGTTTTAGATTTGGAAGGTTTTGATAATGTATTTGGTTGACATACATATTTATGGTACGACAAGATAAAAGCTCACAAAGGATTTAAAAATCATATAGTTAGAAAATCTTTGTACAATGTTTGGATGAGATATAAGGATTTGTTTAGAAAGGAAAACACCGAGGTGGATATCACCATTGGAAGATAGATAGATAATAATTTATTCGGCTATAAACCCACAAGGTAAAACCAATCAATAAATAAAATAGCATTTTACATTCTAAAATATCAACTAAAATATTTCAACGCATAATCTCCTTCACATTACATACAATCTCTAAATGTACCATATTGTGGCCTTGAATATAAAGATGGTGGATAGAGTTTACTAGATTTTTAATAGTCATGCAGCATTCCATGAAGTCTTTTATATGAAAGAACTGAATTCAGGAATCTGGCAACCTGTAATGTTCTATAAGAGTCAATGTCCTGGAGTAGATAGGCTAGATGTGATTCAGGTGGTTTAGCAACAGTTTCCAAAATGATTGAACTCAGAATCCTTGATCGGGGAACAATATATAAAGGACAATTAAACAAGATATGATAAAGGGATTCTATTGATTTGTTGTCACATGCGCATAAAACAGAGGTTTTACCGTTAGAAAATCTATTGCTCAGCACATTTGAGGGGAACACATTAAATCTGGCTCTAACAAAAGCGAATCTATGCGACGCAACCGATAAGGTAGACAGATACCGAGGTATCTGGGACATAAATGTAATGCCCTGATTTATCAGGGAACATGTACCTCCACCTGTAGTAAGATTTTGTTGCAATTCAACCTCCTCCAATCTTTGTTTGATGACCTTTTTTGCTGTAATTAGATCTAAATTTAGTATATCGGAAGGAGAGAGTCCATAAGACAACAGTTTGGAATGGATTTTTGTTGCCCATGGGCTGGTAAATTCATCTCTCCAAAGGCACTGAATAAGATGGTAATTTGGCAATTTATGCCAAAGGGACAGCCAGTAATTAAAGGCATGTCTCCACATCAGGATCTCTAAGGAGGGGGTCTTGAGTTCTAAGCGAATAGCCGAGTTGCTTACACAGGAGGGTAGTTTCAAAAGGCGTCTGAGAAAAAGATTTTGCAATGTCACCAGAGGCATGAGGTTTACAAAAGCGCCCCATAAAGGGACCGCATAGGCCATAGTTGCAACCACTTTTGCAGTGTAAACCTTTAAGGCAGATGGAACATGCATAGCCCCCTCTGTAAAGAAAAAGCGTAGTAGAGCGTAGATAAGGGGTTTGCCCTTATTTTGTAAGTATGTGATATGCGCTTTCCATCCCATATTATGCTGGAAGTAAATTCCTAGATATTGAAATTTGTAGACTTGTTCAATTGGCTTCCCCTCAAGTTCCCACCTATACAATTTACGACTCCTGGAAAAAATTAGGACTTTAGATTTGGAATGGTTAATAGTAAGTAAATTTGTTTGGCAATATAACACGAAGATCTTAAAGGCCCTCCTCAAACCAATTCTTGAATATGAGAGGATCACCGCATCGTCAGCGTACAATAGTAAAGGGCAGCGATAGTCTGCAAGCCTGGGTGCATGAATGGTGGTTTGGGCCTCAACTAGGGGAGTTCTCATGTCACTAATATAGAGGTTAAAGAGATAGGGGGCAAGGATGCACCCTTGTCGTACCCCCTTATTTATTGGTACAGAGTTTGTGAGATCGCCCTCAGGTGTTAACCTCACCCTAGCGGACGTCCCTTCATGTAATTTGATCATAAGCCACAACAGCCTTTTATCTATGCCCCACTTTGCCAATTTTTCCCATAGCAGCTCTCTAGAGATACTGTCAAAAGCCGCCTTCAGGTCTATAAAAGCGGCACACAGAAGACCATGAGTGGGGGAAGAATACTTCCGCGCCAAATGATATAGAATTATTGCATGGTCAATAGAAGCACGATTTGGTCTAAACCCGGCCTGTTCATGGCCTATCAGATTGGAATCTTCGGCCCATTGGGTTAATCTGGTTAGCAGGAAGCGAGTGTAGATTTTTCCGATGATTGATAATAAACTGATATTACGATAGTTTCCTGGGTCCTCTGGTGGTCCTTTTTTATATATAGGAATTATGATGGACTCCTTCCATGATCTAGGTATCTGGCCCGTGGCATTAATTGCATCAAAGATTTTTGCAAGAATTTTGGCCCACCATGCTGGGTGTTGTTTAATAGCTTCCGCCGGGATCAGATCGGGCCCTGGGGCTTTATCAGTTTTCAGTTTAGCAATTAAATCAACTATTTCCTCCGGGTCAGTATCTGGCCATATGGGCAAGTGACATGAAAGAGTATCAGAATGAATGTTAGAGATAACTGTCTGGGGGAAATATTTTCTTAGAAATTGTTCCCATGTCGGGGCTGGTATAACTGTCAATGGGCATTTCCTCAATCTTTTATTGATTAAATTCCAAAAACCACGAGAGCTGCGAAGCTTAGAGGCAGCAATCAGCGCTTGCCAACGTCTTAGCTGCCATTCATGCTTGGCTGACTTCTGTGCCTGTTTGTAAGCAATTTTGGCCTGCAAGTACTCTGGGGGAAGAGTTTCAGCTCCAGAAGATTTATATCTGTTGTAGATACAACAGAGAGAGAGTCTAGCTTGCTTACATTTGGAATCAAACCAAGGTGCACCGAACCTGGGTTGATCTCGGTTAACCAGGTGAGTCGGCATCGTAAAGAAGCTAGTTAAATCTACAGAGAGGTGGGAGCACCACTCCAATATCCTATTTGGTTCAGACAACTCCGCCACTGAAACAATAAGGGGTTCGGAGATATTCCTCTGGAAGAATTCTGCGTATTTTTGGGCCTGTTTCATAGACCATTTAATGCTTCTTACTTGAGCTGCGGCATTTAAACCTACATGAATTGGGTGTGAACCGCTAATCGGGTGCCAGTCAAGCGTTAGCTTGGCCGCTAAAGGTAGGTGGTCACTGGATTGTACATTGTCTACTTTAAAATAAAGAAGTTTGAGAATAGGTCTTCTGAAACTAGAAGGTAGTCTAGGACACTATTTGATGTTGTGCCCAAATGAGTGAATTCTCCTGGCACGTCTGGAGGGCAATTGCCATTCAAAATGTTCAAATTCATACGAATGGCCAATTGATAAAGAAGGACTCCCGCCTCATTCACTCTGATGTCCTTAGATCTTCTTGATGTAAAAGAGATTAAATCAGATTTTGGGTAGGGGGGAGGTACCCACCACTTGGCCTTGATTATCCCATCCCAATTGGCGGCTGTACGTGCATTAAAGTCACCACCCATTATCGATGGAATATTAGGGTACATAACATAGCATGCCAATAGATGATCTTCCAGAGAATCCCATCTATAATGGAGGTCCGATATAAGACCACCTGGAGGAAGATAAACATTGGTGATTAATAGGGAGAATTTTTCGCTTGAGATCAGACCTGTAAAAGCAAAAGGAGGAAAAGTCTGAACTAGCGAGAGTTTAGCACTCATTTTAAGCGATATGGCAATTGCAAGACCACCTCTGGACCGGCCACCTTTTTGGGAGGGACTAGCTGGAGGTGATATCAGTTCAAAGCCATTTATATCTATTTTATCTTCTTCCCATGTTTCTTGCAAAAGGATTATCTGAAAAGGGTTTATATAGGACAAAAATTCGGGATCTAATCTTTTCCTTTTCCAGCCAGCAATATTCCAACTTAGGACTGCTAGCTGGGGACTTCTGTGTTGTTCTTTTAACAGTCAAAGCGAAGGAGGGGCAGACTCTCTGGAAGAGACAGAAGATGTAACAAAAAAATCAGTTATTTTACATTGGGAAGATGGTAACTGTGAGGAGCCCTCCAAATTAAAATTTTTAACAATTTGGT
The DNA here is from genome assembly GCF_964188315.1 of Podarcis muralis. Taxonomy (NCBI): domain Eukaryota; kingdom Metazoa; phylum Chordata; class Lepidosauria; order Squamata; family Lacertidae; genus Podarcis; species Podarcis muralis. Next base: position 12,099,104 of record NC_135674.1, read on the forward strand.
TCGACTGTTGGAACACCGAGGATGATCTACTAGCAGTAGATCCCTGAACAGGAAGTCTCTTCATTTCGAAATTCTTTGTACAACTTGACAGAGAAATACCCAGAGAGGGAGAAATTAAATCCGTCGGAGGAAACCCTCTAGCCGATTTATCATCAGGCATTAGGGTGATTTTATTGATGCGTCCCATCGGGTCTTCAATCGTTTCCGACGACGGGTCCCGAAGTGTAACATTCACATTTTCCTTTAAAGAAGGTAGTTGAGGGGACATCACGGGGGCGGTAATTGCGGAAGACTCTCTCAGGGGCATCACTTGTGGACTACTTCTATATCTGGTCGAAACTGGAGAAGATTCTAGCTCTGGCATAGATGAGTGAGTTAAAGAGGGATTTGAGTCAGGCAGGGAAATCAGAGTTTCGTCCTTAGGTGTGTTGGTCGATGGATGTAGATGAAGGTTAAGTGAGGATGGCAGCGCCTGGTCGTCTCGTGGAATAGCACTGGGGGCAGAAACAACTTGAAGATTTGAGTCTTGCAGGATGGTTTTTGTTTTCAAAGTGGGGCTGAGCTGAAGAAGGTCGACCACTTCTGTCCGGTGAACCCAAGTGGGGTTGTTTGAAGCATCGTTAGTATCTTCCCCTCTGTGTTGGACTTGCAAAAGCTGCGATTTAAGCGTGTCAAATCTTTGCATCATCACCGACTGTTCTTTTGGAGGGAGGGCTCTGAACGAATCAATAAGTTCCCTTTCATCAAGGGCAGTCTGCAGGTTTCCGTCCTCACATATGGCTGTTTGAGAGGGTATCGAGATTGGTCGAGAATGGCACGCTGCAGAATCATCGCAGTGGGGCCTGACAGTATTTTGAAGTAAGGCAGAGTCTCTTGTCCTAATGTCCTCACCGCCAGGGCACCTATTTAGAAGGGGTTTGATCTTGCTATCTGCAAAAACCCTCGTTGCTACGATATCGGCCATGGACAAAAGCGTTTTCCGCCTAACAATAATAGATGGTATCTTTTCAGAGTGGAACGCAAGTATCACCTTCAAGAAGTTGGTCTGTCGGAACAGGGGCATCACCGCATATAGGTCAATCTGGTGTTTCTTAATTTTTAAAAGTTTGCTTAAACAGTCTTTAGCCCCTTCTAGCGATGACCATCTTCCTATTTCCGACCTGACAGAAAGGCAACTTTTCTTGGGTTGCAGAGTTAATATCTGATTATTCAATTGGGAATTTAAGATATATTTAATTTTAGTCTCCTTTCTTTTATCTGAATTGGGGTGAGGCAATAAGTTTTTGACCTCACAAACTGAAGATTGAGTTGTTGATTCAAGTTTTTCGACTTTCAGCAGGATATTGGATAATTGTGAAGATACCTCATCCAGCCTTTTAAAGATACAGTGAAGGGTCTTAATTACTAAGTGTAACTGCTCACAGCTGGGGAACTCCCCCATATCAGATGTTAAACCATCATCCTGTGTTGAGAGTTTTTCTTTCGTATTCTCCTTTACAGGCTTTACTTTTGAAAAATTTTGAGTCGTCAGAGTTGGAGTGGCTTCTTAATCAATTAGAGGTAGGAAGCGATTTTGGGTTTCCACCGCAAAGCAATGCTCAGCATTGTCACTCCCTCTTCTATTCCGGTGTGGCACCAACCTTGATAGTTTTGGTTTAGGGGATGATAGGGGCTCGTCAAAGTCTCTCAAGCGTTTATTCTGACCCATACTTTCCTCAGACCAAGGATTATACGATTCTTAAAATAACATAACATTTAACACACAACTAAGATAGTTAAGACCACCAGAAGATGGCACCGTGGGTGAAAGCTCCTTGGATGGGTAATACTAGTGAAGTTTTTCTCTCCACTGCAGTAAAATCCACTTACAACATCAGTCTTTCGTGGACACCTCGGACCCAGTTTGCAGAAGCTTTTCACAAGAGGAAGTATTGAAATGTGACAGCCTCAAGATGTCTAGGGGGTAGGGTGCCAAATGTCCTGGCTCCACTGGCCTCTCTCAACCCTCTATGACAGCAGCCTGGGCACAAACGATGACTTATCCAGGATTTAAACACCACACAGCGTCTTCCTCTTAAGCCCTCTCTCCAATTAGGATAATGGCGTTCTCTTCTCTTTTAGCAGCTGAGGCCGGCCCGCTGATAAGAGAGAAACAAGGAGCAGTCTGTAGCAATCTGGAGCAGGGCCAAATCTCTCAGAAAGTTGCCATAGCATGTAGCTGCAGCAATTATAAAATGCTTCAAAGACTGACTAGGTCAGTTAAGATAAAATATAAAAGATTAAAAGAAGATTAAAAGAAATCCGAAGAGCACCGGTAAGCGCGTCTTACCTCGGCGCCATCCACCATTGGAAGCTAAGACCCATAAAAGGTTGAATATGAAAGACACGTGGTTGAAGTATAATATTTTGATGGAAGTAGGGGACCAATTTAGATTAAAATCTTATGATCAGTTGAAAGATAAAGTAGATGGTTGGTTCCAGTTCATCCAGATAAATGAAGTGTTTAAAATGGATAAGAAAATCGGTTTTCAAACAGAGAAATCCAATCTGGAAACGGAATTACTAGATACAAAAACAAAAAACCTATCTAAGATGTATAATTTATTGCTGGAATGGCATACGAAAGATGAACAAGTGAAATCTGTAATGACTGAATGGGCCAGGGATGTGGGGCACAGTATCATGATGGTGGATTGGGAGAAATTGTGGAAAAAGGGAATCAAATTTACAGCTTGTAACGTATTAAGAGAAAATTTGATGAAAATGATGTACAGATTGTATTTAACACCAGTGAAGTTAGCAAAAATGTATCATACTCATGATAATAAATGCTGGAAATGTAAAGAAAAAGAAGGAACCTTTTACCACATGTGGTGGATGTGCCCCAAGGTAAAAGACTTCTGGGAAAGGATTTACAATGAACTGAAAAAAGTGTTGAAAAACACATTTATTAAGAAACCAGAAGCCTTTTACTTGGCATAGTGGGGGGTGAAATCCCCAAAAAGGAACAGCTACGAGAATATTGCTAGCGAAGAATTGGAAGAAACAAGATTTACCAACTATCGAAGTATGGCAGATGAAGATGATGGACTATATGGAATTTGCCAAACTGACTGGGAGACTCCGAGACCAGAGAGAGGAGACAGTGGAAGAAGATTGGAAAAAGTTTAAGGAATATTTGAAAAAATATGTTAATATTTAAATCTTAGAATAGCTTTGGAAGTGGATATAGGCTGTAGGGTTAGAAATAGAAGCTAGTGTATTTTAAAATAGTATTATTTGTAAATGAAATGTGAAGATTTTTATGGTTAAAATTAAAGTAAGTGTGATGATAAAAAAAATAGTTAGAAATTATGATATATGTAAACTGCTAAAGATGAGTTAAAATGAAAATCAGATGGGGGGACTTGGGGAAGCCCACCTAACAATGTTTAGAAAAAATAAGGATAAGACAAGAATGTTTGTATTGTTTGTTTTTCTGTTTGTGTTGTTTACTTGTGTTATAAAATGAATTTTTTTTTTTTATAAAAAAAGACAAGTCACAGAATACTGAACTTCAAAAGGTGGTGTAGCCACTAGCATCTTAAACTTGGGTTGCAGAAACCTGAGTTAACTTCTCTGATTAGCATTTAGCTTTAAATAAGAAATACAACCAATTCTACAATTAATTGCTACAATTTAAATGACTAGCATTAAGTACAAATTCAATTAAAAGAAAGAAAATATCCAGCCACTTTGATTCTCCTCATTCTTCCTTTATGCAGATAACAAATTGTTCATAAACAGTAAACACCGGAAGCCTCATTATCTCATTGATTTGCCAGAACAAATCAATTGTCTGGTTGTCCTGACAGATGGGACACGCCCAGTCCAAAAAATGTCCCAGATGTGCTCCCCCTACACCCTTTCCATTAAATCACTGCTTCTGCAATCAAAATGCAGTAGGTTCAATAATTAAGTTCCTTGATCTGAAAAATATCCAACAGGGTTTGATTTTACCTGTCTTTAGTACTGTAACCATCATCTCTTGGAGACAGGTAGACATCTCTTCGTGATGGCAGTGGTTCTCTGCGTGGCGGTCCTCCATAACCGTCTCTACCACGTGAGAGGGGTGCTTAAGTAATCAAGCAGAAAATGAAATATTTTTGAAATAAAGCCTTCTGAAAACAAGGTATTAGTAGAGAAAGTTGTTCCCACCATGAGCTAAGACCACACCATACTGAATCAAACTTTTCTGTGGTGGTTTAAGTTCAATACAACCTCTATCAGCAAGATGAAGAGATAGCAAAGTCCTACATTATACTGAAAGAAAGGTTGCTTTCAGTTCTTCCAAACAGAGGCCTAGTCAAACTAAGCATACATCAACAAGGGCTGACTAGTGAGTATTTAGCCCATATTCTACAACTCAAGAATCCTTTTCCAACGTGTTGCATAGGACTCACATGTGAAGATATGCTGAAAACCGAAGTCATCCAGCATAACTAAGGAGTGTCAATTCATACCTCTTAATCCAGCAAGGGGTATCTGCCCTAACACAGAGACACTAGCGGGGACTTGCTCCCAACATAGCACTGCTGGAGGGTCCTGGAAACAGTACAACTAACTTGCTATTTCTGAGTGCCAGTAAAACTCAGCACAGTTGTAAAAGCCTTTCTCCAACCACCATAGATTTGTGGATCCATGCAATGGACAATAAAAAAATACTTTATTACATTTACATGCTGTTTGGCATCAAAGTGATTAAAAAAATTACCTCTGCCTCCCATTCCACTACTGCTACGAACAGGTCCAGAAGGAGCAGGTCTTTTAGGTGGTGGGCCACCGCTACGTGGGGGTGGACCCCTTTTCATCGGTAGAGGGCCTCTAGAAGAACCTAAAAGATCAGCAATGTGCCAGCTAGATAGCAGAAACAGGATCCCTCAGACAGTTCTGCCTCACTAGGAGCACAATGTACCACTGTGGCAGTACCCATGATACACACAGAATATTCTACACTGTCCCTTCCCAGAGAGAGAATGTCATTTGGAACAGAACTGATTCTCAGCAGCTCTTTCCGATAATTTGAATAACTATGATTTTACCATTCTGTTTTCATGAATTTGTTATTTATTTGCTGCTGTGTTTGTTATTACAGGGATTGCAATACTTGTTTTTAAATGTTACTGACACCGATTAAATAACTTCTGCCTAAACTTGCAAAATTTAAGGCAAATTGCCAATTTGCTTAACATGAGATTAATCCCTGGCCCAATTTCCAAAATACACCTCAATGTTTTAAGCAAGCCTACAAGTTTGCTAGCTTCATCTCTATACTTGAGTACATCAAACACAAGAACAGCATTCATCCTGTGAAATAGCAGGACGACAATCTTTTCCCAAACTTCCAAAAGGGGTAAGATAACCACCAGAAATTCATCATTTGTATTGTGTCTAGAGCTGGGCGATATATTGGTAAATTGTCTGAAACCAGTATGGCATTCAGATCGCAGTATCTGTAATATTTTCAGATATTTTTAGGGGCTTCTTGCCCCTCAGCCAAGAAGTTTAAGGCAATATGGGGCCTTACTTAACTGCAGGGCATATGTATCTAGGCTGTTTATTCCACCCCTAAGGTGGAGAGAAGCGGCAGCTAAGATATATCATGATGTTTGGAATGTAGCAGTATAATACAATATTTAGCTGCTCATATATTAAATGTTGAAAACCAGACACTGCACAGTCCTAATTGTGTCTTGATTTTGAGAGTAGGCTGTAAACCAGCATTCTCTATGCAGTGTCTTGTATGTTGCCCAATTACACATGGGAAAACACACATACCCAAATAACTCCCTCTTGAAGGGGGACCCCGTGTTCCACTTCCAACTCTTCCGCCTCTAAAACCTCTTGGAGGACCTCTGCTCTTTGGAGGGGGAGGGGGCCCACGTCTACCGGTTTCAAAGGATGGCTTGGTAGCTTGTTCAACTTTAATTGATCTTCCGTCTAAAGACTGAACAAAGGAATCTAACTTAACATTAATTGCAAATGCTTCTTTTTGTAGGACAGAGTGCCTCAGTTCTTATCCCTGCTATGGTTTCTAGCAAATACATTTGGTTTTGTATTATGCAGATAAAAAACATAATTTTAAAAAGGAATATATTGCTTTAACCCCACTTTGTAAACCACTCTAGGATTTAACCAACCAAGGTGAACTTAAGTTCAAGGTGAACTTAAAAATTGAACACCCATATTCTACGGCTACATGCTTTCAGTATGTCAATCTTATTTGTTTACATACAATTCTTCTAGATCTTTAGTTTCCAAGTGCATTCAAACCAATTTTAAGAAGCAAAGGTTTTGCCATGATGTGCATATTAGTTTTTTTCTGTTTTGCCACTGAGCAGCTGCTTAGAGTCACAAGGCTATACCTATGTACAGAAATTGGGTTTGTACTGAGATTGTACTGACAAGCTGCCCAGTGGTGTTCACAGAAAGGGGGAGGATGTTAGTTTCTGTTTTGCCACTGAGCAGCTGCTTAGAGTCACAAGGCTCTGTTTACATTCCAGAGACGGTCCATGTGGGAGAATCAGAACCTACAGGGTTAAGAGGTTCTGTGTGTGACGTCTTGCATCATGAGGCGTGGTTCCGCACAGACGCTTATGGGAGTGGTTTTGCTCAGTAAGTCAGTCTGCCTCTGGTACGCTCTGCGAGAGGAGGATGAGCGAGGTTTCGCCAGGACCTGATTTACGATCTGTTATTCTACTTGATTAAAAGCTAAGAAGATAAGGAAAGCCTTGTGTCTGCGTTGAGTTATTCCCACACGCTGCATTTTGCTTCAACTGCTGCGTTTTTCTCTGCTACCGGCTGAAGAGGCAGAGAAGGGAGAGCGGCACGGAGAGATAGCAGAGCTGCGCAATGGAAGCGTGCCGGACGCCATGTTGAATGGCCTATCTCGTCACTTTTGGCCTCTTAGCCGGCATAGGTCATGGGTGTTTGCCAACGCTTTGAAGCTTTGCAGCATCGTCCCACGTGTGGGGGAAGCCAGTGAAAGTTTGCTGGGACCAGCTGAAGCTCTGGAGCGTTCTTTGAGGCTGGAAGGAGCAAGCTGGGAAGGATCGGTCAGCCGGAGCCGAAGGAGGCTAGGAGGCTGGTCTGTTGTACCGGGAGCTGGACGCTATCTATGTGAGTAGCTGGGGCCCCGGGGGAAGATGGCAGACAGCCATGAATCATATAACGTACCCTTTGAAAAATTAAACGGACAGAATTGGGCGGAATGGAGTCGGAAACTGAAGGCCTGGCTGGTAGCCAAGGGTTTGTGGGAGGCGGTTCTAGGGCCTCCACTGCCCCAACCAGCCGCCGCAGCTGCGGCAGCAGACATTGCAAACGCACATGCTTCGCAGAGAAAGAATCAGAAAGCCCTGGGAGCTATAGTGCTCAGTTTGGAGGGTTCACAGCTGCCCCATGTGGAGGGGTTGGACACTGCGCATGAAACTTATGCTGCTCTTGAAAGAGTGCACCACAGGACCACGGCTGGTGCAAAGATCCACACCACCAGGCGCTTGTTTGAGATGAAGCTGTGTCCCGGTGGGAACATCAGACAGCATGTTACTGATATGCTCTCTGTGTTTAATGAGTTGAGGCTGTTGCAAGTCAACTTCTCAGAGGAGCTGAAGGTTTATATTTTGCTCAGCTCTCTGGACAAAAGTTATGACAATTTGTGCCTAACTTTGGAGTCGATGAGTCCCCAGGATTTGACTCTGCAGTACGTCACGGGACGTTTGGCTGACGAACAGGAGCGACGCCTCAGGGAGGGCAGGTCTGGCGCAGGCAGCTCCACCGGTTGCAGAGGGGGGGCCAAGCCAGATGAGAGCTCTGTTCAGGCTTTTTCCACTCGTCGGTGTTATGTTTGTGGGTCCAACAATCATTTCAAAAGAGACTGCCCACAGAGAGCGAAGACAGCTGGGCAGGAAGGTTCCAAGGTCGCTTCCCATGGGAATCAGTCTCGGAAAGGAGGCCAGCGTGGGAACGTGAAGGAAGGACGTGACTCAGAGAAGGGAGACTGTTATCATCTCACGGCTTCTCTGGCGGCTTTGAAAAACAACTCCAGCAGGGACAATGGGCAGTGGGTTGTTGATTCAGGAGCCAGTCATCATCTGGCGCCACCTACTGGGGGGCTGCGGAATTGCAGGGCGGTTTCAGCTGGAATGACTGTGACGTTCGCAGATGGAACACGAAAATCAGTTTCTGCTGTGGCTAACATATATCTTTCCTTTTTACAGGAGGAGCTAGAGGTCTACGTTGTGCCGGAAATGCATTGTTGTCTGTTATCTGTACCTGCTCTTGTGAAGCAGGGGTACAAAGTTTGCTTTGAAAATAACACCTGTTCCATTTTCAGAGGGGGGAAGCAACTTGTCAACGTGGAAAGCAAGAACAATCTCTTTGTTCTGGAATCACCTCTGGAGGGTGGTGGGAATGCCGGAAAAGCACAGGCGCAGTGTGCTAAGGTTCCCAGTCATGATTCATGTGTTCATGTATGGCACAGGAGAATGTTGCACAGCAGTTTGGAAGATGTTCAGAAGTTGCCCAGCTGCACTAAAGGGTGCAAACTCCGGGAATGTGGGAGGAGATCCCTAGAATGCAGGGCATGCAAAGGGGCAAAGGTACATAGTTTTCCCAGGTTGGGGAGGATAGCCAAAGAAGCTTTTGAGCTGGTTCACACAGATCTGTCAGGACCCATGGAGTGCCCGAGTCTGGGTGGGGCCAGGTTTTTGCTGACGCTGACAGATGACTACAGCCAGGTTGGCTGGTGTTTCTCTCTCAAATCACAGGGGGAGGTGGCGCAACTGATCCAGGATTGGGTTGTGGAGGTGGAACTAAGGTTCTCCACCAAGGTGCAAGGGTTCAGGAGCGACCGAGGGTCACAGTTTACTGGGTCTGCTCTGAAGGAGTTTTTCAAGGAAAAGGGAATACGTCACCAGGTGATGGGTGCAAAGTCTCCTCAAGAGAGAGGCGTGGCAGAGCACAGGAGTGAAACACTGGCTGAAGCTGTCAGGGTTTTGCTGTGTGACTCTGGGCTGCCTCAGAGCTTTTGGAGTGAAGCTTGGAAATTTGCCAGCTTTGTTTTTAACAGGTCCTACAATCACGCTGTAGGGAACACACCGTTTTTTCTGTTGCACAAGCAAAAGCCACAGGTGCATTTCTTCCGTTCGTTTGGTTCAAGGGCTTCAGTACCAATACCAACGGCACAACGGAAGGAGGGTGGTCCAAGGTACCAGGACATGATCTTCTGTGGGTATGATCCTGCAACAAATGGGTGGAAGTTTGCATACCCAGAGGGTGATCAGACCAAGCTGCTGGTCAGCAAGCATGCTGAGTTCTGTGAGCAGGGTGGTTGGTCACGGCCTAGGGATGGTCCTGATTTTCTCTCAGAATGTCTGTCTGATTCTGAGGAGGAAAGGGAGCCAGAGGCAGAACCCGGTGATGGGGACCAGGTCCAGGATCAGGGTTCAGGGCAGGTTTGGGCTTCTCCAAGGGTTGTGAAAGGATTGTCCAAGAGTGAGCCTTCATCTCCTGTTAGCATAATGGAGAAAGCTCACAGACGGGTCGTCAAGTCAGAGGGGGAAGAATCTGACGGAGAAGACACACTTGCTGGCCCCAATGGGTCAGAAGGGAGTTCAGATGAAACACCCCAGTTTGTGCCCAGACGTTCATCTCGGACAACAAAGGGTGTTCCACCTGAGAGGTTTCAGGTCACCAGTGCGTGGATTGGTTTCGCACAATGTGATTCTGGAAGTGTGGAAGGGGTTCAACAGGTGGCTGGGAAAGATGCCAGGAAAAGGCAAAAGGCAATGGGGAAGGTGTTGAACTCAAAGAGGTCTGCAGAAAAGTGTGCACAGGTCCCCTCAGGATGCAAAACGAGAGGGGGTGTGGGAGAATCAGAACCTACAGGGTTAAGAGGTTCTGTGTGTGACGTCTTGCATCATGAGGCGTGGTTCCGCACAGACGCTTATGGGAGTGGTTTTGCTCAGTAAGTCAGTCTGCCTCTGGTACGCTCTGCGAGAGGAGGATGGGCGAGGTTTCGCCAGGACCTGATTTACGATCTGTTATTCTACTTGATTAAAAGCTAAGAAGATAAGGAAAGCCTTGTGTCTGCGTTGAGTTATTCCCACACGCTGCATTTTGCTTCAACTGCTGCGTTTTTCTCTGCTACCGGCTGAAGAGGCAGAGAAGGGAGAGCGGCACGGAGAGATAGCAGAGCTGCGCAATGGAAGCGTGCCGGACGCCATGTTGAATGGCCTATCTCGTCACTTTTGGCCTCTTAGCCGGCATAGTCCAGACTGTTGGAAGTCTCACAAGAGACTAGAGGCGGATGTGACGTTAGTGGTTTCCTGTTTCCTTTGTTCCTTTGTTTCAGTTGCTCTCTGCTTTCATGGAGAGAGGATGTATATTTCTTTGCTGTCTGCGTAGTAAGAAATAAAGCATAGCATGTAGCCATAAATCTCATCACTTCTGCTGCTTTGATACTCTGCTTAATGTGGGAACGTGCCTTGGAGCCTTATTAAAGGCTCAGGTCGTTAAACACGTCGGGAGGCGATTCCGAAGGACTCAGGGGAAGAAAATGAGCTTTATCAGCTTGGCCGAGCGGAGATCCCAACAGTGCATGTTATTAAAAAGTAACAGTCACTACAGGTATTTTCTAGAAATAATTGATTGAGCCATCACAATCAGGAAGCAATGCTGTATTATTTAGGCAGTTCTTGAGACATCCAGTTTCATTCTTAATTTAAGAGTAGCCCATAGAATGCCCATACTAGCATTCTTGAAGAAAATAAGCCATAAGGCTTTATTTGTCTTAAAGCTAACCCTTAACATCCTTAAACAAATTCCCTTAGCATCCCTAAATGCTATTACCCAAGCATTCACTCCATTATAACACATCACTGAACTTGTCTCATTAATAAAAGCAACTCTGTCAATCAATCAATCCAATCACCCTCAGCTTGACACTCTGCAATTAACACATTAGTTCCTACCTTTCCATTCATATCTCTGGCAGCATCCTTGGCATCTGCTGGACTCTCAAAGGTAACAAAAGCAAACCCTCTTGATTTGTTGGTTTCACGGTCTTTCATAAGGAGAACTGAAGAAAGACAAAAGTGTTATTCCACTTTCATCTTAGAATGGTGTATCCCAAGTTGTACACAAGCCTGCTCAGAACTTCTTAGAGGACATATAAGCTCTATCACTTCAACTGATCAAAGCTGTAAAATTCATCAAAGCAGACCTTTAACTTAATATTATGCCCTAAAAAGGCTGTGTGCTTACCCTCTACTATATGGCCATATTTGCCAAAGACAGATTCAAGAGCCTTCTCATTAGTCTCTGTGTTCAGCCCACCAATGAACAGCTTGCCAGGATGATCTGCTTCAACCATTTTGACACAGTTTGGGATCTGGAACAACACACATTCAACTTGAAATGGGAGAAGCTTGGGTCCTTTGGAAATATTTGACAAAACAACAGGATAAATCCTCAGACAGCAATATGCAGATATTGAAAAATCTGATTAGGGCTTGATGGTCCTTATCAGCTTGTCCATGCCCTTAGTTGCTAAACAGAAATGGCAGCATCCTTTTTGTGGTGACCAAGGCCTTGCTTAAAAAGGTAAAGGGACCCCTGACCATTAGGTCCAGTCGTGGCTGACTCTGGGGTTGCGCGCTCATCTCGCTTTATTGGCCGAGGGAGCCGGCATACAGCTTCTGGGTCATGTGGCCTGCATGACTAAGCCAGTTCTGGCGAACCACAGCAGCACACGGAAACGCCGTTTACCTTCCCGCCGGAGCGGTACCTATTTATCTACTTGCACTTTGACGTGCTTTCGAACTGCTAGGTTGGCAGGAGCAGGGACCGAGCAACGGGAGCTCACCCTGTCGTGGGGATTCGAACCGCTGACCTTCTGATCGGCAAGTCCTAGGCTCTGTGGTTTAACCCACCGCGCCCCTAAGGCCTTGCTTAAACGCATCTAATTGAGAACAAATATTGACACTACAAACACATTGCCCCAAAATACAGAACAATGGCCCTTTAATTACTACCTGCAAGCAAAAGCTCTAATGCAAGAAACTGTTACATTTTTAAAAAAAAGAAAAGCAAACCTACTTTAAGATAAGGAAACATTCACAGGGAAATAAAATACAACAGCTCCCCTATGATTTTTCAAAAACTGAAAAAGGTTGAAAATGCACCACAGTGGTTACTACAAAGGGAGCCGTCTCCCACATAGATGTTCATTTATTTTGCTTTTTGTGAACTTTACTGAAATTGATTAATAGCAAAACATTATTTTGTATGTTATGTCCAAATATACAAATAAAAATCTGTTCAAACCTATACAATTCCTTTCACCATACATTATTATTCATATACATAAGACTTCCCATCACCCCCACTGTATTTACAGTTTCTTTTTTCTGTTGTACTAATAGTTGTTACTTTGTTCTTTCTATGTTATCTTATACTTCCTTACATCTTTTTGTATCCATTTGCATTATCTTTGCTATTTTACACAGAAATATCCCACAGGGATATTTAAGTCGGCCCCCCACCTGAATTTTTTTCCCCATTAAAAGGAAGGTGGGGAAACTACTTAGCCCTTTTATTGAGACAAGGAATACGTTCAGAATTCTACCGAACAGTTCACTAAACAATAATATTAACAAGCAACTTCTGAATATATTAGATCACCACTATGTTGTATGCTTTGCAATGTTTCTATACTCCACCATCACAACATTATTGGCTAAAGGCTCAGTGAGGAACTTTCAGGATTTAAAAAACTGTGTTCAACAAGGTCCATCAACAGCCCAATCCTACCCACACATACTTTGAAGTAGCAAACTGACCCAAATTCGTAGCAGGGAGGGAGAGCTTAAATCAATTTATGGTGCTTAAGCACACCAAATGACAAGGAGTCACTGCTCTTAACTCTGTTATATGAACTACAACTTGAGGAACTTACACACAGTAAGCTGATTGGTACATCCAGCTCAGTATTGTCTGCTCTCCAGGGTTTCAGGGGTCTTTGCCAGTCCTGCCTAGAGATGCTGGGGACAGGACCCGATACCTCCTGCCTGCCAAACAGATGCTCCACCACTGAGCTACAGCCCTTCCCCTAAACATGAACCTGAAGCGTTTGCTTTCCCCTCCTCCACCCTACACCTTTTAAAATTTATTTTTAGACTCTTAAGCCCAAGGACAGCGGCTGCCATCATAAAGATTTATGCTTTTATAATAGTGATTTTACAAGCCGCTCTCAGAGCCTTTCTTGGTTACAACAGAGAGGGGGGAGGGAAACTCAGAAATTAAAGAAAAGCAAGCAACTGAATATACCCAAAATGACAAAAGGCCACATTCAGGTAACCCTGCGGCCGCGCATGCGCGACGCTGAGACCGCAAAGAATAGGGGAGGGGTGAAAGCGCATTCCATTAAGACGCAAGAAAAGAACGAGTCGCGCCTGCGCAGTCGAAAGAACTATAAATCTATCAACTGCTCATTACGTCTTATCTGAAAAGTTGCTGAAGGGAGGGGAGGAATCACCGGTGTCAGGAATGAGCCAGCTCCTAGTGAAACGTTGCAGCCTGCTGCAGAACAGAGAGCATTAAACCTGAAGCAGGCTGAACAGAAGCAAGAGCTAAGCGCCCCTTGGAATGCCAGTTGCCGAGGGAACAGCTGAAGGTGTGCTGAAACACAGCCAAAGTTCTCAGGAAGCTCAATCAGGCACAAAAATACACAGAGATAGTACATCACAGCAGGAAGAGGCTGGAGCTAGTCCAATCTATCTGAGGAGTCATCGAATGGGAGGGCTGCTAGATCGGAAGCAAAACAAGAGAAGCAAGGGGCGACGGTTCAATATACTCTGTAGACATCAGAAGGGCATTTTAGAAGGGTCATCTTGAGTAATGATGCCGGAGGCTTTGATAGAGCTGTCTGGAGCTATCTGTTTGTTTTTGCAATAAATCCTCCTTTTTAATTAGCTATGCTTACGGTGTTATCAAGCCTGGACTCCTGACATCCGAGCTTCACAACAAACATCCACAGATTGGTGTAGGAGATTGGCCCATTAGCAGTCTTGGGCTTCAGCCATTTCTAGACGATTTCCCCTTTCTAGTAGCCATTCCTCTACTAGTGATAGTTCTTTCCTCAGAAAGGTGCCAGATGTAGACTGCTCCATCCTTTGCAGTGGCAGCCATAGGAACTGATCCCTACGGAGTCTCAGTATCATCTAGGGCATCGATGGAACCTCCAGGCTCCTGTCACCGACCTTAGCATGAAAGTATTCCACTGACATACTTTACAGGAGCCCCAACCACCCCCCCCAATTTATTCATTTATTTATACTTTTCATATTTTTTTTAAATATATATTTATTAAGATTTTCAAATTTAATACAATGAAAAGAATCAAAAAGGAAAAAGCAAAAAAGATTAAAAACACATAATGTTCACAATACTTATTTTTCAATAACGTATTTCCCTGACCTCCTCATACCTCCCTTTCTTGTATTCCAGATCAAATTGTTAATTCAGCAAATCCTTATCCATAATTTTTAACCTATTTCTATACTTAGTTTAACATCTTATTATTTTACTTTTTCTCTTTCATCCATTTCCTCAATTTATTTTTGCTAACCTTATTTTCATTTAATTTAGTTCATTTTAAAAAGCCAATTTTACCTTATCCAAACTTAAACATCAATACTTATACATCAATACACATTCTTGAAACATTTTTTCTAAAGTCGACCCAAATTCCCTTCCACGAATTTCCCAATTTTCATACACATTACAAAAACAAAATAAAAACAGAACAAATTATAATTATGTACCCTTTGGATTCCCAACCCCCCCCCCCTTTCCCGGTTTCAGTCCCCAACAAATGTCCATCAGTCTTAATCTAGTATTAGCCTGGAGATCTCACATCCGAGGCTCTTAATTCTCTCTCAATTCCTCTCTGCCGGTTTTTTTGATAGTCCTTAAAATTGAACACCAAATCTCGGAGAAGCTCTGGCCCTACGGGATCCATGTTTCTTCCAGCCAGTCCTCCATACTTAAAAGTGGAGCCCAAATCTTGTTTCTTACTCCTTTCAAGTCCAGATGTCCCCAAAGCTCCAACTTCCACCTTAAGCAAATTTGTAATCCTTAGGTCTTCAGATCTCCACATAAGGGGATCTCTCCTTTTTTCAATCTCCAATTCATGCCAGATTTTCCACATCGAGTTTTTATTTTCCTTCATTACCATCATGTCAGGCCTCAAGTCCTTCTTCGTCATCTGCAAAATTACAGCTCCTCCTTCCTTTTCTTCAGGGACAACATATGTCTCCTTCTCCAAATTCTCAAAGCTCTCAAGTTTCTCTTTTTGTCCAGTTGAATAAACTTCCTGATTCAAATCCTTATCAGATTCAATGATGTTGTTTACAGTTGAGTCCAGAGTTGTAACATTTGTAGCCAAAACATCAATTTGGCCTTGTAACTTTCCCAAGAGAACAAAGACTCTGTCCAATTCAGCCTGAATTTTCCCTCCTCCAGCCATTCTTGTAATGTCCCAAAACCCCCTCTAGAGGGATTTTGGTTCCTTGATATTCATTCCAGTTCAAATCCAAAAATCCAGTTAGTTTGTATCAGTTCTTCCTTGTTTTCAACAAATTGTAACAAAATTGTAACAGATATAACCAGCAGAAGCAGCAGAAACAAAGTTCTCTTTTTCCGTCTTGACAGCTAATTTGACAGCTGTCAAACTCTTTAGTACCTCATCAACAGGCTCTCTCGCGGAACACTCCCGGGTCGGGGAGGGTGGCACTTCAGCTCCCAAAATTAACTCTTTATCCTCCAGTAAGATTTCTTATACTGCCAAACCGTGAAATTAAAATCTTTTACCAAAGAAGGAAAAAAGAGGTTCTCTCGACCTTAGTTAGCAGGTCCTTGCTTTAACTTGTTTACAAGGAGGGGAGGCAGACTTCCTGTTTATACCTTCCCCGATCGTGCCTAATTCTTAAAAAATTTCTTTACAATTCCAATTTCCGTAGTACTCACGGGTTGTTACTTTAGAATCCAATTGCTCACAAGAAGAAGTCAGCGCTCTCCAACCATGGCAGTGCAGCTTCACTCCGCAGGAGAAGCAGTCGACTCTCAGCACCGCGCCTCTCACCCCGTCCCCCGTTCCGAAGCCTTTAAAAAGGCTCCTTCGCAGGTCGGGGGCGCAAATGGTGCCCGCCGAGTCACCAGGTTCACAGGCTTCATCGCCTGTGATTTTTGAGGGTCCCCGCGTCGCCGCAGCGGCAAGACCCGATCCTGCGGAGCCGATTCCCTCCGGAGCTCAGAGGGAATCCGCCATTAGTCGATGGCGCTAACCCGGAAGTCCTCATTTATTTATACTTTTCAAATGTATACATTTCAGTAATTTTATACATTTCACTAATTTTACATTCATTTTGACATTTCAAAACTTGACTTCCATCCCCCTCTTTCTGCGGTTCCTTAAATTTGTTTTTAATATCTTCTGCATATCAATAATTTATTTGTAAATATTCAATAATTTCCATTTCCATTTCCATTCTTTTATAACAAAATTATTATCTTGATTTAAGTTTTGCCATTTCTGCATATTCCATAAGTTTTTGTGTCCATTTTTCTTTTGTCAGGACTTCTTTCCTTTTTTGGGCAAGTATCATTCTTGCCACTGTAGTAGCATACATGAATAAGTTTCTATACATTTTAGGCACAGTAGTTCTGTCCCTATAATTCCCAAAATTAAAGCTGCTGGATTTTTTTTACAAAGGTTATGTTAAACATCCATTTCATTTCATTATATATTATTTCCCAGTAAGCTTTAACCTTACTACAAGACCACCACATATGATAAAAAGAACCTTCTTTCTCATTACATTTCCAACACTTATTTGATTTAGATTTATACATTTTTGCCAACTTACTCAATGTTAGATACCATCAATGTATCTTTTTCATATAATTTTCTCTAAGACCATAACATGCTGTAAATTTTATATCCACATTCCACAATTGTTCCCATGCTTCCATGTCTGTATTATGACCAGTATCTATTGCCCAATGTATCATTGAGGATTTTACTTGTTCATCCTTTGTCTCATTGTTGCGGACATGCCTTAGACCTGTGGGTGATCTGACACTAAGTAAAAGTGAAACAAAAGAAGTGCCATGGTCGGATCACTTCCTGGTGCAACTGGACTTCTCCACGACCCTTCCCCTCTACAGGGAGGTGGGACCGATTTGGATGGTCTGCCCCTGCCACTTAATGGATCCAAGCGGTTTCCAGAGAGTGATAGGGGATGCTTTATCCCATGTGGATGGTCTTCCACCTGATTTCCTGGTGGCCCGTTGGAATGCGGAGTTAACCAGGACTATCGACTGTCTGGCTCTGAAGCGCCCTCTCTGATTGCATGGAGCCCGGACGGCCCCGTGGTTTTCCCTGGAGCTGAGGGCGAAGAAACAATCGCTGAGACAGCTAGAGCGCCAGTGGTGGAAAACTCATTCTGAATCTTACAAGACACAGGTGAGAGCTCAACGTCGAGCCTACCAAGTGGCGATTGCAATAGTGAAGAGGACCTTCTTCAGCACCTCTACTGCATCTGCATCAAACAGCAGCAGGAGATTCTTTCAGGTGGTTCATAATCTAACAGAACCACCTTTGCCATCGAGGCCCAGTAAGAACCCCAAGATCTCCTGCAATGATTTTGCAAAGTTTTTTTGCAGATAAAGTCACTCAGATTCAGAAAGAGGTAGACTCCACTGTGGGAGCAGGGCCAGGGCGGGAGAGTGCTAGAGTCCTGTCTGGTCAAGTTGTGTGGGATCAATTCCAATCTGTTAGCTTCGAGGATGTGGACAGGCTGCTTGGACGAGTGAAACCAACCACTTGTCTCCTTGATCCTTGCCCATCCTGGCTCATAAAAGTGAGCCGGGAAGTGCTGGGTGATTGGCTCCATGGGGTGGTAAATGCTTCCCTCTGTGAGGGAGCCTTCCCAGACCAACTGAAAGAGGCAGTTATTAAACTGCTTCTTAAAAAAAATCTTTGGACCTGGCCGATATGGCCAAGTATTGCCCAGTCTCAAATCTACCATTCCTGGGCAAGGTGATTGAGCGGGTGGTTGCTGAACAACTCCAGGCATGCCTGGAGGATGCGGACCATTTGGACCCCTTCCTATCAGGATTCAGGCCTCATCATGGGACTGAAACTGCCTTGGTGACGCTGGTCGATGATCTCCGGTGAGATAGGAAAAAAGGTGAAAGGTGCTTCCTAGTTCTGCTGGATCTCTCAGTGGCCTTTGATACCATTGACCATGACATTCTGGAACATCTATGGGAGCTGGGGGCACTGTTATACTGTCAGGTGGCAGAGGAACCAATCCCCATGGCAGGTTGCCAGGAACAGACAAGACAAGGTCATCTGAGAGAGGCTTAGGAATGTGGCCTCTGGGAATAAAGGCGTTGTTCTGAGTGAAACTCCTCCCCTCCGTCTCTCCCATTTCCTCAGGAGTCATTGCTATGGGTGCTGGAAAGGGCCCTCTGCCTTTGAGCTCTTTGCTCTCCTACTTTCAAGGCCTGCCGTGTTCTGGAATGCTTTCTAAAGACACCAAGTCCTCCCGTTGTTGCTCCCCTGGTGCTTCTTCCACCACATCCTCCTCCTCTCCCATTATTTCCCAGCTTTCCCCCACATTGTCAGGGAGGATTCTGAGGAGCAATGGACAGAAGAGATGGTGCAGGAGGCAGAACAGGGGGCGGAGAGCAGTCAGGGAGAACAGGGGCTCAGAGATGCTGGAGAACCCTGCAACCACCCAGAGACAGAGGAAGCGGAAGAGAGGGCGGAGAGTAGCCAGGGAGAGCAGGGGCTCAGGGTTGTTGGAGAGCCCGGCAACCATGCAGAGGCTCAGGAAGGAAGCTCAGACTCAGGAAGGGAGGGGGCTTTCAAATCAGCACAGACAAGGAGGGAAATGAAACGTAAGGATCAAAGACATCTTGCGCAATTCCCACGCCTACTTTGTTGGCGCAGGAATTGTAGGAAGCCACTCCCCAAATCTGACTCAACGGGTTTGGACGCATAATTCTGAACTGTAGCTGTTCTTGTATCTATGTAATAAAAACTGTAAATACCACGCTGATTGTGCTGGAGTGTTACTGCGAAGGGGAAACACCACCTTTACAGCATTTGGAGAGTTTTTCTCCCTCTTTGCAACGGCAGGGCGGAGGTGAGCCATACAGAAGCCAGAGGCAGCCAGGGGCACCCAGGGAGCCAGGGGTGAGCAGCCGCAGGGAGCGGTTGGAGGAGCCCCGGGACAGGGAGCCAGCGGGCCAGCAGTGGAAGCAGTTTGGCAGCAGAACCTCCTTCTACAGGCACAAGTCAGCGAGCTGGTTGGGAAGCTCAAGGAACAGCGCAAGCTACTGCAGGTGGAACAAGCGAACAAGGCAAGTAAAGCAGTCACTATGCATCTCAGTACGTTTGCAGGGAGCAGCCAACAATACTCGACCTTCCAAACTGAACTGCAGTATATTCTAAAGATTCGGAAGAATTATTTTAAATCAGATGAGGAACAGGTGGTATTCATAATTGCGCATTTAGAAGGAAGCACAAAAGAATGGGTTGTGCCGCTGATGGCGGCCAATCACGCAGCCTTTTCTAATGTCCAGCAATTTACAGAGATGATGGACACTGTGTTCCTGAGTTCATTGCAAATGAAAGTTAGTTCGCAGCAGCTGCTGCATTTGAAGCAAGGAAACAGATCGGTGAGAGCTTCTGGACAGAATTTGCCATGCTAGTCCACAAGCTCTAGTGGAGAATGGACTCAGAGCCAGTGGAGGCCATTTTCCGGCAAG
Organism: Podarcis muralis; assembly: GCF_964188315.1. Classification (NCBI taxonomy): domain Eukaryota; kingdom Metazoa; phylum Chordata; class Lepidosauria; order Squamata; family Lacertidae; genus Podarcis; species Podarcis muralis. The sequence goes on from NC_135674.1 coordinate 12,118,982, forward strand.
GGTTGTCTGGGGAGGTGCAGGACAAGCTTGCACGAATGCCAGAGCTGGCCTCCTTTGAGGAATTGGTCCGGATCTGCCTGCATATCGGGTTACATCAGGAGAATCGAATGGCAGAGAGGAGGGATGTAACTGGGCAGCACTGGCTGGAAGTGAGGAGATTTCGCCCCTCCCATATCCAAGAATCTGCTGATGAGTCTGGTGATTTTCCAGAGAGGAGGGGCGGTGTTCTGCTCTCTGCTTATTCCGCTCCAGCCTAACATCAAAGAGTCAGTCAGTGTTGGAGAGAGAGAGAGACTGAGTGTTAGAGATCGTGTGTATAGATAAGGTTGCTGCTAAGAGCAGCTGCAGACACTCAGTGCAGTGCAGCATTCATTTATGCTTAGACCTATTTAGTTCTGTATATAGTTGTGTATTATAGTTGTAGCTATAGAATAAAGAAGATATTCTACAGAGCTGCTCTCCAAGTCATTTATATGCTATGCTAGACTCTGCTGTGTGACGACTGTCTTCTTGTGGAAGTGAATCCGGTGCTCACAACTCTAAGCTGTGAGTCCACAGCACTTTGACATGTTCCTGTGCAGAAGGTGGTCTCTGGAAGTGCTACCCAGCTCGCCTAGCCCAGTCGGGGCTGAAGTGGATGAGTCCAGTTAGTGGCAATGGCTCAAAGGCGATGCTGACAGGAAGCTCGCATTCCAGACATTCCAGAACATAAGACTGGTAGCGGGCCCAGACAGGAGGAGGAAGCAATGGAGATCAGGGTGGTGCACGCCAAATCTGCTTCAAATGTTGCTTCCACTGGAGGCGGGGCAGAGAAGCAAAGGAAGGAAACCAGGAAACGTTTTGTGTGCAACAGGCCAGGGCATCTTGCCAGGCAGTGTCCGCCCCGCAAGGCCTGGGAGTCACTGTCTGGCACAGAGGTGGGGGCCAGCAACGTGGCAAAGGAGCAAGAGCAGGGAAACAAGAGCGCCTGGCTGAAATTGGGGGCCGACAGCCAGGGGAAGGAGCAGTAAAAGAGCCCCAAGCTGACGCTCCAGTTCCAGGAATTACCATGATGGTGAAACTACAACTCCCAACCGGGCGTCAACTGGAAGTTAAAGCTCTAGTGGACTCTGGAGTGTCAGCAGATTTCTTTGACATAGACTTGGCGCAGAAGCACCAGCTAGCCTTACACCTGTTGGATTTCCCTCTGAGGGGCAAAACAATCAATGGGTGACCACTGGTGGCTGGAGAGGTGGCGTACGAGACCCTGCTCATGAGGATGGAGGTATCACGCCATGCAGAGACGATGTCCTTCCATGTGACTAAGCTGGCGGGACACCCAGTGGTGCTGGGAATGAGTTGGCTGGCCAAGCATGACCCAGTGATAGCTTGGCGTCAACTGTCACTCACCTTTGCCTTTTCGCATTGTATTCAATATTGTTTGGGAGGTGGGGGAAGCAGGCAAGTGGGGGCAAAACAAGCTGAAGTAGAAGGGGGACAAGGACTGATTTGACCATTCCCCCCACCATACGCAGCCTACAGTGATGTTTTTAGTGAAAAGGATGCCAACAAGCTGCCCCCCCCCCGAACATACAATTGCAAGCTAGATTGAATTCTGGGGGCCCAACTACTGCCTGGGAAACTCTATTCTGTGTCTGAAGCAGAAACACAAGCTCTGAAAGAGTTCATTGACAAAAATTTAAAAGAGGGGTTTATCAGGGAATCCCATGCAGCAGGCGGTTCCCCAGGTTTTTTTTTGTAGATGAGGGAGATACCAACCAAAAAAGACTTGTAGGTGATTTTAGGGAGGTGAACAGTCAAACACACCCCAGGGGGTGGATCAAAGTTCGTTCTTCTCCTAGTTGATGATTTTTTGAGGTCCTCTTGGGTTTTTCCGATTAAACACAAGGGTGAGGCTGCTGGGTTGATCAAAGATTGGATCACAGCAGTTGAGGTGACTTTTTCCACCAAGGTGAGAAACTTTCAGAGTGACAGGGGGTCAGAATTCACTGGTTCTGTGTTGCAGAGTTTCTTCCGCCAGAAGGGAATCAGCCACCGGCTGACAACGCCTCACAGTCCGCAACAAAATGAAGTCGCGGAAAGGAAGAATCACACTTTACAGGAAGCTGTTTCTGCTATCCTGTATGACGCAGGGCTCCCACAGCGCTTTTGGGCCGAAGCTTGGAAAGCTGCCAGCTTCACTTTGAACAGGTCCTATAGCTCTGTTGTAGGGGACACACCCTATTTCCTGCTGCACGGTAAGAAGCCCAAAGGGCATTTCTTACGTGTGTTTGGTTGTGAGGCTTGGGTCCTCATTCCAAAGGCTTTATGCAGGAAGGGCGAACCAAGGTCCAAGAAGATGATCTTTGTGGGGCATGAACCTGGTTCTAAAGCTTGGAGGTTTGCATAGGTTTGCATTGGAGGTTACCCGAGTGGTAACCAGTCTAGACTGGTACTCAGCAACAGCGCTGAGTTCTGTGAACAAGCTGGATGGACGCGTTTGCATGGCAACCCTGATGTTATTTTACAGCAGTTTTTTGACTCAGATGAGGAAGAGGAGGAGGAATCTGTTGCTGGGGATCAAAGTCCAGGGCAACAGAGTCCACAACAGGGGCAGCTTAGAATCCCTCAGAGGGGGAGGCCCAGAACGCCTCCTCAAGCCACTGTCTAGTCTGAGACAAAGAGTGAGCTCTCCTCACCCGCAGGTCCAGCTGTAAGGTTCAAAAGGCGCAGCAGGTCAGAGGGGGAAGTTTCTGACACTGAGGATGGTCTTGCTGGCCCTAGTGGGTCAGAGGGGGAAACAGAGTTTACGCTGAGAAGATCAACAAGATCTACGAAGGGCAAGCCTCCTGACAGGTTCGAGGCCACAAGTGTGTGGGTTGGTGTGGCTAGGTGTGAGCCTGAAACCTTTGAGGATATTCAAAGGATGCCTCAGGAGGAAGCCAGCAAATGGCATGAGCCAATGCAGCAGGAGTCAGAAGTCCTATGGAGGCTGGATACGTGAAAGACAGTCAGCAAGTAGAACGTGCTGTGTTCGAAAATGCTGAACTCTTTCAGTCAGCTCTGGGTAGTCTGTTGTATCTGTCCCAGTGGAGCAGACCAGACATAGCGTTTGCTATCAATCTGCTCAGCAGGGAAGCTTCAAGTCCAAGTGTACAGGCTTGGAATGGCATCAAGAGAGTATTGCGGTATCTGCAGGATGCCAAAGATTTTTGCCTTAAGTTGTCAGCTCAGGGTGAAGTCAAGCTGACTTCTTGGGTGGACTCTGACTGGGCTAACCTTGAGGCCAAATCTACTGACATTCTCTGTGTGTTCTAGAGGAGGAACTAGGCTGGCAGCTCAGTGTTCAGAAAAATGGCTCTAGGAAATCTCATGCAATCTGGGCACCCTATAGCTTTCCTATATAGATATAGGGAAATGTTTGCATTAGGGATGTTTGGGGGAAATGATTTCTGCTAATTTCAAGATGAATTTATCCAACTTTTACCTCCAGGATTAAAGTACAGATCAGATCATTATAATGTCCTGGATTTTACACTTCTCCAGATTTTGCAGTAGTGTTCCCAGCACACAAAATCAGTAACAAAATGCATTTTTGCAAACAATATGTATTTAAATAAAAAAGTGTGTGTGTGTGTGTGTGTGTATGTGTGTGTGTGTATATATATATATATATGCTTTCGTAGATTTTCACGGGTACAGGAATGCAGGTTTTGGTGTCCTCGGGTGTCTTCCCGTGTAAAAGTTGGGGTGTCTAGGCGACGTTTCGACGAGGTCTCACTCGTCATCTTCAGGCTGGTGCTTTCGGCTTCTTGTTACTGGAACAGGAAGACACCCGAGGACACCAAAACCTGCATATATATATATATATATATATATATATATATATATATATATATATATACATTTCGTAGATTTTCACGGGTACAGGAATGCAGGTTTTGGTGTCCTCGGGTGTCTTCCCGTGTAAAAGTTGGGGTGTCTAGGCGACGTTTCGACGAGGTCTCACTCGTCATCTTCAGGCTGGTGCTTTCGGCTTCTTGTTACTGGAACAGAGCAGGATCTCAGTGTTTGAGTTCCTATAAATACTGTTGAGGAGGTGTGGCCTCTAATGTTCTGGGCAGAGAGGAAGTTCCCAGGCTAGTGTGCCTTTTCTTCTTTTGTTTCTTAATTACTTGAGGGATATCTTGAGTGATTTCTTGAGTTGTATCCTGAGTACCACTTAGGTGGGTCATTAGGTGTGGATTAGTTGCTAAAGCCTTTGTGTCTTGACCTCTTGAACTTTGTGAAGAGTTTTTCTGAGAAGATGGTTGTACTGCATTTTGTTGTGCTCTGGCTTGGCTTCGTGTATAGGGGCGAGCTGTGGTTTTGTGGTCTGTGCCAGCCAGATCTGTGTAGGGATTGCAGGGGGGTGCAGCATCCGGAGGTGCCACCATGGTTTGGCTACTGGATGGTATCTGTAATTCATCTGTGGAGAGGGTCTGGGTTTGGGTCTGGTGTGGTTGATTGGTGATGGCGTTCTGTGTGCCTCTGGCTCTGGTGTCAGTTTTTGTGGGGAGGGCTAATTTCCAGATGTCTGGCAAGCGGGATGTGTCGTCACGCTTGTTCATGTTGTGAGGGTGTTTCTCTATCTCGATGGCTTCCATGATTATTCTCTTGTGGTGATGTTCCAAATTGCTCTTTAACATGGAACATCACCACAAGAGAATAATCATGGAAGCCATCGAGATAGAGAAACACCCTCACAACATGAACAAGCGTGACGACACATCCCGCTTGCCAGACATCTGGAAATTAGCCCTCCCCACAAAAACTGACACCAGAGCCAGAGGCACACAGAACGCCATCACCAATCAACCACACCAGACCCAAACCCAGACCCTCTCCACAGATGAATTACAGATACCATCCAGTAGCCAAACCATGGTGGCACCTCCGGATGCTGCACCCCCCTGCAATCCCTACACAGATCTGGCTGGCACAGACCACAAAACCACAGCTCGCCCCTATACACGAAGCCAAGCCAGAGCACAACAAAATGCAGTACAACCATCTTCTCAGAAAAACTCTTCACAAAGTTCAAGAGGTCAAGACACAAAGGCTTTAGCAACTAATCCACACCTAATGACCCACCTAAGTGGTACTCAGGATACAACTCAAGAAATCACTCAAGATATCCCTCAAGTAATTAAGAAACAAAAGAAGAAAAGGCACACTAGCCTGGGAACTTCCTCTCTGCCCAGAACATTAGAGGCCACACCTCCTCAACAGTATTTATAGGAACTCAAACACTGAGATCCTGCTCTGTTCCAGTAACAAGAAGCCGAAAGCACCAGCCTGAAGATGACGAGTGAGACCTCGTCGAAACGTCGCCTAGACACCCCAACTTTTACACGGGAAGACACCCGAGGACACCAAAACCTGCATATATATACATATATATATATACATATTTTGTCTTGATTATTTATTTTTACAATGCAGATGGATGCAGTAATGGAAAAGAAGTGGTTTATGAATGAACACATGCTGATACCCTCAAGCATGGTCTGTAATAGTGTTCGCCAATCTGGTGCCCTCCAGATGGTTTGGGCTGCAGGTCCCACAATCCTTGGGCAGCAAAATCATGCATTTAACTTTCTGGAAAAACCAAAGCAATGGAACTCCCAAATCCATCTCAAAACACCTTGTTAATTGTGGAATCCAACTTAGGAATGTGAGAGTCTGCCCTACATTGCCCCAATTTTCTCATAAAAATTTTTTTTCATAAAAAATTTCCAAAATTCCACTCTCCCTCTCCAGTACAACACTTCTTTTGTCAAATCGTGGAAGTTAGTTTCTTTTGTAGTAGATAAAATAACCTCTCCACCTTAGTTCTCCGTTCCTTGCTTAGAATTGTCTGTAAGTAAGGGGGGTGCGGACTTCCTTTTAGCACATCCCCCGGTCGTCTCGAATTCAAAGGAAAAATTTTTTAAAGCCAAATTCCATTCTACTCACGGGTTTTTTCAGTCCAAATTTCAAGGAAGGAAGTCAGCGCTCTCCAGTTATGGCTCGCGGCTTCACTCCACCGAGGTAGCGATCGACTCTCAGCACCACGCCACCCTCCGTACCCTCTCCGCAGCCTTTAAAAAGGCTCTTCGTGGGTCGGGGGGCGCTTAAGGCGCCCACCGAGTCTTCCCGTCCGCAGGCTTCAGCGCCTGCGGTTTCTAGGGGTCCCCGCGTCGCCGGCGCGGCAAGACCCGTCCTCAGTGGAGCCGATTCCCTCTGCAGCTCGGAGGGAATCCGCCATTTCCCGATCGCGCCAACCCGGAAGTCCAGTCCATCACCTTCATCTGCCATTCTTCCAGTGTGGGTAGATCTTGTGTCTTACAATACTTTGCAATAAGTATTCTCGCTGCTGTTGTAGCATACATAAAGAAAGTTCTATCCTTCTTTGGCACCAATTGGTCGACAGTGCTCAGGAGAAAGGCCTCTGGTTTCTTCAGGAAGGTATATTTAAATACCTTTTTCATTTCATTATATATCATCTCCCAGAAAGCCTTAATCCTTGGGCACGTCCACCAAAGGTGAAAGAATGTACCTTCAGCTTCTTTACATTTCCAACACTTATTATCAGGCAAATGATAGATTTTTGCAAGCTTGACTGGTGTCATATATCACCTGTATATCATTTTCATAATATTCTCTCTTAAGGCATTACATGCCGTGAACTACATACCTGTGGTCCATAACTGTTCCCAGTCAGCCATCAATATGTTATGTCCAACATCTTGTGCCCATTTAATCATAGCAGATTTCACTGTTTCATCCTGAGTATTCCATTTCAACAGCAAGTTATACATTCTTGACAAAGTCTTAGCTTGGGGATCTAACAGTTCTGTTTCCAATTTTGATTTTTCCACCTGGAAGCCAATTTCTTATCCGCATTGTATGCCTCCATTATTTGATAATAGTGAAGGCAATCTCGCACATTATTTTTTAGTTTTTCAAAGCTCTGCAATTTCAATTTATCTCCCTCTTGTTCCAGAATTTCCCAATATTTCGGCCATTTGGCCTCCATATTGAGCTTTTTCTGAGCCTTCGCTTCCATCGGTGACAACCACGTTGGGGTTTTATTTTCAAGTAAATCCTTATATCTTATCCAGACATTAAACAATGCTTTCCTGACAATATGGTTTTTAAATGCTTTATGTGCTTTGACCTTATCATACCACAGATATGCATGCCACCCAAATACATTGTTAAAACCTTCTAAATCCAAAATGTCTGTGTTTTCAAGAAGCAGCCAATCTCTCAGCCAGCAAAATGCGGCCGACTCATAGTAAAGTTTAAGGTCTGGCAGGGCAAATCCACCTCTTTCTTTTGCATCCGTTAGTATTTTAAATTTTATTCTAGGTGTCAGGGAACTGACATCGGAGCAGAGTGGAGAGGTTAGGCTCCCCGAGGATGCCGGAGAGGGAACCAGTAAGGGAAGAGAGAGAGCTTCCGCTGGGGAAGGAAGTCCAGGTGACACCAGGAAGAAAGGAGAGGCTGAGAGCACTTCGGAGGGGAGGCTCCGAGACTCTTCCACTGAGGTCAGTGAGGAGAGTGGAGGACCACCGCTTGGCACGCCCACTCTGCGCAGAAGGCTTCCGCGCAGAGAGGCGAGGAGGAGGTTGTCCGTTAAGGAATTCTTATGCTGGAAGAAGTTTAGGAAACGCCCACTGACGGATTCTGCCAGCGACTGAAGCAGCCGTGCCAAGGGGCTGCTCAGCTAGGGAAAGACGCAACCACCCCAAGCAGTTTGGAGCAGTTGGAGGTTTACACACAAGCAACCCCAATTCCCATGATACTAGGCTTCTTGCCCTGCCAGACAAATCTAGAAATATCTCTCTGCCACTTCTTGAAACAGTCCATTTTATCCAAAATTTGCAGTGTTTGAAACAAAAACAACATTCTTGGCAATACATTCATTTTTATCACAGCTATACGGCCTAGCAGTGAAAGCTTCAAATTTGACCATATTTCTAAATCTTTCTTCACTTCCGCCCAGCATTTCTCATAGTTATCTTTAAATAGATTCACATTCTTAGCTGTCATATTAACCCCCAGGTATTTCACTTTGTTAACCAATGTTAAACCTGTCTCCTTCTGAAACCTCTCTCTCTCAATCGCTGTTAGATTTTTCTCTAAAATCTTAGTTTTTAACTTATTCAACTTAAATCCTGCAACCTGACCAAATTCTTGAATCAGTTCCAATACTCTTTTAGTACTAGATTCTGGCTCCTGTAATGTCAATACTAAGTCATCTGCAAATGCTCTCAATTTGTACTGTTTAGCTCCGACATGTATGCCTTTAACCAATTGGTCCCTTCTAATCATATTTAAAAGGACCTCCAGGACCGATATAAAAAGCAATGGGGAAATTGGGCAACCTTGTCGTGTCCCTTTCTCTATCTTAAATTCCTCCGTCACCACATTATTAACAATTAGTTTAGCCTTTTGTTCAGAATATATTGCACTTATACCATTTCCAAAACCTTGACCAACCCCAATCCCCTGTAGGTTCTTCTTCATAAAACTCCAGGAAATATTGTCAAAAGCTTTCTCCACGTCCACAAATATCAGAACTGCCTAGGTATTTATATTCACTTGCAATTTTTCTAAAATATTAATTATGTTTCTCGTATTGTCAGACAAGTGTCTACCCGGGAGAAAGCCTGCTTGATCTTTATGAATCTCTTCCAGTAATACTTTTTAAAATCTTTTTGCCAAAATGTCTGCAAAAATTTTGTCATCCACATTAAGCAATGATATGGGGCGGTAGTTCTTGAGCTGCGTCTTTTCAGTCTCTGTTTTCGGTATAAGTGTGATATACGCTTCCTTCCACGACTCCGGTGCCCTTTTCCCTTCCAGTATTTCATTACAGACTTCCTTTAAAGGTTGTATTAACCATTCTTTCAAAGATCTGTAATATCTAGAAGTCAGTCCATCTGGTCCTGGAGATTTACCTAATTGCATACTCTGAATGGCACCTTCTACCTCCTGTTCAGTTATTTTATTATTCAACATTAGTTTATTTTCTTGAGAAATTTTTTGTAATCCATTTATTTTCAAAAATCGATCTATGTCAATTTCTTTCTGTGGCCCTTGTGTATATAGTTGTTTAAAGTATCTCTGGAAACAATTTCTAATCTCCACTGTGTTCTGTATACTCTTTCCTTCCACTTCTAAATTTGTGATAGTATTAAGTTTTTGTCTTTTTTTCATTTGCCAAGCCAACAATTTCCCACATTTATTAGCCGACTCAAATGTCTTTTGTCTCATCTGTTTAATTTTCCATTCTATTTCCTGGTTCATCATTTTCATATATTGTACTTGGTATAACTTTATTTCTCTCAAGATCTCTTGCGATTTTGGTTTTGCTCTCAATTTCTTCTCACTTTCCTTTATTTTCTCCAAAATTTTATCTTTCTTCTCGTTTTGGGTTCTCTTCTTTATTGCATTCTGTTGTATCACAAACCCTCTCATGACCGCTTTACTTGCGTCCCAGATTACTCTTTTTTCAACAGTGGTATTCATATTTATCTCGGAATAATCTCTCAAGGTCTTTTGGGCCTTCTTAGTCACTTCTTCATCCCTAAACAAGGTGTCATTCATCCTCCATCTGAAAGAGCCAGTTGGTGTTAGTTTCATCTCCATCTTCACGGCATTATGGTCGGAGCAGGTTTTTGGGCAAATTTCCACTTTTCTTGTCTTTGGGGCCAGTACTCTAGTTACCCATATTTGGTCGATTCTTGTCCATGTCATTTTGGCTTCAGAGAAGAAAGTTCCCTCTCTACCCAAGGGGTTCTTTATTCTCCAAATGTCAACTAAATCCAAATTGTCAGTCATCTCGAAAAAGGTTTTCGGTAGTCTACCGTCCTTAGTAACTACCTGTCTTTGTGCCTTGTCCATATTTGTAGATACCACTCCATTCATATCCCCCATCAAGATCACATTGTAATCCAGATAGTCCATCAAGGTCTCATGCAACTTTTTAAAGAATTCTGATTTTCCCTCATTTGGTGCATAAACTCCTACTATCAGAAATTTCTCTCCTTGTATTTGAATTTCAATTGCCACAAATCTTCCTTGGTCATCTTTAAAAATAAATTTCGGTGATAAGCTCTCCTTTGCATAAATCACTACTACTCTTTTTTTAACTTTATCCGATGAGATAAACTCTTGACCCAGTCTTTTGTTGATCAATACTTTTCTATGTAGCCTTATTACATGTGTTTCCTGTAAGCAAATCAAGTCCAATTGTTCCTTTTTTAATAAATGAAAAATTCTTTTCCTTTTTTGGGGGGAGTTAAGACCATTAGTATTCCAGCTTAATAGTTGCAGGGCCATGATGTAGTTACTTTGCTTTTCCTCCAACTGCGCCAAGTGCTTGCTCTTGTTCTGTCGGTGGTATCACTTTCTCTGGGCAGTCCAATCCAAAAGGTAGTGTTGCTTTGTCTAGTATTCCTCTTTCTAATGCTCTTGGCTCTTCTCCAGATTCTTTCTGCAAATCTTCTCCGTAATCTTTCAAAAATCTTTCTTTGTTGTCCACTGATCTTATTTTTATCTTTCTTCCTTTAAAGCTAAAAGATAGGCCTTGGGGAAATTCCCACCTAAAAACAATTCTGTTACTTCTCAACAGGGCAACCAAATCTCTGTAATTGGATCTAAGGTCCAGAAGATGTTTTGGAATGTCTTTAAATATCTCCACTCTTGACTGATGTATTTCCAAGGTCTTCTGAAAGTGCAGACTCAAGATTTTGTCTCTCTCCTCTTTTGTTCGGAGGGTAATCAAACAGTCTCTCATCCTGTTCTTCTTCCCCCCTCTTCCAAGCCTAAAAGCACTCACTATCTTAAATTCTTCCTTCTCCAAATCTGGTTTCCAAAAGTCTGCAAATTCCTGCATAAGAAAATCAATCAGGTTATCTTTCTCAAGTTCAGGCACAGCCCTGATCCTCAAGTTCGTTTGTTTCTCCTTCAATTCAATCATAGACAGCATCGACCTGTGGTCCTTGAGTTGCCTATGTATAGGTGGTATCTTCTCCTCTACAGCAACTGCTTTTTCCTTAGCTTCTTCGGCTGTCTGTCGGGTCAAAGTAGATTCCTGTAGCAATTTCTCAATAGTTTCTGTATTAGTGTTCACCTTCTGTCCCAAATTATTAATGCTTGTGGTGTTTTGATCGATTTTAATTGATGCTTCAGCTACTTGTTTACTTAACTTTTCCAAGGATTCATTTATTTTACCTAATGCAAGTGCTAAAACATCTTCAGGTGCCATTACTTTTGACTTAGATTGTGCAGATGCTGCCGCTGATGGTGCAGAAGGGCCAGATGCTGATGCTCTTCGCTGCCAAGATTTACCAGACCTCGTTGTTTTTTCTTGAAGCAAATCTATTTTTTCTTTTCCATCTGCCATAACACTTTAGCTAAAACCCAAGGTCAATCCCACGGTCAGAGTTTGTTTTGAAGTGGAAAATTCCCCTGGCCCAATTGTTATAACAATTTCAAACTTCCTCTAGGGGGACACAGTAACAGTCAAAACTTGTTGCATCAAAGAATAACTCTTTTTAAACCCCCATTTCACAAAATAAGCAACAATTTCAATTTCAGTTACTTTTCAGTTACTTTAAGATCAGGAGAAGCCAATCAGGAACAATGTATCTCTCTTGCAGAATTAGCTGTCAAAAAGTACTCTATTCATTTGCAGAGTTTTGAGAAACTGAAGTTTAAGGTGAGAGATTGGTTACATTATCGACAGATAAATGAAGTATTCAAACAGGACAGAAATAAAGGCTTCCAAGTGGAGAAGTCAAAACTAGAAACAGAACTGTTAGAACCCAATACTAAAAACTTGTCAAGAATGTACAACCTGCTGTTGAAATGGAATACTCAAGATGAAATGGTGAAATCTAGCATGATTAAATGGGCACAGGATATTGGGCATGACATTGAGCTTGCTGACTGGGAGCAGTTATGGACCACTGGTGTTAAATTTACGGCATGTAATGCCTTAAGAGAAAACATTATGAAAATGATCTACAGGTGGTACATGACTCCTGCTAAGTTAGCAAAGATCTATCATTTGCCCAACAACAAGTGTTGGAAGTGTAATGAAACGGAGGGAACTTTCTATCACCTTTGGTGGACCTGCCCGAAGATTAAGGCTTTCTGGGAAATGATCTATAATGAAATAAAAAAAGTTCTGAAGAGAACGTTTGTTAAAAAACCAGAGGCCTTTCTCTTGGGCATGGTGGGCCAAATGGTGCCAAAGAAGGATAGGACATTTTTTATGTATGCCACTACAGCAGCAAGAATTCTTCTAGCAAAGTATTGGAAGACGCAAGATTTACCCACGTTGGAAGAATGGCAGACGAAGGTGATTGATTATATGGGACTGGCAGAGATGACTGGCAGAATTCGAGACCGGGGGAAAGAGGCGGTGGATGAAGATTGGAACAAATTCAAAGTTTATCTCAAAAACTGTTGTAATTTGGAAAATTAGGGGCTCAGAGTTATAAGATATAAAGAACTACAGTTGTATTAATAACTAATTGAAGTTAAATATATGAAATATAATCAAGTTTATTATCAGAGGGTTGCTGAAAAATCTTGAAACAAGAATGCAGAAAAGGGGTGGTATGGGGAAGTCGATTTTGTGTTTGTTTATGTTTATGTTTTTGCTTTGTTTTTTCTTTACTTATGGAAAACTAATAAAAATTTATTATAAAAAAAAAAAAAAAAGTACTCTATTCACAAACAGTGCATTTCACAAAACGGCAGTCTTATCGTCCATTGGCAGCCCGTTCCCAAGTTTTAAGCGGTGGATTTTTATTTCCTTCCCTCTCTTTTTGCAGGAAAATACAGTTCAAACCTTTCCCCCCTCCTCTCCTGCAGCCAAGGGGGGAAATCACTTGTTTTGATGTTAGGATTATAGTCCTTCCCAATCGACTTTCCAGGTCTTTAGCTTACAGCCTCTTTGCTTTAGTCTATTTACAAGAAACGGAAGACGGACTTCCTGTGTATGCCTCCCTGCTTCGGTGCCGAATTGAGCCTCTTTTTTTTCTTTCTTCCTTTATTTCCAATTTTATCCTACTCAAGGGTAGTTGCTTTTGTGGCCGTATTGTCACAGGAAAAAGTCAGCACTCTCCGGTAACGGCTGTGCGGCTTCGCTCCGCGGAAGAAGCAGTTGACTCACAGCACCGTGCCGCTCGCCCCGCTTCGCTCCGGAGCCCGTAGTTGGGTTCCTTTGCAAATTGGGGGGGCGCGAAAGGTGCCCGCCGAGTCCCACGCTCACAGGCTTCACCCGCCTGTGATTTTTGAAGGGTCCCCGCTTCGCTGTAGCGGTGCAGACCCGATTCCCGCAGAGCTGGTCCCTCAGAGTCAGAGTGAATCCGCCATTACTGATGGTGCCAACCCGGAAGTCTCCAGAGTGGAGTCTCTAAGGTGATTGTATGGTGCCTTGTATGCCTCTTTCATCAACTACTGCAGCCAAGCTAGCACCATATGTATTCCTCTGCTTTCCTTTGGACCACTTCAATGAGGCCAAGAGGGAGGTCTTGTCATCTAGACAGACCAGGACTTCCATACACACTGCCCAGGCCTGCACCCTAGGGAGGTCACATCAGTGCTGCTAACGCAGCAGTTTGACTTCACCCCTAGAGGTGCTGCTTCTGCTTCCTGTGCAGAAGGCATCTTGGCACAGGGTATGAAATGCGCCATTTTTGTCAACATGTCCACTACTACTAGAATCACTGTCTTCCTCTGAGACACCGGCAAGTCGGTGATAAAATCCATAGATACCATCTCCCACAGTTTGTGAGGTGTGGGCAAAGGTTGGAGCAAGCCTGCAGGTGCTGCCCTTTCCCCTTTTCCCCTTTTGCACAGCCCCTGACATACTCTGCTACGTCCTCCTTAATTCTGGGCCACCAGAATTCCTTGGTAATCAAGTACATAGTCTTATTACGCCCAAAATGCCCTGCTGTCGGATTGTCATGATGTTGCCTGAGAATTCTTGCCCTTAATTCTCCATCTGGCACATACAACGCCCCCTTGTAATAAAGTAAACCCTCTTTTTCTTCAAAACACCCTCCTCTGCCTTCGTTTTGTCTTACTTCTAACAGTTTCCTTTGTGCATACTCGTCCCTTTCTGTGAGTGTCTGCAGCTCTTGGTCCCTTACTATGGTGGCTGCGCATTGCCATTGCTCAGGTTTAAACACATACCTCTCCGTTGGAGCCTCTTGCCCTTCCATGTATTCTGGCTTCCTAGATAGCGCGTCTGCCCTTGCATTCTGCACCCCTGGCACGTATCCTATCTTGAAGTTAAAGCCTGACAGGAATTCCGACCATCTGACCTGTCTCTGATTAAGCAGTCTAGCCTTCCTCCAGTACTCCAGGTTTTTGTGATCTGTATACACCTGCACCTGTTGCTGTGCACCTGCTAAGAAATGCTTCCAAATTCAGAACGCATCAAAAACGGCTAAAAGCTCCTTGTCAAAAATCGTGTAATTCTGCTCAGAGCGGCTTAGCTTCCTGGAATGAAAGGCACATGGCCTCCAGTTTCCTTCTCTATCCTGCTGGAGTAACACTGCACCTATAGCCCTGTCTGATGCATCTGTCTCAACCCTCATGGGTTTTCGTGGCTCTACGTGTATCAGATACTCTTCTGAGGCAAACACCTTCTTTAATTTCTCAAAGGATGCCTGTGCCTCAGGCATCCAATAGAAAGCCTTCTTTCCTCTCAAGCAATCGGTTATAGGGGCTGTGATTTGTGCGTAATTGGGTATAAAATTTCTATAATAATTACTGAAGCCTATGAACCTTTGAACATCTTTCTTCGTTTTGGGTGGCTTCCATTCCAGCACACTTTTCACCTTTCCCTTTTCCATGTGCACACCTCCTGCTGAGAGGCGGTAGCCCAAAAATTCCACTTCTTGCACGTGGAACTGGCACTTCTCTAACTTGGCATACAACTTATGCCTTTTTAACCTCTCCAATACCTCCTTCACGTGCTTCACATGTTCCTCCTCAGTTTCTGAGAAGATTAGCACATCATCCAAATAACACACACAGTTTTTGTACAGCAGTGACCCCAATACGTGCTGTATAACAGATTGAAATGTGGGCGTGCCCGCCTGTAAGCCATAGGGCATGACTAAGAACTCATATGACCCAAAAAGGGTGTAAAAGGTGGTTTTCCACTCATCTCCCTCTCAGATTCTGATCAGATTATACACCCCCCTCAAGTCCAACTTTGTGAAGATTTTCCCAGTCCTAACCTTCGTCAATAAATCTCCTATCTTTGGTAATGGATAGGCTATGGGTACTGTTACACTGTTCAAACGCCTGTAATCACACACCAGCCTCACCTTATCCGTGCTTTTCTTGCTTACTAAGAAAACTGGGGAACCTCCTGCTGCAGTGGATTCTCTGATGAAACCGTTTTTCAAGTTCTTGTCCAAGAACTCCTTCAGAGCCTGCGTGTCTGCCTCTGACATAGAATAAAGCTTCCCAGGGTGTAATCTGACCCCTGGCACCAAGTCTATCTTGCAGTCATACTCCCTGTGGGGGGGGGCAGCATATCTGCCTCCTGCTCACTGAAAACATCCTTATAGGCAGCGTAGTAATGGGATATGTTCACTTCTTCCATGTGAACTCCTTCCCTTTCCACATTTGCCCCCCTGACTCCCACTGGTTCACCCCTCTTTCTCCCCAAACAATTCTGGAGGCAGTGGGCCGAAGCAAACGTGAGTGACCTTTGGTGCCAAGCTATAGCAGGGTCATGCTTGGCCAACCAACTCATGCCCAGTACCATGGGGTGTCCACTCAGCTTAGTCACATGAAAAGACAGCGTCTCAGCATGGCAATCCACCTCCATCCTCATGGGTGGGGTCTGGTACGTGACATCCCCTGCCACCAGGGGCCTTCCATCAATCGTCTGGACCTGTAAGGGAAAATCTAAAGGAATTAGTGCCAGCCTCTGCTCCAGGGTCAAGTCTATGTCAAAAAAATCTGTGGACGCCCCAGAGTCTATTGAAGCATGAGCAGTCAGGTGGCGCCCATTTGGGAGTTGTAGTTTCACTGCCAAAGTGATTCCAGGGACTGGAGCACCGGCTCGGAGACCTCTTAGTTCTTCCTTTCCTGGCTGTGGGCCTCCACTTCCAGCCAGGTCTTCTCCTTTCCCTGGTCCTGCACTTGTGCTCCGTCACCTTCCCTCACCTCTGCGCCTGACAAGGATTCCCAGGCACGCCGTTTTGGACAGTGTTTGGCAATATGCCTGGGCTGGTTGCATAGGAAACACTTCCTGGTCTCTTTCCAGCCCCTCCTCTCCTCCTTGGTTGTTGTGCTAACGGTCAAAGTGGTTTTGGCGCGCACAGCCCCCAATTCCATCGCCTCCTACCCATTCTTTCTGGGTCCGCCGCCAATTCTACGCTCTGGAATCTCAGGAATGCAGTTTTCGCGCCAATATCTCCTGGTTGCAGTCTTTCTCTCTGCCTCCCTCAATCCAATCTGAAGGCAGATTCTCACAAGTTCATCAAAGTTAGAAGGTTCTGGCATTCTGGCCAGCTGGTCTTGAACCTCAGCTTTCAAACCTCCTCTGAAAATCGCTTCCACCGGTGGAGAATCCATAGACCACTGTAGCTGGTGTATTAACATAGTGAACTGAGCCCAGTAAACTCTTACTGGCCTGCTACCTTGTTTCAAGCTCAGGAGCTGCTGTGATGTAACCTTCGTATGCAAGACACTTAGGAACACAGTGTCCATCATATCTATAAAGTCTTTCACGCTCCTCAGGGCAGCGTGATTCCCAGCCATCAGGGGAATCACCCAATCTTTCGCATTTTTTTCGAGGTGAGCGATAATAAATCCAACTCACTCCTGATCCAATCTAAAGTCATTTTTTCTCAGCTCCAACATGTATAGCACCTCTGTCTGGAAGCTGGAGTACCGCTGGCTGTCCCCATCAAATTTATTGAGGTGTAAGGGTACAATCTTGCTAGCCTTGTTTGCTTTCTCAGCCTCCAATAATTTAACTTGCAGGTCTAATTTATTAGCAAGTTGTTCAACTTGCGATTGCAGCACCACATTTTGCTGCCAGACTGCCTCCATCGATAGCCCTCCTCCGGCTCCCCCAGCCGCTCCCTTCGGCGGTTCAGGCGTACCTTTTTTGTCTTTCAGTGGGTTCTGCATGGCTCCGCTTACCTTTCCTTGCGAAGAGAACAGTGACTGCAAGAATGCTGTGATGGCTTGAGAGCGCTCTCCGCAAGAAATGCCTCTGCTCACTCAGAGATACATATATACATCCTTTATTTTACATATGTACAAGCAGCACACATAATCATGCATCTGAATCCTCCGGCTCAGATTCTTGGAGTGCCTTACGGCCGCCCCTTCTCCAGCAGAAAAGGCATGGAATTCTCATGTGATGTCTCTGTCCCCTCCTCTTTAACACCCTCCTTTCCTGGGCAGATGGAACAGGCATTGCTTCACTGTCCATGCCACAGCTTCCTGTGCGGTGTTGAGGCTCTGTTCCAACATCTGTGAGTCGTTCCTCCTCCTCACTTTCCCTTCTTTCCCCCACCGTCACTTCCTGCCCCCCTTCCTTTGCCTGTCTCTCCTCTTCCCCTTCATTCTCCGTCAATACCATGACACCTTGCTTGGTTCCTTTCTCAATTTTAATTTCCTCCAATACCACATTATTAACAATGATTTTAGCTTTTTGTTCAGAATAGATCGCCTTAATACTATTTAAAAATTGTTGGCCAACCTCTATACTTTCCAAAATTTTTCCCATAAAAAGCCAAGAAATATTGCCGAAGGCTTTCTCTGCATCACTAAACATTAATAATGCTTTGCAGTCTCTTTTAGACTCTAATCTTTCCAAAATGTCCACTATATTTCTAATATTATCTTTCATATGTCTTCCAGGCAGGAAATCTGCCTGGTCTTTATGTATATACGGTATTCTGTCAAAACCTTTTTCAGTCTATTTGCCAAAATATTTGCAAATATTTTATAATCTACATTTAGTAGTGAGATTGGTCTATAATTCTTTACATCTGATCTATCTTGGTCAGATTTCGGTATCAGAGTTATATATGCGTCTCTCCAGGTTTCAGGTGCCCTCTCCCCTCTCAATATCTTGTTACAAACCTCTGCTAATGGATGAATTAACCAATCTTTAAAGGTTTTATAATATTTAGCAGATAATCCATCTGGTCCTGGGGCCTTGCCCAATTGCATCTGGTTTATTGCTATTTGAACCTCTTTTTTTTAAAAAAAGATATTTATTAGAATTTTACAAAATGAAAAAAGAAAGAGAAAAACATACAAATAAAAAACAATTCCATCTTTCCATCACATTCTTTCATTTGCTTGATTCCCGGACCTCCTCAAACCTCCCTCTTTTGTATTCCAGTTTAATTTATTAGTTCAGCAAATCCTTCCCCTCTTTACTTAACCTAATCTTTAATCTTAAAATAATATAACATTAGATTTTTGTCTATTAATAGTCAAATTTTTTCATACTCCTTATAGCATTATAGCTAAAAACCACATAACCATCCAGCATCATTCTAACATTCATTAATTTTGCAATATTTCTTTAAATTTCTTCCAATCTTCTTCCACCGACTCTTTTCCCTTTCTTCCAGGGTGGGTAAATCTTGAGTCTTCCAATACTTTGCAATGAGTATTCTTGCTGCTGTCGTAGCATACATAAAGAAAGTTCTATCCTTCTTTGGCACCAATTGGCCGACAATGCCCAGGAGAAAGGCCTCTGGTTTCTTCAGGAAGGTATATTTAAATACCTTTTTCATTTCATTATATATCATCTCCCAGAAAACCTTAATCCTTGGGCACGTCCACCAAAGGTGAAAGAATGTACCTTCAGTTTCTTTACATTTCCAACATTTATTATCGGGCAAATGATAAATTTTTGCTAGCTTGACTGGGGTCATGTAACACCTGTATATCATTTTCATAATATTCTCTCTTAAGGCATTACATGCCGTAAACTTCATACCTGTGGTCCATAACTGTTCCCAGTCAGCAAACATAATATTATGTCCAACATCTTGTGCCCACTTAATCATAGCAGATTTCACCGTTTCATCCTGTGTATTCCATTTCAACAGCAAGTTATACATTCTTGACAAAATCTTAGTTTTGGACTCTAACAGTTCTGTTTCTAATTTTGATTTTTCCACCTGGAATCCAATTTTTTTGTCCTGATTATATGCCTCCATTATTTGATAATAATGAAGCCAATCTCGCACTTTATTCTTTAGTTTTTCATAACTCTGCAGTTTCAATTTGTCTCCTGCTTGTTCCAAAATTTCCCAATATTTCGGCCATTTGGCCTCCATATTGAGCTTTTTCTGAGCCTTCGCTTCCATCGGTGACAGCCACCTTGGGGTTTTATTTTCAAATAAATCCTTATATCTTATCCAGACATTAAATAGTGCTTTCCTTACAATATGATTTTTAAATGCTTTATGTACTTTGACCTTATCATACCACAGATATGCATGCCAACCAAATACATTGTTAAAACCTTCCAAATCCAAAATGTCTGTGTTCTCAAGAAGTAGCCATTCTTTCAACCAGCAGAAAGCTGCTGATTCATAATACAGTTTAAGGTCTGGCAGGGCAAATCCACCTCTTTCCTTTGCATCCGTTAAAATTTTAAAATTTATTCTGGGCTTCTTGCCCTGTCAGACAAATCTAGAAATATCTCTCTGCCACTTCTTGAAACAATCCATTTTGTCCAAAATTTGCAATGTTTGAAACAAAAATAACATTCTTGGCAATACATTCATCTTTATCGCAGCAATACGGCCTAGCAGTGAAAGCTTTTTTCATAATTATCTTTAAATAAATTCACATTTTTGGCAGTCATATTAATCCCCAGGTATTTCACTTTCTTAACCACTGTTAAACCTGTCTCATTCTGGAACCTCTCTCTTTCATTCTCTGTTAAATTTTTCCCCAAAGCCTTTGTTTTTAGTTTGGTCAATTTAAATCCAGCAACCTGACCAAAATCTTGAATCAGTTCCAAAACTCTTTTAGTACTAGATTCTGGCTCCTGTAATGTCAATACTAAATCGTCTGCAAATGCTCTCAATTTATATTGTTTAGCTCCAACTTGTATACCTTTAACCAACTGGTCCCTTCTAATCATGTTCAGCAAAACCTCCAGGACTGATATAAAAAGCAATGGGGAAATTGGGCAACCTTGTCGTGTCCCTTTCTCTATCTTAAATTCCTCCGTCACCTCATTGTTAACAATTAGCTTGGCCTTTTGTTCAGAGTAAATTGCACTTATACCGTTTCCAAATCCTTCTCCCACCCCCATCCCCTGTAAATTTTTCTTCATAAAACTCCAAGAGATGTTGTCAAAGGCTTTCTCCGCGTCCACAAATATTAAGACTGCTTTAGTGTTAATATTCACTTCTAACTTTTCCAAAATGTTAATTATATTCCTCAAATTATTAGACAAATGTCTACCCGGAAGAAAGCCTGCTTGGTCTTTATGAATCTCTTCCATCAACACTTTTTTTAATCTCTTGGCCAAAATATCTGCAAAAATTTTGTAATCCACATTGAGTAGTGATATGGGGCGGTAGTTCCTAAGCTGAGTTTTTTAAGTTTCTGTTTTCGGTATAAGTGTAATATATGTTTCTTTCCACGATTCTGGTACCTTTTTCCCTTCCAATATTTCATTACAGACTTCTTTTAAAGGTTGTACTGACCATTCTTTTAAAGTTCTGTAATATCTTGAAGTCAGCCCATCTGGTCCTGGAGATTTGCCCAATTGCATGTTCTGAATGGCATCTTCTATTTCCTGTTCAGATATTTTACAGTTCAACATTAATTTACTTTCTTGAGAGATTTTTTGTAATCCATTTGTCTTCAAAAATCGATCTATGTCAGCTTCTTTCTGTGGCCCTATTGCTATTTGAACCTCTTGTCTTGTAATCATATCATTGAGTAGTGGTGATCTTTTGTCTCCGGGAATTTTCTGCAATTCATTTATCCTAAGAAATTGCTTAATTTTATCTTTGTCTTCTTGTCGTGGCGGATGTCCTCCTGGAGACACCTAGCTTGGTTGTCCTAGGGGATTTTAACATCCATGCCGACACGACCTTACAAGGGGCTGCTCGGGACTTCGTGGAAAGCATGGCCTCCATGGGGCTGTCCCTGAATAAGTCTGGCCCAACCCATAGCCGCGGACATGCCTTGGACCTGGTGTTTACCTCTATGGATGTTGGTGATCTGACACTAAGTAAAAGCGAAACGAAAGAAGTGCCATGGTCAGATCACTTCCTGGTGCAACTGGACTTCTCTGCGACCCATCCCCTCTGCAGGGAGGTGGGACCAATTCGGATGGTCCGCCCCCGCCACTTAATGGATCCAAATGGTTTCCAGAGAGTGGTAGGGGATGCTTTATCCCATGTTGATGGCCTTTCAGCCGATTCCCTGGTGGCCCGCTGGAATGCGGAGTTAACCAGGGCTATTGACTGTTTGGCTCCAAAGCGCCCTCTCCGATTGCATGGAGCCCGGAGAGCCCCGTGGTTCTCCACGGATCTGAGGGCAATGAAACAATCGTTGAGACGGCTAGAGCGCCGGTGGCGGATAACCCATTCCGAATCTGACCGGACACAGGTTAGAGCTCAACGTCGAGCCTACCAAGTGGCGATAGCGACGGCGAAGAAGACTTTCTTCGCCGCCTCTATTGCATCTGCAGAAAACAGCAGCAGGAGACTTTTTCAGGTGGTTCACAATTTAGCGGAACCACCTGCGACATCTGGGCCCAGTATGGGCCACATGATCTCCTGCAATGATTTTGCAAAGTTTTTTGCAGATAAAATCGCTCAGATTTGGGAAGAAGTAGACTCCACCGTGGGAGCAGAGCCAGGGCGGGAGAGTGCTAGAGTCCTGTCTAGTCAAGTTGTGTGGGATCAATTCCAACCTGTTACCTCCGAGGATGTGGACAGGCTGCTTGGACGAGTGAAGCCAACCACCTGCCTCCTGGATCCTTGCCCATCCTGGCTTATAAAAGCTAGCCGGGAAGGACTGGGCGATGGGCTTCGTGGAGTGGTGAATGCTTCCCTCCGTGAGGGAGCCTTCCCAGACCCGCTGAAAGAGGCGGTTATTAAACCGCTTCTTAAAAAACCATCTTTAGATGCGGCCACGATGGCCAATTATCGCCCAGTCTCAAATCTTCCATTCTTGGGCAAGGTGATTGAGCGAGTGGTTGCTGAACAACTCCAGGCACGCCTGGAAGAAGCGGACCATTTGGATCCCTTCCAGTCGGGATTCAGGCCTCATCATGGGACTGAAACTGCCTTGGTCGCACTGGTTGATGATCTCCGGCGGGCTAGGGACAAAGGTGAGAGCTGTTTCCTAGTTCTGCTGGATCTCTCAGCGGCGTTTGATACCATCGACCATAACATCCTTCTGAACCGTCTTGAGGGGCTGGGAGCTGGGGGCACTGTCATACAGTGGTTCCGCTCCTTCCTCCTGGGCCGTGTTCAGAAAGTGGTGGTGGGGGATGAGTGTTCAGACCCCTGGGCCCTCACTTGTGGGGTGCCTCAGGGCTCTGTCCTCTCCCCCATGCTTTTCAACATTTACATGCAGCCACTGGGAGAGATCATCAGGAGGTTTGGGCTGGGTGTTCATCAGTATGCGGATGATACCCAGCTCTACCTCTCTTTTAAATCAGAACCAGTGAAGGCAGTGAAGGTCCTGTGTGAGTGCCTGGAGGCGGTTGGAGGATGGATGGCGGCTAACAGATTGAGGTTGAATCCCGACAAGACAGAAGTACTGTTTTTGGGGGACAGGAGGCGGGCAGGTGTGGAGGATTCCCTGGTCCTGAATGGGGTAACTGTGCCCCTGAAGGACCAGGTGCGCAGCCTGGGAGTCATTTTGGACTCACAGCTGTCCATGGAGGCACAGGTCAAATCTGTATCCAGGGCAGCTGTTTACCAGCTCCATCTGGTACGTAGGCTGAGACCCTATCTGCCTGCGGACTGTCTCGCCAGAGTGGTACATGCTCTAGTTATCTCCCGCTTGGACTACTGCAATGCGCTCTACGTGGGGCTACCTTTGAAGGTGACCCGGAAACTACAACTAATCCAGAATGCGGCAGCTAGACTGGTGACTGGGTGCGGCCGCCGAGACCATATAACACCGGTCTTGAAAGACCTACATTGGCTCCCAGTAAGTTTCCGAGCACAATTCAAAGTGTTGGTGTTGACCTTTAAAGCCCTAAACGGCCTTGGTCCAGTATACCTGAAGGAGCGTCTCCACCCCCATCGTTCTGCCCGGACACTGAGGTCCAGCTCCGAGGGCCTTCTGGCGGTTCCCTCACTACGAGAGGTCAAGTTACAGGGAACCAGGCAGAGGGCCTTCTCGGTAGTGGCGCCCGTCCTGTGGAACGCCCTCCCATCAGATGTCAAAGTGATAAACAACTACCTGACATTCAGAAGACATCTGAAGGCAGCCCTGTTCAGGGAAGTTTTTAATATGTGACATTTTAGTGTATTTTTTATCTTTGTTGGAAGCCGCCCAGAGTGGCTGGGGAAACCCAGCCAGATGGGCGGGGTACAAATAATAAATTATTATTATTATTATTATTATTATTATTTACCTTTTTTATACAGCTGTTTAAAATATTTCTGAAAACATTTTCTAATATCTCCAGGGTTTTCCACAGATTTTCCCTCCAATACAATATTTGTGATCGTATTTTCTTTCTATCTCTTTTTTATAAGATTTTCAAAGTATTACAAAAAGAAAAAAGAAAAATACAAAATACAAAATAAAAACAGTTAAAAACAATTCAATCTTTTCATGTCTTATCTTTCATTCGCTTGTTTCCCAGACCTCCTCACACCTCCCTTTTTTGTATCCAGTTCAATTGGTTGGTTCAGCAAATCCTTTCCCTCTTTATTTTTATCCTAATCTTTAATCTTAAATATATTATAACTTTAAATTATTCCCTTATTATCAGTCCATTTTTACACATCCTTATAACATTGCTGCTGAAAACCACTTAACTTCAATCCAACATCGTTCTAACATTCATTAATTTTACAATATTTCTGTAAATAATCTTTAAATTTCTTCCAATCTTCTTCCACCAACTCTTCTCCCTGGTCTCGGATTCTGCCGGTCATTTCCGCCAATTCCATATAGTCCATCACCTTCATCTGCCATTCTTCCAGGGTGGGTAGATCTTGTGTCTTCCAATACTTTGCGATAAGTATTCTTGCTGCTGTTGTGGCATACATAAAGAAATTTCTATCCTTCTTTGGCACCAATTGGCCGACAATGCCCAGGAGAAAGGCCTCTGGTTTCTTCAGGAAGGTATACTTAAATACCTTTTTCATTTCATTATATATAAGAAAGCCTTAATCCTTGGGCACGTCCACCAAAGGTGAAAGAATGTACCTTCAGTTTCTTTACATTTCCAACATTTATTATCGGGCAAATGATAGATTTTTGCAAGCTTGACTGGTGTCATGTACCACCTGTATATCATTTTCATAATATTCTCTCTTAAGGCATTACATGCCGTAAACTTCATACCTGTGGTCCATAACTGTTCCCAGTCAGCCATCATAATGTTATGTCCAACATCTTGTGCCCACTTAATCATAGCAGATTTCACCGTTTCATCCTGAGTATTCCATTTCAACAGCAAGTTATACATCCTAGACAAAGTCTTAGTTTTGGGATCTAACAGTTCTGTTTCCAATTTTGATTTTTCCACCTGGAATCCAATTTTCTTGTCCAAATTGTATGCCTCCATTATTTGATAATACAGTGGTGCCTCGCAAGACGAAAAGAATCCGTTCTGTGATTCTCTTCGTCTAGCGGTTTTTTCGTCTTGCGAAGCAAGCCCATTGACAGCTTAGCGGATTAGCGCTACAGCGGTCTAGCGGCTTTTCGCGATCAGCTGTTAAGCGGGTTATCAGCGGAACAGCTGATAGGCGGCTTAGCGGCTTAGGAAAAGGGGGGGGGAAGCGGAAAAAAACCGCGGGGACGCGCAAGATTTTTTCGTCTTGCGAAGCAACCCCATAGGGAAATTCGTTTTGCGAAGCGCCTCCAAAACGGAAAACCCTTTCGTCTAGCGGGTTTTCCATCTTGCGAGGCGTTCGTCTTGCGGGGCACCACTGTAATGAAGCCAATCTCGCACTTTGTTTTTTAGTTTTTCAAAACTCTGCAATTTCAATTTATCTCCCTCTTGTTCCAAAATTTCCCAATATTTCGGCCCCCTATCTCTTTTTTAATTGCAAAGCCAACAATTTCCCACATTTATTTGCAGATTCAAAATTTCTCTGTTTCATTAATTTTATTTTCCATTCGATTTCTTGATTTATAATTTGAGAAAATTGAGTCTGCAAAGCTTTAATTTCTTTTTGTATCTGTTGGCTTTTAGGCTTTGATCTTAAATTCTTTTCTTTCTCTTTTATTTGAGATAGAATTTTTTCCTTTTTTTCATTTTGTATCTTTTTCTTTATAGCATTCTGTTGTATGAGGAAACCTCTCATAACTCTGCCAACTTTAGACAGGGTTGATTGTCCTCCCAAACAGTGACGGGCAAGCAACACTCCCCACAGATTTCCTGAACCAGACATCTGTAGAACTCCAGTTCCTGGCACAGCTCCGACAGTGCACTTAACTCAGCTTCAGTAGAGGACAGCGCAATGAGACTCTGCTTCTGGGACTTCCACCCAACTAGAGATTCCCCAAACTTTATCACCATCCCAGATACAGACTTTCTGTCATCCAGATTCACCCAGTCACTATCTGTACAGAATGTGAGCTTGGCGTCACCTGTAGCTGACAGTTTGAGCTGGAAGTCCTTGGTATCCTGCAGGTATCTCAGCACCCGCTTAATACTATTCCAGGCACTCACACTGGGCTTTGTAGCTTCCCTGCTGAGCAGATTGGTAGCAAATGCAATGTCTGGCCTGCTCCACTGGGAAAGATACAGCAGACTACCCAAATCTGACTGAAAGATCTCAGTGTTCTCGAACTCGGCGCGTTCTGCTAGCTGACTGTCTTTCACGTAGCTTGTCTCCATGGGTGTTCTAACCCCTACACAAGCAACTGCTCAATCTTGCCTTTCTGGCTGAGCAAGAAGCTTCCATCTTCAGACCTGTCTATCTGTACCCCTAGGTAGACCTTCACTGAACCCAGGTTCTTGAGTTGGAAATGTTTTCCAAGCTCTTTGGCAGACTTCTGCACCTGCTTGTCTGCCCCTGAGACATGAATTATGTTATCTTGTGACTCTCCTGACCCTTTCAGGTACAGGCAGCTGTCAGCAAGACTCTTCTTGAAACCTAAACTCCCTAAGGCTTCATTCAGACACAAGTTCCAATTCCTGGCCGACTGTTTCAAACCGTAAATGGACTTGTGACGCTTCCATACAGCATCCGGCCTATTGCCCTCAAACCCTGGAGGAGGAAGCATGTACAGATCCTCCTGAAGGTCTGAGTTCAAATAGGCCACATCCACATCAAAGTGGTGCACCTGCAAACTTCTCTGCATCAATGGCTAAGAGCATGGGCAGTTTCACTTCAAGAAGTGGGAGCATATACCTCAGTGTAATGCAGCCCCTTCCACTGCGTGAACCCTCTGGCTACTAGCCTAGCCTTGTACTGTGGTTCTCCAGTTGCTGTGGGTTTAAGACGGTAAACCCAGTGACTGCTCACGGCCTGCTTGCCTTTGGCAACGTCGTGAGGGAGGACACACCTAGAGACTCCATTGATCTCATCTCTTTCTGCATTGCCTCATGCCATTTCCTGGCTTCTTCCTGAGGCAGTTTCTGAACATCCTCAAAACTCTCAGGTTCACATTGAGTCATACCAATCCACATGCTGGTGGCCTCAAACCTGTCGGGTGGTTTACCTTTAGTGGTGAGAGCAGAACGTCTCAGCACAACTTCAGGTACCCCCTCTGACCTGCTAGGGCCAGCCAGAATGCCCTTTCTGTCAGAGAACTCCCCCTCTGACTTGCTGCGCCTTCTGGACTTCTCAGCTGGACCTGTGGGTGAGGAAGGAGCACTCCTTTGCTCAAGCTTCACAGCTTTAGGAGACCCCTGTTCCTGCTCTGGGTTGGGACTCTGTGCCTCAGCAGCAGGTTCAGCCTCCACCTCTTCCTCATCAGCAGAGTCAAGCAGACTCTCTGAAAGAACATCAGGGTTCCCATGTATGTGTGTCCACCCACTCTGCTCACAGAACTCAGCACTCCTGCTGATTAGAACCCTGGACTGATTGCCTGTTGGATAGGCAAATCTCCACCCCTTGGTCCCTGGCTCATACCCACAGAAAACCATCTTTTGGGACCTAGGGCCACACTTTCTGTGCTTGGCCTTTGGCGCAAGGATCCAAGCCTCGCAACCAAACACACAGAAGAAATGCACCTTGGGCTTCTTGCCATGCAGCAGGAAATAGGGTGTGTCCCCTACAACAGAACTGAACGAACGGTTCAGAGTTAACAAAACATTCCGCCATGCTTCCCCCTAAAACCTCTGGGGGAGCCCAGCATCAAAAAGCATAGCTTGCGACATCTCCTGAAGCATTCTGTTCCTGCATTCTGCAACGCCATTCTTCTGGGGACTGCGCGACAGTCAGCCTATGGCATATCCCTTTCTGGCGAAAGAAACTCTGCAACGCAGACCCAGTGAACTCTCCACCACAATCTGATTGAAAGCGTTTAACATGCAATGAGTATTGTAACTCAACTGCTGTTATCCAGTCTCCCACTAACGCTGCAGCTTCACTTTTGTGCCTGTGTGCCTGAAGAGCTGCAGAGAAATCCAGCTGGAGCTTCTGCTATGCTGTGTGCTTAAGGCAAGGCAGAGAGCTCGCTGGGAAGAAAGAATCTGGCTGAAGGAAGCATCTCCTTGGAAGCAGGCTGGCAGGCGTGAGTACTTGGCCCTTGTGGGAGGAGATGGCAGAGCTTCAGGAGACCTTTAATGTCCCATTTGAGAGGATCAGTGGGCAGAACTGGGAGGACTGGTCCAGAAGAGTGAGGGCATGGCTCACAGCAAAGGGTCTTTGGAACTGCACTCAGAGGGAACCTACCCCTGCTGCTGCTGGAGCCGATAAAGCAGCAAGGTTAGCGGGTGCTAATGCGCTGAAAAGAGACCAGAGAACAATGGGGCTTTTAATCCCTGCTTTGGATTCCTCAGCCCAATGATCAGGGATGATGGGAGCTGAAGTCCAGCAATATCTGAAGGAGAGCAGGTTCACCATCCCTTCTGAAGAGACAAAGATTTATAGCATTTTAAAAGGAAAACAGAATTCTCTAATTCACGATCAGTTTTATGTGTGATATGATACTGAACATTGAAAATTTATATCCCACTGTTTCATAGAATAGGAACACTGCATTTTATTTTATTTTTTTAAATATTTTTTATTGAGTTTCTTTTCTTAAAGTCATAGACACAAAATTAGGGAAAGAAAATACAAGAAACAAATACAAAACCGAACTAATAAAAAGGTCAATACAATCCAATTTTCAGTCGTTTTTTCAGTATTCCAAATGGACTTCCCCACATCCTCCCGACTCTGCGTTCTTTGTAATAAAAGTTTCAGCAATTTGTTACCCTGTTTCTTAACTTACTGTATCTTTCAGTTATTATGTTTCTAAGTTCACAATATTATATCCCAACTTTGTACATTTAAAATTAACATAATAAAATTGTTTCATATTACCACCTCTTTTTTCTTGTCTTAATTTTCAGTTTACCTAATCAAGTTGCTAAAGCAAAAAAAAATTTCCTAATCGTGCATATTTCTTAACATTCATACAACTTATAGTGTTTTTGCAAATAGTCCTTAAATTTTTTCCAGTCCTCTTCCATTGTTTCCTCTCCCAAATCTCGGATTCTGCCAGTCATCTCAGCCAGTTCCATGTAGTCCATCAACTGCGTCTGCCACTCCTCCAGCGTGGGTAAATCTTGAGTCTTCCAGTGCTTTGCAATAAGAATTCTTGCTGCTGTAGTAGCGTACATAAACAAAGTTCTGTCCTTCTTTAACACCTTCTGGTCCACCATGCCCAATAGGAAGGCCTCTGGTTTCTTGGGAAAGGTATACCTAAATACCTTTTTTAACTCGTTGTAAATCATTTCCCAGAAGGCCTTCACCTTTGGGCAGGTCCACCAAAGATGGAAGAATGTCCCTTCTGCCTCTTTACATTTCCAACATTTATTATCAGACAAGTAGTATATCTTAGCTAACTTGACTGGGGTCATGTACCACCGGTATATCATTTTCATAATGTTTTCTTTCAAGGCATTACATGCCGTAAACTTTATACCGGTGTTCCATAACCTTTCCCAGTCTTCAAACATAATGTTGTGTCCAATATCCTGTGCCCATTTTATCATGGCAGATTTCACTGTCTCATCCTGTGTATTCCATTTAAGCAGCAAGTTATACATTTTCGAAAGTGTCTTAGTTTTTGATTCTAACAATTCCGTCTCTAATTTCGATTTTTCCACCTGGAAACCAACTTTTTTATCCATTTTAAAAACCTCTTGGATTTGAGCATAATGTAGCCAATCCCGCACCTTATTTTTTAGTTTGTCTTGGCTCTGCAACCTCCATTTGTCTCCAACTTTTTCAATTATTTCCCAATATTTTGGCCAATAGGCCTCCATGTTGGGTCTTTTCCTAGCCTTGGCCTCCATCGGTGAAAGCCATCTCGGGGTCTTGCCCTCCAGTAAGTCTTTATATTTTGACCAAACCGCAAAGATTGCTCTTCTGACAATATGGCTTTTAAATAATTTATGAACTTTGACCTTGTCGTACCACAGGTAAGCATGCCAACCAAAAGCATTGTCAAACCCTTCCAGATCCAGGACATCAGTGTTCTCCAACAGAAACCAATCCTTCAGCCAGCAAAAGTCTGCAGCTTCATAATACAACCTCAGGTCCGGCAGGGCAAACCCCCCTCTTTCTTTCGAATCAGTTAATATTTTAAACTTTATTCAGGGCTTTTTGCCCTGCCAGACAAATTTAGATATATCCTTCTGCCATTTTCCAAAACATTCCACTCTGTCCACGATCTGTAGGGTTTGAAACAAAAATAACATTTTCGGCAATACATTCATCTTTATAGCTGCAATTCTGCCCAACAAGGAAAGTTTCAACTTTGACCAAGTTTCCAAATCCTTCTTAATTTCCGACCAACATTTCTCGTAATTGTCTTTAAATAAATTCAATTTTTTTTACAGTCAAATGAACCCCTAGGTATTTCACTTTTTTAACAACACTTAGTTCTGTTTCTTTCTGAAACCCCTCTGTTTCTGTAGGTGTCAAGTTTTTGGCCAAAACCTTGGTCTTTTGCTTGTTCAGCTTAAATCCCGCCACCCGACCAAATTCATGAATCAGTTCTAAAACTCTTTTTGTACTAGATACTGGCTCCTGTAGTGTTAAAAGTAGATCATCTGCAAAAGCTTTCAGTTTATATTGTTTCACTCCGACCTCTATTCCTTGTACCAACCGGTCCTCTCTAATCATGTTCAGTAGCACCTCCAGGACTGAGATAAATAGAAGAGGAGATAGCGGGCACCCCTGTCGTGTCCCTTTTTCAATTTTAAACTCCTCTGTCACCACATTGTTCACTATCAATTTAGCTTTTTGCTCTGTATAGATTGCTTGCATTCCATTTTCAAACCCCCGTCCCACTCCCATCCCTTCCAAATTTTTCTTCATAAACATCCAAGAAATATTATCAAAGGCTTTCTCTGCATCAATAAAAATTAACACCGCTCTCCTATTGATATTTGTTTGTAAAAGTTCCAAAATATCAATAATGTTCCTGGTGTTGTCAGACAAATGTCTACCTGGGAGAAAGCCAGCCTGGTCCTTGTGAATTACTTCATTCAAAACTTTTTTAAGTCTACTTGCCAAAATGTCTGCAAAAATTTTGTAATCCACATTTAGGAGTGAGATGGGACGGTAGTTTTTAAGTTGAGTCTTTTCAGTTTCCACTTTGGGGATCAATGTGATGAAGGCTTCTTTCCACGATTCCGGTGCCTTCTTCCCCTCCATAATCTGGTTGCATACCTCTAGCAAAGGTTGTATCAAATATTCCTTCAGAGTCTTATAGTATTTGAAGGTGAGTCCATCCGGGCCTGGAGATTTGCCTAATTGCATATTCTGAATGGCGCCTTCAATTTCCTGTTGTGTTATTTTACAGTTCAGGATTGTTCTCTTTTCCTGAGTTACTTTTGGTAGACCGTTAGATTTTAAAAATTGGTCTATCTCAAACTCTTTCTGTGGCCCCTGTGCATAAAGTTCTTTGAAGTATCTCTGGAAGCACCTTCTGATTTCTTCTGGTTTCTGAACAATTCTCCCATCAATCTCTAGATTTGTAACTGTATTCAATTTTTGTCTCTTTTTCAACTGCCATGCTAGCAGTTTTCCACATTTATTTGCTGATTCAAATGATCTTTGCTTCATTTGTTTAATTTTCCATTCAACCTCTTGATTTATCAATTTCGAATATTGTGCTTGATGGAATTTGATTTCTCTCAGCACCTCCTTCGATTTTGGATTAGTTCTCAATTTTTTTTTCTCCTTCTCTTATTTTCTCCAAGATCTTCTCCTTTTTTCCATTCCAGAGTCTTTTCTTGAACGTATTTTGTTGTATCAGAAACCCTCTCATAACTGCTTTGCTTGCGTCCCAGATCGTTCTTTTTTCCACCGTTGTATTCAAATTTATTTCAAAATAGTCTCTTAGAGTTTTTTGGGCCTTCTTCACCACCTCCTGATCTCTTAATAAGGCGTCATTCATTTTCCATCTGAAGGAACCGGTTGGAGTAAGTCTCAATTCCACTTTCAAGGCGTTATGGTCGGAGCAGGTTTTTGGGCAGATTTCCACTTTTCTAGTCTTAGGTGCCAGCCCTCTAGTTGTCCAAATTTGGTCGATTCGTGTCCATGACAAATGAGCCTCAGAAAAGAAAGTTCCTTCTTTACCTAAGGGGTTCTTTGTCCTCCATATGTCAATCAGGTCCATATTGTCAGTTAGTTCAAAGAAAGTTCTAGGCAGTCTGCCGTCTTTTGTCAGATTTTGGTTTTGTGACTTATCCATGTTTGTAGATACCACCCCATTCATATCTCCCATCATAATGATGTTGGAATAGTCCAAATAGTCCAGCATAGTCTCATGCAGCTTCTTAAAAAATTCCGATTTCCCATCGTTGGGTGCATATATTCCTAATATCAGGAATTTTTCTCCCTGTGTCCGAATTTCAATCGCCAAAATTCTTCCTTGTTCATCTTTAAATAAAAATTTCGGTGACAGGCTCTCCTTTGCATAAATTACCACTCCTCTTTTCTTGACTCTGTCAGATGAGATAAATTCCTGGCCTAGTCTTTTGTTGATTAGCACTTTCCTGTGGAGCCTGGTCACATGAGTTTCTTGCAAACAGATAATGTCCAAATGTTCTTTTTTCAAGATGTGAAATATTTTCCTTCTTTTTTCCGGGGAATTTCCACCGTTTATATTCCAACTTAGTAGCTGCAGAGACATCCTGTACTAATATGTTGATCCTATTATGGGGTCTTCTCCTTTTCCTCTGCTCCCGAGGGTATGGGCAATGGTCCAGCTCCAGGTGTTGGGCCCGGTAGTGGCCAAGCTGCTGCTGCTCCTTTTTGGAGGTCTTCTCCGTGGTCGTGTAGGAACTTTTCCTGATCTTCTGTCGATTTGATTTTAACCTTCTTTTCTTTGTATGTAAAAGATAGTCCTTGTGGGAATTCCCACCTATAAGGAATTCCGTTGTGTCTCAAAAGTTTTGCCAGTTCTGTGTAGGCTGCTCTAAGGTCCAATAATTGTTTAGGTATATCTCTGTAAATTTCCGCCTTTTTATCTTGTATTTCAAGTGAATTTTTGAAATGAAGGCTTAGTATCTTATCTCTCTCTTCCCTTGATCTCAAAATTATCAAACAGTCTCTGGATCTGTCCTTCCTTACCACTCTTCCCAGTCTGAATGCCGAAACAATTTTAAAGTCGTTATCTTCTTTTATACCCCAGAACTTGGAAAATTCTGTTGTCAGGTAGCCGATCAAATCTCCTTGTTCAAGTTCTGGAATAGCTCTCAGTCTGAGGTTATTCTCACGATTTTTCAATTCCACCATTGACAGGTAGGCTTGTTGTTCGCCAATCTGTTTGCGCAGGGGTTTGACTTCTCCCTTAATCTCCTCGACCCCTTTATTCGCTTGCTCTGCTTTTTGAGAGGCTTCCACAGCTAGTTTACGGTTTTCGGCCGTTGCTCCTTGTAGGTTTTCAATTGCTTGTGTATGCTGGGAAACCTGGTCGGTCAGTTTCTGGATCAAGGATATAGATTGGTCAGTTTTTAATGATTGGTCATCAACCTTTTGGTTTAAGGTTGACAGTTGTTCCAAGATTTGTTTTAAAACTGCTTCAGAGCCTCCTGCTGCCATATCTTCCTCTGCAAACTTTTCTGTTTCCGCCTTCTGTGCTATCAATGGGACCGATGATCTGCGTCCTTGGATCAAAGTTGTTTGTACCAGTTGTCCAGACTTTTTTTCCTTTTCTTTTTCCTTGGCTTCCTTAGCTTTGGCGGCTCTTGTTTTTCCTGTACCACTCATTCCACATCTGTCAATGTTCAAGGTCAGCTTAATTATTGTCCCATGGGAAAGGCAGATCCAGTTTGTAAACAATCAGTAGAGAGAAAGTCAAAATAAAAAGCAGTTCCCAGGCTTTTGTAATTCCAAAGTCCTCTAGGGGGAGTGCCACCAGAATTCAAGACAAAGAAGGAAATTTTCCGCCATTAAAGTCCCTTTAATCCTAGTCCAAAAGCTCTATAGTCCGGAGCAAAAGAGAGGTTCCCCAGAGCTCTTTTTATATTTAACAAGGTTTCAATAAAAGTGCCTGCAACAGTGTCAAATCCAGTCTATTTGTGCTCAAAAGTAACAGTTAAGCAGTAACAGTTTCCGCAGTTTGACAGTTCTCTCCTATCTGGCAGCCCGACGATCTGGCTCTTTATCTTAAGTAATCCAAAAGCAAGAGGATAGCTCAAATTCAAAATCCCTTTAACTTAAAAAAGATCTATTCTTTCCTTTTAACAACCAAGTCCATAAATACACGAAAGCTCCAACTTTGACAGCTCTCTTTCAAAGCGCTTCCCGCTTCTCGGAGTCTTTGCTTTGATCTTGCTAGCAATGTCGGGAGACGGACTTCCTTTTACTTTTAATCTCCCGTTTTCAGCCGAATTCAAAAATTTAGTTTCCAAATTAATGCCCCTTACTCACGGGTATGTTGCTTGCAGCCTGATTTCAGGAAGAAAGGTCGGCGCTCGTCCGTAACAGCCGCGCGGCTTCGCTTCCGCGGAAAGAGCGATGAACTCACAGCACCGCAACTCCTTCCACACTCCGGAGCCCCTTACGGGGTTCCTTCTGCGTATTCGGGGTCGCATCTGGTGCCCGCCGAGTCCCACGGCCACGGGCTCACTCTACCCGTGGTTTATCTTAATGGGTCGCTGCTATGCCGCAGCGTACGACCCTTTTCCGCGGAGCCCCTCTTCAGAGGATGAAGAGGACCGCCATTACGATTTCGCGCCGCCTCCGGAAGTCTGGAACACTGCATTTTAGACTAGTCTGCCCTCACATTCCTGAGTCCAGCAATCAAGACATTTGGGGAAGCTGGCAGCCTAAATGGAGATTAGGAAAATGAGAAATATAGTAATTCTCTAGTTTGGGTGCAAGGATGCTCTTGCAGAGTAGGGGCGTGTGCACACATGGCGATCAGGGCTAGGCATGCACTATTGCAGTTCTCCAGAAAATCTTGCACTAAGGAAACTCCATTTCCCAAATCACAATAAAGGATAAAAATCAAACTTTTTATATATAAAAAATACATTTAAATAATGTGCACAATTTATGCTACTTTTAAGATGAAATATTTCAATGGATGTTGGAGTTTTCTTTTTCTTTTTTATATAAATTTTCATTAGGTTTTTTTTAAAAGTATCATTTTCAACAGTAATTAAACATACTTTTACATCTTATACAATTTTTTTGACTTCCATCAATCACATCTGAAAATTTTCCAATCTAATCACTTAATATACATTTCTTCTTTCACTATTACATTTAAATCTCATAACTAATATCTCTATTCTTTTTCTTCTTTGCAATGTTTCATATATTTCTCCTTACAAAACTTCTTGTAGTCCTACTAGCGTAATTTGTTGATTACAGTTGCTCTTTGAATAGTTCGTATATTTCTACCAATCTTCTGTGAATCTCTGGTCCCACAGGTTTCAAATCCTTCCTGTCATTTTATCTAATTCTGCATAGTCCATTAATTTTGTCTGCCATTCTTCTTTGGTCGGAATTTCTTCTTGCTTCCATTTCTGGCCTAACAATACTGTTATTGCATATAAAAACAATTTAACATCTTGTCTATTGATATCCTCACCTATAATACCAAGTAAAAATGCTTCTGGTTTTTTAAAAAATGTATATTTCAACATTTTTTCATCTCATTATATATCATTTCCCAGAAGTTTTTTACTTTCTTACATTCCCACCACAAATGATAAAATGTTCCTTCTTTTTCTTTACATTTGCAACATTTATTATTTGTCTTATACATTTTGGCTAATTTCACAGGTGTAATATACCGTCTATACATCATTTTCATCATATTCTTTTCAAGGCATTACAAGCTGTAAATTTTATTCTTTCTTTCCACAACCTCTCCCATTCTTTTTTTTTTTTTTAATCTTTATTTATACAATAACAAAAACACACACAAAAAACACAAATACAAAATTACACACAAATTACAAAAATAACCATAGACACATAATTTTCTTGGCAAACAATAAAACATCTATTGGTCTTAACACTAAAGACCCAACTTCCCGTCTATTCCACATTTCAAATTCATATTACTTATTGCCAATACACATTTTCATAATTAAACTTATTCTCAATAAATCTAATTTCTTCTATCTACCTAGCAACTATTACTGAAGTTCCTCGAATGCTGCAACAGAATTTAAACTACTATATTTATTTTTCAGATATTCTTTAAAAACCTCCCATTTAGAAACAAATTCCTGTTTTGATTTATTCTTTATCTTTTCTGATAAACCATCTAATTCGGCATATTCTGTCAGCTTTTGGATCCAATCTTGTATAGAGGGGATTTCATTACTCTTCCATTTTGCTGCGATCAAAACTCTTGCTGCCACCGTCGCATATAAAAAGATACCCTTCCTCTTTTGTGGAATATCCAAATCTGTTATTCCCAGGAAGTAGGCCTCTGGTTTTTTATCGAAAGAGATCTTTAGCATTTTTTGCAGTTCTGCATGTATACTCTTCCAGAATACCTGTATTTTCCTACATATCCACCACATATGGTAGAATGTTCCTGAGTCTCCGCATCTCCAACAATTACTTGACACATTTTTATACATTTTTGAAAGTTTCCATGGTGTTAGATACCATCGATGTTGCATTTTTTGAAAGTTCTCTCTAATCGTGTAACAGTTTGTGAATTTCCAATTTATCTTCCATAAATTTTCCCATTGGGCCATGGTTATTGAATGGCCAAAATCCTGGGACCACCTCACCATTGCCACTGTTACCTCCTCCTCCTTGACTGTCCAGTCAAGGAGGAGTCGGTAAGTTTTGGAAAGAGTTTTCCTTTTAGAATTTACAAGATCAGATTCGAATCGAGAAATTTCTACTGAGAACCCCTTTTGTTTGTCAGATTTAAATTTTTCAAATAACTGATGGTATTGGAACCAGTCTGAAATGTGTTCTCTTATTTCTTCAATTTTTTAAAATTTTATTTGGTTATCTTCATTTTTTAGAAGTATTTTATATGTTGGCCAGCTTTCCTGAGTATTTTTCCGTTTTACTGCTATGGCTTCTACTGGAGAAGTCCACCACGGGACTTTAGGCTCCATCAGGTCTTTATATTTTTCCCATACAGCAAAGAGTGACTTTCTTATTATATGGTTGGTGAAATTTTTATGAATTTTCACTTTTCCATGTATTAGGTAGGTGTGCCATCCCCAACGGTTGTCGAAACCTTCCAGGTCCAGGAGGTCTGGATCCTGCAACGTGCACCAATCTTTTAGCCAGGTGAAACAGGCTGCCTCGTAGTAAAGTTTTAAGTCGGGTAGGGAAAAGCCTCCTCTCTCTTTTATGTCTATTAAGATCAGGTGTTTAATCCTAGGTTTCTTCCCTTCCCACAGGAATTTGGAAATTTCTCTTTGCCATATCTTGAGACAACCTGCTTCACCCAGTATCGGAATCATTGGAAATAAAAAGATTAATTTTGGAAGCACGTTCATCTTTATAATGGAAATCCTACCCAGAAACATTAATTTTAGTTTTCTCCAGGTTATCAAGTTTTTTCTAATCTCTAACCAAGTTTTGGTGTAATTATCCTGAAATAAGTTTATGTTCTTGGGGGTGATCCAAATACCCAAATATTTCGCTTTTGAAGAGATTTTCAGGCCCAATATTTTTTCTAAGTCGTCCTTTTCTTCTGTGGTTACATTTTTAACAAGCATTTTTGTTTTTGTTATATTCAGCTTAAAGCCTGCCACTTCTCCAAATTCTTTAATCAGTTCCAGCACTCTTTTCAGACTTTCTTTAGGGTTTTCAGTCATAACAAGTAAATCGTCCGTGAAAGCTTTAATTTTATATGTTTTGTTTCCCAGAGTGATACCTTTAACAAGCTGATCCCTTCTTATCTGATTGTTCAAGACTTCCATCACCAAGATAAATATCAGTGGAGACAGTGGGCAGCCCTGTCTGGTTCCCTTGTTTATTTTGCACTCCTCAGTAATTCTTCCGTTGATGATCAATTTTGCATATTGTTCCGAATAGATGGCATTTATTCCTTTACAAATATTTTCTCCCAGTCCGATTTCTTCCATTAATTTTTTCATAAACTTCCAGGACACGTTATCAAAAGCTTTTTCAGCGTCCACCAACATAATAGCTGCTGGTTTATCAATTTTAATATCCAAATATTCCAATACATTAATCACACATCTAATATTGAATTGCATAAATCGTCCGGGAAAGACTCTCCTCCCTGAAAGAGAGGGGAGTGGTTGTGGGCGGGAGCCCGAGCACCGCCCAGCAGGGGGCGTTGCCCCCTGCCTCCAGCTCACCTGGCTGGCGCTCACGCCCCCCGGTGGCCACCCAACCAGGTGCCGCGGAGGGGGCGTGTTCAGCAGCCTTTTGCTGCAGTGCCAGCCTCTTCCTGGCCTCATTCCTCCTCCTCGTCCCGTTGCGTTCCTCTCACGGTGTTGCTATAGAAACGCTGTTTGAAGCTCAGCGGTTAACGAGCGGTGCTTGGGGGCTTTGTTATTCAGCATTCACATTTGTAAAGAGGCAGCGATTCACCTCCAGCTTTGTCCCCTCGGGACCTGGCTGCTGATTTATTGTTCCATTGTTTCCTCATCATGCAGCTGCACTCTTAGTGTTACCTTTTGTTCTGGCAGCCGAAGGATCGCTATTGTTGTCACGTTGCCTGGCAACTGATCAACTTGCAGTTTCCTCTTTGCATAGTTAGTAGAAGCTTAGCAGTTAGGGGAAGCCTGAGCAATTTTTCATTGTTTGTATAGCAAGGTGGAGCTTAGCAGCCTTAGTGGAAGTTTTAGCTCCTGTTTTTTCCTGGGTTGACTATACTAGGAAACTAGGAAACAGTGGCAGTTATAGTGGATATTATTATTTAATAACCACTCAGTAATTGATTATCCTACAGAGTGAGTATAGTACATATTACACAGTGACATTAAAGCAACAGTAATATCAATTTTTAACGCAATTCGGATTTCTTTAATAGTATTATTGGCTATTAAATTTGCAGTTGGTGTTGGTGTTACTTGAATATTATCATTTGGGAATTGCTCAGCTGGACATTATTTAGCATTGAGTGGATACTGAATATTATAATTTAGAATTGCTCAGCATTTGATTATCTTACAAGGACAGCATATAGTTTATTTAACTGCACAGTGACATTATAATTGATATAATCCCTCAGTGCTTTGGAAATTGATTGCTTTTGACAGCACCTATTAAGCAGCAATAGTGATACACCATTTATATTAACCAATTTTGGAACAAACAGCTACAGCAATAATAGTTATTTGGATCTAAAGAAATAATTACAAGTTGTTAATTTTCTTCATTTTACTTTAAAATTAGGCAAGCTTATCATAGACAATAGTGATAAATAAATGATAATAATAATAATTGTAAAGTAAATTAATTTGTACTAATAATTGATAAAGCTAATAAATAAATAAACAATAACAATAAAAAATAATAAAGAGTTAATTTGAAATTAAATAAATAAATATAGCTAATAATAATAATAATAATAAATAATAAAATAATAACAATAAAAAACAACAACAATAATAATAATAAATAAATAAATAAATAAATAAATAAATTTTAAAAAGGAAACAACTGCAGTTTTAGATAACCCAAACCAATAAGCAGCAGTTACATTTATATTATACGAAGCGCACATCATGGCTCCTAAGAGAAAGCGCGTGTCTGAGGCAGCACGTGACGCGGCTAAAAACTCCTCCCGGGGGCAACAGGGTAGGAGTAACAATCCAAAGCCCATTTCACATTTCCTCAATGCCTTTAGGTCATTTATTGACGACTATGAACAACGCTTTCCCGACGAGGATCCCAGTCCTCCCTCTTCTCCCAATGTCATTCCAGATATGCAGGTGGTTCCAGAGAGTTCCCGATCTTCCCAATGGGACGATCTACCTAGCACATCGGCTGCACTCCTTAATAATTCTCAGTTGGCAGGGGCAGCTTCGAAGTCCAGCTCAGAACCGGTTCGGACCAGGTCCCAGTCACAGGCTTCGGCATCCGCGTCTCGTGTTCGTGGGGGGAAAGCGACATCTAAGTCTACTCGCAATAACAATCTTGTTGCCCCTAGCTCTTCTAATCCATCACAGGACAAGCGGCCCAGGGTGCAGTTGCCTGATTCGGCGTCTTCATCGGCGGCAGAGGACGAGCAACAGGAGGTAGAGGACGCCACCGCCGCAGCGTCGGTGGAGAAGCCTTCGGGTAAGAGGCGTGAAAAGAAGAAGCACACTTGTAGGAGAAGCAGGTCGAGGAAGGATGACACGGACGATGACACAGGTACTTCTTCCTCCGAATATGATAGTGATGCGTCCCTGGGTTCCTACTGGGGAAAAGGCGAGGAAGTGTCTGGTCTTCTGGACTGGGCGCTCGCTAGGAGGGCCAATTGCCACCGGAAAAAGGTTTGGGGAACCCAGGAGTGGAAGGATGGGGCTCTGGTAAAGGACGCCACCACATCCACCTATTCAACTTCAGATGTTATACCAGGTGATCATCTATCCCCTAAATTAGGTGCAAAAATCTTAAATGGAGAATTTGTTGACATGTTTAAGTTAGTTCCTCCTGCAGAGGAGTTAGGTAGGGGCGAAAAGAGGCCTTCCCATGGGAAGAGAAGGAGCAAGTACCCTTCCGTGCCTAGGACATTTGAAAATTGGCTCGATGGTTTTCAGGCCTTTATGGGGACGATTGTTGCTGCCTATCCCAAGCGGGCGGTTCACCTTGTTGCTTACCTTTCGCATATCCGTACGGCTTGCGCCCTCTCAGGGGAGGCCACCGCCATAAGCTATGACAAGAAGTTTCGAAGGAAGGCTTCGAGGATCCCGTTAGCACGCTGGGATCAGATCGAGAATGGCATCTGGTCAGTAGCTGTTGGTCCTTACGTAGAGAAGAAACCAGTCGACCCATATCGGTCGGCCAGGACCGAGCAAAGAAGGGATCTCAAGTGCAGGGTGTGCTGGGAGTTCAACAAGGGATCGTGCCAGAGGCCTTCATGTAAATACCCACATGAATGTGAGAGATGTGGCGGGGCACATCCGGTAGCAACTTGCTTTAAGGGGGGAAGGCAGCCCTTTCGTGGGGGCCGGGGGTTCCATCATTCCAGTTCCCGGGGAGCCCCTGCGGCGGGGAACAGGAGATGAGGTAGTTTTGGAGTTGGCTTTCCCCCCTATTAAGCTTGCCCCCCTTTGCGACCTTCTGTCCTTTTACCCAGACAAAAATGCAGCTGTTTACCTTCGGGAGGGCTTTTCCAGTGGGTTTAGAATACCTGTAACGGGTTCTTTAATAGCGAAAGACTCCCCTAATCAGAAGTCGGTGAGGGAGAGACCGGAAGTCGCTGAGAGGAAGATAGCCAAAGAGGTGAGCGCAGGCAGGGTAGCAGGCCCGTTTGACAGCCCCCCCATCCCAAACTTGCACATATCACCATTAGGCATCGTGCCCAAGAAAACCCCTGGGGAATTTAGGCTCATTCACAATCTCTCTTATCCGAAAGGCGGCTCGGTTAACGACGCCATCCCACCAGAGTTATGCACGGTTAAATATGCCTCCTTCGACCAGGCAGTTAAGCTAATCCGTAGTTTTGGTCGTGGGGCACTGTTGGCAAAGTGCGATATCGAATCGGCTTTCCGCCTTTTGCCAGTCCATCCTAGTGACTTTCGGTTGCTGGGTTTCAAATTTCAAGGAAAATACTACGTTGACAGGGCCATGCCAATGGGCTGCGCAGTGGCCTGTTCGGCATTCGAAGCTTTCAGCACGTTCTTGGATTGGGCCCTGCGTTTTAGGACCAATTCCATTGGGATCACGCATTACCTGGATGATTTTCTTTTCGTGGGTAAGTCCAACACGGGGGAATGCGCCTCCTTGCTTGAGGCCTTCTCAGCTCTGGCCCATGACCTGGGTGTTCCTCTTGCTGCCGAGAAAACTGAGGGACCAGCCACGCGCCTAACTTACCTGGGCAGCGAGCTGGATACAATGGCCCAGTCATCCCGCCTACCTGTGGAAAAGATTGAAGCCCTTAAGGAATTAATTCAAGACACTCTTAGGCTTAGGAAGATCACCCTTAGGCAAATTCAATCTTTATTAGGCCATTTTAACTTCGCGTGCAGGGTGGTGTCCCCCGGACGCCCCTTCTGTGCCCGCCTGGCCAGATTGTCAGTTGGTCTTAGACACCCGCACCACAGGGTCCGCCTCCCCAGACCAGTCAGGGCAGATCTGGAGGTGTGGACGACTTTTTTGGAAAACTACAATGGGGTATCTCTATGACAGGAGGTCTTGAATTTGTCATCAGACTTCCAGGTCCAATCAGACGCGGCTGGGTCCTTAGGCTTTGGCTTGTACTTCAAGGGGCGCTGGTGTGCACAACGATGGCCGACGGCACGGCAAGGTCAGGCCATCACGCGGGATCTCACCTTTCTTGAGTTCTTTCCAATAGTGGTGGCCGTTCACATCTGGACGGAAGAGTTTTGAGATCACCGCGTGTGCTTCAGGACCGACAACCTGGTGGTGGTGAACATTCTAGCCAGGCAGTCATCTCGGTCTGAGAGGGTCTCCTCCCTTCTGCGGGCGTTCATCCTCCGGTGCCTTGAGTACAACATAATATTTTCAGCCAAATTCGTACCAGGAGCCAATAATGACATAGCCGATGCCCTGTCTCGATTTCAGATACCTCGCTTCCGGTCGCTTGCACCCTTTCCGGAGCACCTGTGGAACGTTGGAGGCGCAAAGTGATACAGGGAGTATTAGCGTCCGTGGCACCTTCCACTCTTAGGTCCTACAAGAAGGCCTGGTGTGATTTCCTTGGTTTCAGGTCTGGGTTATCTGGGCTCTCACATAACGTACCTCCTACCACTGACGATGTCTTGCAGTATCTTTCCCATCTCGATGATCTGGGACGTGCTCCTAAAACCTTAAAGATTGACATAGCTGCCATCAGCTTCTTTTCAAAAGCTACATTCGCTCATGACCCGTGTTGCGACTTCTTGATCCGTAGAGCCATCGAGGGTTGGGGCAGGTTACAACCTCCCAGGGCCGAGAGCCGTAAGCCGATTTCTTACGGGTTGTTATCTCAGATACGCATAAAACTCAGGTCAATTTGCTGGTCCAGGTTTGAGGCACGTCTCTTTTCCGCAGCATACGCTATCGCCTTTTTTGGCGCGCTCAGAGTTGGTGAGGTGGTGTTTGAAGTCAGCGCACAAGGTTCAACACGCGGCCTCCTGTGCGAGGACGTGCAGTTGTCCGAAACTACCGTGACAGTGCGTATACGTCAGTCCAAGACTGATCAGGCTGGTAGGGGTGTCCTGGTTAAGCTCACGGCGGCGTCACAGCAGGGCCCATGCCCGGTAAAGGACACTAGGCGGTACCTCTACCTTAGACCGCCCGGCCCGGGTCCGTTTCTGGTCCACGAAGATGGGTCACCCTTGTTGAGGCACCAATTCACCAGAGTACTTCGCAAGGCTATTGAGGCTTGTGGTCTATCCTCCCAGGAGTACGCTGCGCACTCATTTAGGATTGGCGCCGCAACCACGGCTGCGCACCTGGGGTTACCGGCGGATAGGATAAAAGAAATGGGCCGGTGGAAATCCAATGCTTATAAGTCTTATATTCGCTAGTAGGCGACCTGCCGCTTTACCCTACTTACCTGCCTTTTCTTTTCTGTCTTTTACCCCCAGCCATGCTCAGAAGAAGCGTGTGGATTTGCGGCCACAGTATAGTTCATTGGGCCCGCGTCCGAGCGGTGAGCTGCGGCCTTGCACCCAATCTTGGCCTTCCACATGGTGTTCGAGTTTCCTGGTTTTCAAGAAGAGGCATGCGTTGGGAGGAGCTTATGCCTTTGCTGTGGGAGAAAGTGGCCAAGTTCGGCCCTCCCGACATCCTTGTGATTCATTTGGGGGAGAATGACCTCACTAACAGAAGGAGTGTGGACTTGTTGTGGAGCATAAAAAGAGACTTGAATGCATTTGCAGCCTTGTGTCCCAGAACATTTGCAGCCTTGTGTTCTGGTCCTCCTTCCTGAAAAGAACTGTTTGGCGCGGTGCGCAAAGCTGTATGGCCATTGAAAGAACCAGGAAACTTGTAAATCGGGCGGTAGCCCGTTGGGTGCGCTTTATGTATGGCCGAGTCATTTAGCATGACCGTATCCGGATTGGCGACCAAGCTTTATATCGGAATGACGGTGTCCACCTATCGGATCTGGGGAAAGACATTTGGTTAGCTAGCGTCATCAAAAGCATCTGGGATTGGTTGCAGCTTTGAGGGTATTGGCGGCGAGCCTTTGGCTCGGGTGGCGGTTAGGCATTGGAATAATGTGTTGTGGTGTGTCGAAGTGCTAGGTGTGGCCATCGCCTATGCCTTCAATTTTAGGGGTATTCCGTTAAAGGAATCTGGCGGTCGTGTATTCTGTCCGATGCCTGCTTGGCGGGAGGCCATGGCACGACCCTCGGTGACAGCAGGGGTGAGCCTATAGTTGGATTAGCATCAACAGGCTCCACCTACTGGTGAATAAACCCACTTGTTTCGATCCAATGCCTAAGCCAATACCTTTTCATTGCTGTAATCAATAAAGTTGTGGCCTTTTCTTGCCCATCAACCTTATATCACGTGTCCTTGTGTCTTCATTTCACTTCGCGGGGGTCGGGTCCTCGAACCACAAGAAATCCGGTTTGATCTTTATGGATTATCTCTTTCAGCACTATTTTTAATCTATTTGCAAGAATGTCTGCGAATATCTTGTAATCATTATTTAGCAGTGCAATGGGTCTGTAATTGGCCATGTTTGAGGCATCTGTTCCCTGTTTATGGATAAGAGTAATAAAGCTGTCCTTCCAGGTTTTCGGAAGCTTTCCATTTGCCAGAATATTATTCATTAGGTCTTTCATGGGAAGAAATAATGCTTGTTCTAACTTTTTATAGTAATTAGCTGGAAGACCATCTGGGCCCGGTGTCTTTCCTAATTTTGATCTCTGTATAGCTTGTTGCACCTCCATAGCTGTTATTGGTGAGTTCAAGAATTCAGTTTTTTCCTTAGGTATTATTGGTAGTTTATTTTTGCCCAAATAGTCAATTATTT
Source organism: Podarcis muralis (assembly GCF_964188315.1). Taxonomy (NCBI): domain Eukaryota; kingdom Metazoa; phylum Chordata; class Lepidosauria; order Squamata; family Lacertidae; genus Podarcis; species Podarcis muralis. Next base: position 12,163,961 of record NC_135674.1, read on the forward strand.
TTTCTAGAGTCTCTGGACCTTCTTTATATAGTTTTCCCAAAAAACTAGCAAAGTTTTTACTAATTTCCTTCGGTTCTTGAATCCATTTGTCTTCAATTTTAATTTTATTGATAATTCTATCTTCCTTTTTCTTCTTTAATTGCCAGGCCAGAAGTTTGTCGGGTTTATTTGCAAACTCAAAATTTCTATGTCTCAACCATTTCATCTTCCATTCTATCTCTTCATTTATTATCATGGAAAATTGCATCTGTAAAATTTTTATACTTTGCTTAATTTTGCTTTAAAAACTTTGCTTTTATACTTTGCATCATCTGGTTTTTGGAAAAGGATCCTTTCCTTTTTTCTAATTTCCTCCCAGATCTCCATTTTCTTCTTCTCCTTTATTTTCCTTTGGAATGCGTTTTGTTGTATAAAGAAGCCTCTTATGACGGCTTTACCCGCGTCCCAAACCATCTCTAGATCTACTCCTTGATTTAAATTAAACTTAAAATATTCTTCGAAGATGTGCTTGGCCTTCTGTACAATTTTTTCATCGTTTAGCATACTCTCATTACCTAAGTTGCCACCTTTTAACCTTTTCTTCTTTTCCTTTAAAGTTAACCCAGACTGTGATCTGAAATTGTCCTTGGGTGGATTTCTGCTTTTGTAATATTATTTAATAAATCCTTTGTTGTCCAAATCGCGTCGATTCGTCCCGCCGATTTATGTGGCTCTGAATAATGTGTAAATTCTTTCTCTGTTGGATTCTTAAACCTCCAAGCGTCGAACAAATTCAGGAGTTCTATTAATTGGAAAAATGTAGTTGGGAGTTTGTTCTGCCTCTTTTCTTTCTTCTTTATTGTTCTGTCCATGTTTGGATTGACTACTCCATTAAAATCTCCTAATAATATAATTTCCCCCCCTAAATATTCTATGACTTTTTCTTCCAGGAATTGATAGATTTCGGATTTTCTTTCATTTGGTGCATAAATTCCAATAACTATCACTTTTTCATTGTTGATCTTAACCTCTATAATCACTGTTCGACCTTTTTCATCATTGTAAAGCAGTTTTGGCTCCAGCTGAGGTTTACATAGATTACCACCCCTCTCTTTTTTTCTTTACTTGATGCAATAAACTCAAGCCCCAATCTCTTATTTATTAATACTCTTTTATGTTTTTCCGCTACATGAGTTTCTTGCAGACAGATTAGATCATATTTTTGCTTAACCAGTATATGTTCCACCTTGTTCCTTTTTGATTTTTCATTTAAACCATTTACGTTCCAAGTAATAAATTTATAATCCATACTTTCTTTCTTATGATACGTCAACGGGTTAAATTTTTTTTTTTTAAATTACACATTCAAGGTCTCAGTATACATTTAATAAGTTCCCTTCTTAGATCTGTCTCCTAACTCTCAACTGTTTGTTCAATTTCCTCTGATTCTCCCAACAATTGCCTTTTTCCTCCGAGGTCTTTCCGGTACTTTCTCCAGAACTTGTCCGCATCTAATGCCGACAAGCACTTTCTATGTTTCCCTTTAAAGAAAAAGGAGATGCCTTCTGGGTACTCCCACCTATAGTCCACTGCCTTTGCCTTTAGTGCCTCGGCCAGAGGTCTATAAGCTTCTCTCTTTTTTATCAACCGATTTGGAATAATCTTGTGGACGATAATATCATTTCCTTCTGATTGGAATTTCTTCTTGTTACTAGCTTGTAAAATTCTATTTCTGAAATCCATAGAGTTAAAAGAGACTAAACAATCAGCCGGCCAGTTGTTTGCTTTTGCTACATTAGATTTGACTCTGAATGCTTTTTCTATTTTTTTTGCTACTTCTGCTTTTTCTAGGTCTAACCAAGCTGCTAGCTCTTTTGAGATTTTTTTCTCAATTATTTCCTCTGCGTCCTCTGTAAGTCCTCTGAATCTTAGTGTATTCTCCCTTCTCTGCATTTGCAACATCGCAATAGAGTCCAAAGTTGAATCCTGCTGTGCTTTCAGATCTGCTGTTTCTTTCCTTATCTTATCACATTCCCTTTTCAACTCTCTATTTTCATTTTGTAATTTTTTCTGAGCTTCCTCTAGGTTCTGTGTTTTACCTTTAAGGTCTAGCACTATTTTCGTCAGTTCTGAATTTTTTTGTACTAAATTGTTGACCTGAGTTGATAACTCAGATGCTATTTTCACATTTTCATCTATTTTAACTCCCATTGAAATAAGTTTTTCTTCTGTTGCTTTTGCCTTTTCATTTACATTATTTTTTAAATCTTGGATATCTTTCTTCAAACTTAAAATTAATTCTCTCATATTTAGTGGTTGATCCATGTCAATTACAGAAGTTCTCCTGATTTGTGAGGCTGAAACTGCCGCAGAACCTGACACAGTTGTTTTTTTACCATACATCACTAAGAAATTCAATTAGCTCACTAGGTAATTTGTTCTCTTTCCTTCTGTCTTACAGATTGGATATCAATTAAGTTCAATCTTTTTTAATACAATCGTGTCAATATTTCCAATGTGATAATTAATGAGTGTCAATTAAGTTCAATCTTTCTTAATACAATCACAACAATTTTACCAGTCTGATAGTAATCTCCGGGCTATGTATCCATTAATTTTTTATATTCCCAGTTTCACTAAATATATTTTAAATTGATTATGAACAATTATCTAATTAGTTACAGCCAAGCATCAATACAGCTATATCACAAATTCATCAGATCAAATAAATATAATAAATTATTGCAATCCTTGCGTTCACTTAATCATGCAGGGTAATAGATCATATATATAAATCTTTAAACAGGTTAGCGGTTCAGTTAATCAGCACCTTGCAACAAAGCTAATGACATCTGATACTAATATCAGCTGCATTAGCTACCAATAGACAGCGAAAGGCAAAGCAAACAAAAACAGGGGGAAAAAACCAGCAACAAAAAACAGAAACAAAAAAACACACAAGACAAAACCACGCAAGTTGAAAACCACACAAAAACAACCAGAAAAACAACAAAAATGAAACAGAGAGACAAAACAAAACACAAACACACACAAAATTACAAAAGAAAAAAACAAAGAAAAGATGGGAGGGTAAGAGAAAAATAAAGCAAAAGAAGTAATAATAATAATGCAATTTATAATTTGTAAAGAAATAAAGAGGGGGAAGAAAATACGAAAAGTATATTTGAATAATAAGAAAAGAGCTGGGGAGTATTTTCAATTAATAATGTACAATGCAATAATGTTATGTGCTATTAAGTTCTCTCTAGATATTACTTTTCCAGAGGTAACAGGAATGCTATTCCAGTAATGGGGTATAGGGTCTGTAAAAAATTATGAAACCTTGTCTCTTTCAGCAGATTATGATGCAACGTTTTGGGATCTTCACTAGTTGCAGATCTTGCAAAAATCCCTGTAATTGCTCTTATAGGTCTTATTAGAGGAACGTCTTTTTCAAAAGAGTGCAACGTTTTCTTTCACCAGCTGATGTCGCTGTTTGAGTCACTCCCTCTCTGCGATTTTTCTCAATCTATGTCAGTCTAATACAGTTCATTTCCTTTCCTCAAACCAGGAAAATGTCGGTCTAAGAAAATGTCGGAGCGCGTGAGTCAGCAGAAGTACTTTTAGCTGTTGTTAAAATGATTTATACTCCGTAGCAGTCCACAGCCGAAGACAACAGAAATCCCCAGAAAGGGAGGATAGCCACACTTCTTGGGAGAGGGGAGGCGATGTTTATCAGTCTTGTGACAGTTTTATAACTTTGTAATCAATCACCCTCTCATTCACCACCGTTCTCTGGGAGTCTCTGGTCTCTTATATTCCTTTTGCCAGTGTGAAGAGACAGTTGAAAACTAACTTGTGAACAATAGTTAATTTTATACTGAAGAGTCTGGAAACCCCTTTATATATTTCACCACTTGGGAAGGGTCTTTTTTATTATTTCTTCTTCATGACTTCTTGGCTTATTTCTGTCGCAACACTAATGAAGCCACAGGTAATCTTTTTGTTCATAACTCCAGCAGAAAAAGATGGCTAAAACGTCTTAGGTATTAATGGAATAGACGTCTTTTTTGAAGAAAACCAGTCTGATATAGCTTGTAGGTAAATTTTGGTCAGTTGCGAAAAGCCATTTAAGTTCAAACACTTTGTTTTAAGATCAAACGCTTTGTTTTAATCGTAAATTAGCAAGTTCAGTAAGTAAAATAGGCTAATCGTTTAGGTTTGCTTCAGTTTGTGGATCGAGGGCCCGACCCCCGCTATGTGAAATAAATACACAAGGACACGTGATATAAGGTTAATGGGCAAGGAAAGGCCACAACTTTATTGATTACAGCAGTGAAAAGGTATTGGCTTAGGCATTGGATGACTATAGGAGGTGGGTTTATTCAACAGTAGGTAGAGCCTGTTGATGCCAATCCAACTATAGGCTCACCCCCTGATGTCACCGAGGGTCGTGCCATGGCCTCCCGCCAAGCAGGCATCGGACGGAATACACGACCGCCAGATTCCTTTAACGGAATAACCCACGGTAGATAGCATAGGCGATGGCCACACCTAGCCCTTGACACAGCACAACACATGAATCCAATGCCTAACCGCCACCCGAGCCGCAAAGGGGCTCGCCGCCAATACCCTCACAGCTGCAACCAATCCCTAATGCTACTAATGATGCTGTCCAACCCAATGTCTGTTAGATGAACTCCGTCATTCCGGTACAAGGCTTGGTCGCCAATCCGGATACGGTCATGAGAGATGACTCGGCCATACAAAAAGTGCACCCAACGGGCTATTGCACGATTCAAGAGTTTCCTGGATTTTTCAATGGCCATACAGTTCTGCACACCGTGCCACACAACTCTCTTCAGGAAGGAGGACCAGAACACCGTTGTTCCGGGACACAAGGCAGCAATCTCATCCAAATCTCTTTTTATGTGCCACGACAAGTCCACACTTCTTCTGCTAACAAGGTCATTTTTCCCTAATTGAAGGATAAGGATGTCAGGAGGGCCAAACGCGGCAACTCTCCCTCTCAGCAATGGCATAAGCAATGCCTCATCTCGAAGACCGGGAAACTCGTACTCAGCAATGGCATAAGCAATGCCTCGTCTCGAAGACCAGGAAACTCGCACTCAGCAATGGCATAAGCAATGCCTCGTCTCGAAGACCAGGAAACTCGCACTCAGCAATGGCATAAGCAATGCCTCGTCTCGAAAACCAGGAAACTCGCACTCCAGGTGGCAATCCAAGGTTAGGGGTGAGGCCACAGCTAACTGACCGTACGTGGGCCGAATGGACTATACCATGGCCACAAATCCAGACACTTCTGAGAACGGCTGAGAATAAAGGAAAGTAAAAAAAAGAAAGAAAAAAAATTACGGATAAGTAGAGGTAAAGGAGCAGAGCGCATTCTAACGAGTGTAACCTTTATAAGCGTCAGATTTCCACCGGCCCATTTCCTTAATCTTATCCGCTGGCAGGCCCAAGCGTGCAGCTGTTGTGGCGGCGCCAATCCTGAATGAGTGTGCCGCATAATCCTGGGAAGATAAACCACAGGCATCAATAGCTTTGCGGAGTACCCTTGTGAATTGGTGTCTCAACAAAGGTGACCCATCCTCGTGAACCAGGAGCGGGCCAGAACCGGGCGGTCTGAGGTAAAGGTACCATCTAGTGTCCTTTACCGGGCATGGGCCCTGCTGCGCCGACGCTGTAAGCTTAACTAGAACACCCATACCGGCCTGATCAGTTTTGGACTGACGTATCCGCACCGTTAAGCTAGATTCGGACCACTGCACGTCCTCCCTAAGGAGGGCGTGCGTTGAACCTCCTGCGCTAACTTCAACCACAGCTTCACCAACTCCCAGAGCGCCAAAAAGGCGATAGCGTACGCCGTGGAAAAGAGGCGGGCTTCAAACCTGGTCCAGCAAATTGACCTGTGCTTTATGCGTATCTGAGATAGCAACCCATAAGAAATTGGCTTACGGCCCACGGCCCTGGGGGGTTGCAGCCTGCCCCAACCTTCAATAGCTCTACGGATCAGGAAGTCACTACACGGATCGGAGGAAAATGTGGCTTTAGCAAAGAAGCTGATGGCAGCTACGTGTATCATTAAGGTTTTGGGAGCACGTCCCAAATCGTCAAGATGGGAAAGGTACTGCAGAACATCATCAGTGGTGGGTGGCACGTTATGTGAAAGCCCAGATATCCCAGACCTGAAACCCAGGAAATCGCACCAGGCCTTCTTGTAAGACCTGAGAGTGGAGGGTGCGACAGACGCTAATACTCCCTGTATCACTTTGCGCCTCCAACGTTCCACAGGTGCTCCGGAAAGGGTTCGGGCAACAGTTGTGCTCCAGGTGCTAGCGACCAGAAGTGAGATATCTGAAAGCGAGACAAGGCATCGGCTATATCATTATTGGTCCCTGGTATGAATTTGGCTGAAAAATTATGTTGTACTCAAGGCACCGGAGAACGAACGCCTGCAGAAGGGAGGAGACCCTCGCAGACCGAGATGACTGCCTGGCCGGTATGTTCACCACTGCCAGGTTGTCGGTCCTGAAGCACATACGGCGATTTCAAAACTCCTCCGTCCAGATGTGAACGGCTACTACTATTGGAAAAAACTCGAGAAAGGTGAGATCCCACGTGATGGCCTGGCCCTGCCACCCTGTTGGCCATCGTTGCGCGCACCATCGTCCCCTGAAGTACAAGCCAAAGCCCAGGGACCCTGCCGCATCTGATTGGACCTGGAAATCTGAGGACAAATTTAGAACATCCTCCCATAGGGATACCCCATTATAGTGTTCCAAAAATGTCATCCACACCTTCAGGTCTGCCCTAACCAACTTGGAAAGTCGGACCCTGTGGTGTGGGTGTCTGAGACCAACTGACAGCCTGCCCGTTCGAAGAATTCGATCGAAGAATGCGGAGAGGAGGGAGCTGGATCAGGGAAAATGCTAGACCCGGAGGGTCCCTATCGTCTGTTCCCTGCTGCGGGGGCTTCTCTGGAACTGGAACCCCGCCTCCCCGAAAAGGCTGCTTCCCTTTGTAACACGCTACGGATGGGAGTACCCCTGCACACCCCTCGCACTCGTGCAGATACTTACAAGACTGCCTTTTGCATGACCCCTTATTGAGTTCCAAACATACCTTGCGCTTTGGCTCCCTTCTCAGGTCCGGCTTACCCGTGCAATAAGAATCTAATGGCTTCTTCTCACATACGGGATGACCGCTACAGACCAGGTGCCATTTTCAATTTGATCCCAGCCTGCTAGAGGGATCCTGGAAGCCTTCCTTCGGACTTTTATCATAGCTAATGGTGCCGGCCACCCCAGAAAGCGCACAGGCTGTTCTGACTCTTCATCATGTCGCCCATTTTCGACTTGCTCTTCTTACACACGTGCTTCTTCTTGGTGCGTCTTTTGCCTGATGGTTTGTCCCCCCTCAACTGTCTGACGCTCCCCCTCCAGCTGCTGGGCTGCTTATTCTGCAAAGAAGCAGAAGAACTGGACGCAACAGGGTTATTGACACGGGCTGGCAGGCTCCGCACAGGCGACCCAATGCAGTTCTGAGGGCCAGAGGCCTAGTTTGCACTGCCGCAGTTACTGCCCGAGAGCTTGGGCCTGCGCCTGAGAGCTGAAATTCGTTGAAGAGGGCGACAGAGGTGCCTGGGAGGTCATCAACCTGGGTGAGAGGTGGGCTCTCCGGAACCACCTGGCAATCTAGTATCATATCAGGGGTAGCAGCTGAGGGCATGGGGTTAGGGATTGCTCGAAAAATGCTGCTCATAATCATCAATGAACGATCTAAAGGCACTAGGTAGTGTGAAATAGGTTTGGGGTTATTATCCCGTCCATGTGGCACCCATGCAGCCTGAGGTGTGAGCTGATTCCACCGCAGAGCACTTCCTCTTAGGTGCCATGGATAACGCGCTAAAGCTACTGCCACAAACACGTGCTACTGTTTACAAGCGGTTGTACAGGCACATGTTATAGATTCTGAAACGAATGTACTAATTAACGATTGATTTACTTATAATAAATAACGATTTTTCCAAGTATTTGGTTAAATGTTCAATTGTTTATCCAATTAGTATGTGCGTGCGTGTGTTATTTATTACTATATATATATATATATGATGCTTCCTACTTCATATTATAATATCTCATTCAATATGCAGGGGTCCCATACAGGGATCAAACCAGCAACCTTGGCATTATCAGCACTATGCTCTAACCAGTTGAGCTATCCAGGCTCTCTAGAATTGTGTGGGACCCCATGGGTCATTCAGTCCAACCCCTTGGAATGCAGGAATATGCAGTTGTTCCATACAGGGATCAAACCTGCAACCTTGGCATTATCAGCCCCATGCTCTAACTAGTTGAGCTATCCAGGCTCTCTAGAATTGTGTGGGACCCCATGGGTCATTTAGTCCAACCCCTTGCAATGCAGGTATATGCAATTGTTCCATACAGGGATTGTCACCACAATCTAAGCAACTGAGGGTTCCGAAATATATGTAAATTATTTATTATTAATTTTATTTTTTATTATTATTAATTTTATTTGTCTATTTATATATTTATCTTTAGATTTATTTAATTAATTAATCAATTTAATCTTGGTATGTGATGCCATTCCACTTTTTTATTATATATTATTATTATTAATATTCTTTATTTTATTTTTTATTTATCCATTTATATTATATTATTATTATTATTATTATTAATTCTATTATTATTTATCTATTATTTATTTATTTATTGTTATTATTATTTATTATTAGTGTTATTATTAAAATCTAAACCATTATTATTTGTTCACTCAATTACCACTGTAAGTAGAATTAATTGCTGCTACTATCTATTGTCTACTGTAACTGACAATGATATGAAATAATTATTCCTCACTTGACTGTTCCGTTTGTATATGTCTATAAATTATTCATTTGCCACCAAACTAATGGGTCAGGTGGATAGACACAGCTAAATATTTAAACCTGCCTCCTGAGGAGCAACTCACAAGCATGTAGTGATGAAACAATAGGAACAGCAGAGCAACGCGCCCCCCCCCCACTGCAATCAAATGGAAACAAAGAAAATCGCTCTCAGGGAAATGTCCTTTACTAACACTTTGCAAAACAAAAGGTAATGCTGGAGGTCCAGCAGAAGGAAAATGCTGCCAAAGACAATGTTTCCTTGAGTTGATTATTAACGCTTTGGCTAAATAAATTCTTAACTTCAGCTGAATTAACTACACTGTGCAAATTCCATGCAATAGTATGCTCAGAACGTATTTCCTTATTAATTTATGTATCTGTTAGTCAATATACAATTCAGGCAGATGCACACAATCAATTATATAGAGCTGCTTCCTGAGGTAAAATTCCTAGTGATTTAGAGGGATGGTCCAATAGAACAATCAGAGAACAACAGACACAGGAACTGCTATCAAATGAAAATGTAGGAAAATACACTTAAGGAAATGGTCCTTCTACCAGCATTTCAGCAGAACAGTGAGCCTTTTAAATAAATAAATAAATAAATTCTCATTCCATCCTCTGCAAAGCAGGAATATGCACGGGGTCCCATACAGAATAAGCTATACATCACTTAAATGCACCACTTGTATTTATTTATATTTATTAAATCACAACCCAGTAAGAGTTCAAGCAGCAGTGCTCAGCTAGTTGTTAGCACCTGGCTCCAAGGAACAGACCCATACACAAAGAAACCCCAACTACAGTCAGACAGAATTGGAAGATAATTGCCTACAATAAATGTTGCCCCTTTTAAATGATAGGCAAATCTAGGTGCAAAGCAACACCAAGTAATCAAACAGAATTGAAGATAACTGCTTACTAGGAAATGCCCAGAAGCTGCAGCCAAAGTAAGAGAAAAGGAAATCAACAAGATTCCAGGCCCACACCAGTGGCCCTCTGAAAAGGAGGGGTGAGGTTGCTCTTAAGGGGAATATCTCACTACTGGGAAAACTTCTACCAACAAAGGAAACTTTGCCAAACAAAGAAAAGTAAATCTTTGCCCACAAGGTCAGCTCCATAAGGGTGCTTAAACAGACAAAAGACTGCAAATGGTCAAACTGCTGGTTAGTTAAAATGACAATGCAACTAGAGCTGCTGAACTGCCCGGTGCTTAAAGACAATGCCTAACAAACTGCCAGTCACTCAGAGAGCAATCAATTCAGTTGAAAAACCTGTCTGGTAACTGAGATGACTCGGGCAAGAAGCAAAGGGAACTCTGCAAAGGTGGGGGGTGCTGGGAGGGAGGAGGGGTGGAGGGAGGAGAAGGAAAGCCTGGGGGGAGTTGGGGGGGGGAGGAGGGGGTAAAATGAACACTCAGGGCAAGGAAAAGTTTAGAAGAAAAGGAAAATAGCTGGTGAGCCAAAATGAAGTGGAAATACAAACCGTGGGTTAGCCTGGACTTTTCAGTAAGGGTCTATAAGGCACAACCTTTTGTTTGTTTGTTTGTTAAAAGTGGTTTTCTTTAGGGACCCTATACTGGCAAGTGAGGCCAACGACAAGAACCAGGCAGAGGTACACCTTCAAAGGTTCTAAACGTATAAATGTACAATGCTGAGGAATGGTTCCCTGATCAGAAACCCTGAATTGTCCGCCCCACGCACTGCCTTATTTCTTCCCCCAAATGCCAAGCGAAGAGGGGTGTGTGGCTTAGATAAAGTAAGAGGGGTGAGGTTTAGGTGGTACCAATGGAAGGGATGGCAGGGTAAATCAAACCCACACTAAAAGAGTAATAAATCAACAAACAGCAGGCACAAACACACGCTGCCAGCACACACACACACACACACACACACACACACACACACACACACACAACTTAGAATTAGAGAGGAACAGGCAAGGGCAAGGGAGGGGGAAAACGTACAAGCACCCTGGCCAACAAAATTAAAATGTACAAGGGAGATAGAAAGACGGCACTCACACTCAGACCTCGCTTGTGGTAGAGAGACCATGTGCTGGGCAAAGGAAAAAGCTGCAGCTTAAGAAAGGTAATTCACACTTAAACGGCCCAAACAAATCCAGCACCAGAGTGGGGGGAAATAAAATGTAGGTTTTTACACAGAACTTGGGTGACTAGGTTTTTTAAAAGCAGTAAAGCAATGAGCGCACGCAAGCCTCCTAAATTTAAAAAGGCAAGCCAGGAACCAGACAGCCTCCACACACACAAACACCCCCCGACTCCAAACCTCATGGCTGAGCTCTTGACTCGCTGAGGGACGACGACGAATGAGGAGGAGGCGGAGCTGGCGCCACAGCATTAAGCTGCTACACACGCCCCCCGGAGGCACCTGGTTGGCTGCCTCCAGTGGGCGTGGGCGCCAGCCAGGTAAGGAGGGGAGGGAGCTAAGGCCCCCTACCAGGGGCGGAGCTCGGTCTCCCGCCCACAACCACTCCCCTCTCTTCCAGGGAGGAGAGTCTTTGTTAGAAGTGTAGCCATTGACCTACCCACGGGCTCGGGCTTCTCGTCAGCGGAGGGTTGCAGGAACTAGCACCGAAGAAGTTCTGCCCCTTCTCCCCCTTCTTGCTCAGCTTTTAGGAGCTTGAAAATGGTCTGGGGGTCCTCTTCTTCATGCTGCAGCAACGCCATATCACCCTGGAATCTCCTTCCAAGGCTTCGGGGTCAGCTTAGTCTTAGCTCCCCCTTCTAGCTCCACTAACGAACGCGTACCTCCCGACCTTGGCAAAGTGGGAGAGTCGCATCTGTCTGTGAGCAAAGACTACGCGGAAGTCAGCATATACATAGTTTCTAACAGACTTTTTGAGTTTAGAAACCGTGAACAAATAAAAGTTCCAAATCTTGCAACATTCAATTACAATGCATTAAAGTGTTTGCTCCTGTTTTAAGTATCGCTTCCTGCTTTGCCCCCCCTCTCCCATTCTTTAAGTTGTATGTTATATCCAAAATCTTTTGCCCAATGTATCATTACCGATGCTGCACCTTGAGTGTTGGGGAAGGCCGCTCCCTCCTCAGGCTAATTCCACCAGGCCTAGGGGGCGGGGCCCAGACTCACCTCCGCCACAGCTTTAAGAGGCCTCATTGAGGCACTGGGACACTGCTGCTGCTGCTGCACCGTGAGTGTTGGGGAAGGCCGCTCCCTCCTCAGGCTAATTCCACCAGGCCTAGGGGGCGGGGCCCAGACTCACCTCCGCCACAGCTTTAAGAGGCCTCATTGAGGCACTGGGACACTGCTGCTGCTGCACCGTGAGTGTTGGGGAAGGTTGATCCCTCCTCAGGCTAATTCCACCAGGCCTAGGGGGCGGGGCCCAGACTCACCTCCGCCACAGCTTTAAGAGCCCTCATTGAGGCACTGGGACACTGCTGCTGCTGCACCGTGAGTGTTGGGGAAGGTTGATCCCTCCTCAGGCTAATTCCATCAGGCCTAGGGGGCGGGGCCCAGACTCACCTCCGCCACAGCTTTAAGAGGCCTCATTGAGGCACTGGGACACCACTGCTGCTGCACTGTGAGTGTTGGGGAAGGCCGCTCCCTCCTCAGGCTAATTCCACCAGGCCTAGGGGGTGGGGCCCAGACTCACCTCCGCCACAGCTTTAAGAGGCCTCATTGAGGCACTGGGACACTGCTGCTACTGCACCGTGGGTGTTGGGGAGGACGGCTCCCTCCTCAGGCGAGTTCCGCCAGGCCTAGGGGGCGGGGCCCACACTCACCACCGCCACAGCTTTAAGGACACTGGTGCTGCTGCAGCAAATGTTAACAATGTTTTTATATATTTTAAAGTGTTTTAAAGGTGTTTTTACTTTTTACTTGGTTGTACCACTGTGAACAGTGGTTTTTATTTATGTATTTTTATTTTGTTCCGTTTTATTTTGGTCTGGGGTTGGATATTGAGTGGGGTGGAGATTGGTTTTGTTTTAGTATAATTGTTTTTGGTTTGTTTGTTTTTCTATTTTGTAAATGGAGGCTAGTATGAGGCTTGGGATTGCTACTGTGGAGGGGCGAGGGAGGTATGGCGGTGGGGGCAGATGTTATAGGCGAAGGGGATCGAGATACGGATATGCTCATACCCCTTCCAATCTGCACCCCATCCCGAGGGACGAGGGTAGGGTGAGCAAGGATTACTCACCTCCGTCACTGGTGTTGTGCAATGCCAGGTCTATAGGCAACAAAACCGCCACCCTGCGAGATTTCTTTACCTCGCAGGGGGTCGACCTGGCTTGTGTGACGGAGACCTGGGTGCGTGAAGGCGAAACTGTTACCTTACGAGAGATGGCGCCCCCGGGTTTCTCCGTCCTCCACCAGTCACGGACTGTGGGCTGGGAGGAGGGGTGGCATTATTAATGCAGGAAGATTGTTCTTTCAGGGCTCTACCATCGCCATCGATCCCCGGCATTGAATGTGTTGGCCTAGTGTGGGGCTCCGAGGTGAGCTTGGCTGTCTGGCTGGTGTACCGGCCACCTAGCGCACCAGCAGCCACCCTGTCAGGCCTGCTGGAGGTGGTGGCCGGCTGGGCCTTGGAGTTCCCTAACCTATTGGTATTGGGGGACTTCAACATCCATGCTGATGCCACTCCCTCCTCACAGGCTCTGGACCTGGTGTCTTTTTTTTTTTTAAATGATATTTATTACTTTTCCAACAATTTAAACACAACACAACAACAACAACAAAAAGAACAATACAATACAATACAATACAAAAACACGAAATAACACTGACACGTTAAACTAACATAACCAAACAAAAACAGTTTAAAACACATTCCATATCTTATCTTTCATTCACTTATTTCCACGACCTCCTCACACCTCCCTTTTCGTATTCCACTTCTATTAGTTGTTTCAGCAATTCCTTTCCATCTTCCTCTGTTTTCTATCCTATAATTATCTTAACACATTCTAACCTTATTTTTCCTTTAATACTCTATTAATCTATTTATACTTATTTCCTTATAACATTTCTACTGAAGCCATATCACTTCATTCCAACATTCTTCTAACATTCATTAATTTTACAGTGTTTCTGTAAATAGTCTTTAAACTTTTTCCAGTCTTCTTCCACCGACTCTTCTCCCTGGTCTCGGATTCTGCCAGTCATTTCCGCCAGTTCCATATAGTCCATCAACTTCATCTGCCATTCTTCCCTGGTGGGTAAATCTTGCGTCTTCCAATACTTCGCAATAAGTGTTCTTGCTGCTGTTGTTGCATACATAAAAAAAGTTCTATCCTTCTTTAGCACCAATTGGCCGACCATGCCCAGGAGAAAGGCCTCTGGTTTCTTCAGGAAGGTATATTTAAATACCTTTTTCATTTCATTATAAATCATCTCCCAGAATGTCTTAATCCTTGGGCATGTCCACCAAAGGTGAAAGAATGTACCTTCAGTCTCATTACATTTCCAACATTTATTGTCGGGCAGATGGTAAATTTTTTCTAGCTTGACTGGTGTCATGTACCACCTATAAATCATTTTCATTAAATTTTCTCTTAGGGCATTACATGCCGTAAATTTCATACCTGTGGTCCATAACTGTTCCCAGTCAGCCATCATTATGTTATGTCCAACATCTTGTGCCCATTTAATCATAGCTAATTTTACCATTTCATCCTGAGTGTTCCATTTCAACAGCAAGTTATACATTCTTGACAAATTCTTAACTTTGGGGTCTAACAATTCTGTTTCCAATTTTGATTTTTCCACCTGGAAACCAACTTTTTTGTCCAATTTATATGCCTCCATTATTTGGTAATAATGGAGCCAATCTCGCACTTTGTTTTTCAATTTTTCAAAGCTCTGCAATTTTATTCTGTCTCCATCTTGTTCCAGAATTTCCCAATATTTCGGCCATTTGGCCTCCAAATTGAGTTTTTTCTGAGCCTTCACTTCCATTGGTGATAACTATCTTGGGGTTTTCTTTTCTAGCAAATCATTATATCTTATCCAAACATTAAACAATGCCTTTCTAACAATATGATTTTTAAACGCTTTATGTGCTTTTACCTTATCATACCACAAATATGCATGCCAACCAAATACATTATTGAAACCTTCTAAATCCAACACTTCAGTGTTTTCAAGAAGCAGCCATTCTCTCAGCCAGCAAAAAGCAGCTGATTCATAATAAAGTTTAAGGTCTGGCAGGGCAAATCCACCTCTTTCTTTGGCATCAGTTAATATCTTAAATTCTATTCGTGGCTTCTTGCCCTGCCAAACAAATTTGGAAATATCTTTCTGCCACTTCTTGAAACAATCCATCTTATCCAAAATTTGCAATGTTTGAAACAAAAATAACATCCTTGGCAACACATTCATTTTTATCACAGCAATTCGGCCTAACAAAGATAACTTCAAATTTGTCCATACTTCTAAATCCTTTTTAACTTCAATCCAACATTTTTCATAATTATCCTTAAATAAATTCACATTTTTGGCAGTCATGTTAACCCCTAAATATTTCACTTTCTTAACCAATGTTAGTCCTGTCTCCTCCTGAAACTTCTCTCTCTCATTCACAGTTAAATTTTTCTCTAAAACCTTAGTTTTCATCTTATTCAACTTGAAACCTGCTACCTGTCCAAATTCTTGAATCAGTTCCAATACCCTTTTAGTACTAGGTTCTGGCTCCTGTAAAGTCAATACTAAGTCATCAGCAAATGCTTTCAGTTTGTACTGTTTAGCTCCCACTTGTATACCTTTAACCTCTTGGTCCTTTCTAATCATATTTAGCAAAACCTCAAGGACCGATATAAAGAGCAATGGAGAAATTGGGCAACCTTGTCGTGTCCCTTTCTCAATCTTAAACTCTTCTGTCACCACATTGTTCACAATTAATTTTGCCTTTTGTTCTGAATAAATTGCACCTATACCATTTTCAAAACCTTGACCTACCCCCATCCCCTGTAGATTCTTCTTCATAAAACTCCAAGAAATGTTGTCAAAGGCTTTCTCTGCATCCACAAATATCAAGACTGCCTTAGTATTGATGTTCACTTGTAGTTTTTCTAGAATATTAATTATATTCCTCGTATGCCCGGGAGAAAGCCCGCTTGGTCTTTATGAATTTCTTCTGCTAACACCTTTTTTAATCTTTTAGCCAAAATATCTGCAAAAATTTTGTAATCCACATTAAGCAGCGATATAGGGCGGTAGTTCTTGAGCTGTGTCTTTTCAGTCTCTATTTTCGGTATAAGTGTGATGTAAGCTTCCTTCCATGACTCTGGTGCCTGTCTCCCTTCCAATATTTCATTACAGACTTCCTTCAATGGTTGTATTAACCATTCTTTCAAAGATCTGTAATATCTTGAAGTCAAACCATCTGGTCCTGGAGATTTGCCTAATTGCATGTTCTGGATGGCCCCTTCCACCTCCTGATCCGTTATTTTATAATTCAACATTAGAAGTTTTTCCTGAGAGATTTTGTGTAATCCATTTATTTTCAAAAATCGATCAATGTCCATTTCTTTCTGCTTCTCCTGTGTATAAAGTTGTTTGAAATACCTCTGAAAACACTTCCTGATCTCCACTGGGTTCTGTATATTCTTTCCTTCCACTTCCAAATTCGTAATAGTATTGAGTTTTTGTCTTTTTTTCATTTGCCAGGCCAACAATTTTCCACACTTATTTGCCGATTCAAATGTCTTTTGCCTCATCTGTTTAATCTTCCATTCTATTTCCTGATTCATCAGCTTCGTATATTGTATTTGGTATAACTTTATCTCTTTTAGGATCTCCTGTGACTTTGGTTTTGCTCTCAGTTTCTTCTCTCCTTCCTTTATTTTTCCAGGATTTTATCCTTTTTTTCATTCTGAGTTCTCTTCTTAATTGCATTCTGTTGTATTAGGAATCCTCTCATAACTGCTTTGCTTGCGTCCCAAATTACTTTTTTTTCCCACTGTAGTCATGTTTATCTCAAAATAGTCTCTTAGAGTTTTTTGGGCCTTCTTGGTCACCTCTTCATTTCTGAACAAAGTATCGTTCATTCTCCATCTAAAGGAACCAATTGGCGTCAATTTCATTTCCATCTTCACAGCATTATGGTCAGAACAAGTTTTGGGGCAAATCTCCACTTTGCTGATCTTCGGAACCAATTCCCTGGTTACCCAGATTTGGTCAATTCTTGTCCAAGTCATTTTAGCCTCAGAGAAGAAAGTTCCCTCTCTTCCCAGAGGGTTCTTCATTCTCCAAATGTCAACTAAGTCCATACTTTCGGTCATGTCAAAAAAGGTTTTTGGTAGTCTACCGTCTTTGGTGACTACCTGTCTCTGTGCCTTATCCATATTTGTAGACACCACTCCATTCATGTCTCCCATCAAGATCATATTATAGTCCATATAATCCATCAGGGTCTCGTGTAGCTTCTTAAAGAACTCCGATTTTCCTTCATTTGGTGCATAGATACCTACAATCAGGAATTTCTCTCCTTGTAATTGAATTTCAATTGCAACAAATCTTCCTTGGTCATCTTTGAATATGAATTTCGGTGACAGGCTCTCCATTGCATAAAGGACCACCCCTCTTTTTTTAACTTAATCTGATGAAATAAATTCTTGGCCCAGTCTTTTATTACTCAATATCTTCCTGTGTAGCCTTATCACATGTGTTTCTTGTTAACAGATCAAATCCAAATGTTCTTTTTTCAATAAATGAAAGACTCTCCGCCTTTTTTCTGGGGAATTTAGACCATTCACATTCCAGCTTGAAACCTGCAACGCCATCATGTAATTACACTGATATTCCTCCAATTGCACCCAATGCTTGCTCTTCTTCTGTTGGTGGTGGTGGTGGCTTCCGGTTTGGATCGCCATCAGTGTGGGAGCGCGGAGAAGTTGCTGAGCGTCTTCTCCGTACTGTGCGGGGTTTTTGTGGGGCAACGCAAGGGCACGGCGACCCCGAAACCTTCAGGGGGGCCCCCTGAAGGGAAGCGCTACCAGCAGCGCCAGAAAGATCCAAGGCTTCTGAGGTTTTTCCTATTTTGGGGAGAACTCCGGAGCAACGGGACCTAAAGGCGCTTTCCGGTAAGCTCTGCGACCCCCGGCAGTACTGCCTCGAGCTCCTCGCTGGGAAAAAGGCGACAAATTTCCGAAATCTTTCAAACTGCTGCCCTTGGTATTGAAAATTAAATATTGAGCTATAAAAACAGAAGGACAGATTCTAAGGCGCAAAGAGACTAACTCTTTAAACCAAGGAGCCCGATTTGTTTCGGAGCCAAGATGGCGCTGGGA